>NC_053494.1:66531618-66831618 GCF_905171775.1 Rana temporaria
CCTTCAGCTTTGGCCAGCTGACTTAACCCCTTACCAACTGAATTACACATAGGGTAAACTGATTGCTCACACAAACCCTCATTGCATGGTGTAGACCAGGGATATGCAATTAGCGGACCTCCAGCTGTTGCAAAACCACAAGTCCCATCATGCTTCTGACTCTGGTGTCATGCTTGTGGCTGTCAGAGTCTTGCTATGCCTCATGGGAATTGTAGTTCTGCAACAGCTGGAGGTCCGCTTATTGCATATCCCTGGTGTAGACCAAGTCTGTTCAACCAGAGCAATATCAGGGCTGTCCTGGACAATCTTTGGCTCCAACATCTGGAGACCCCCAGAGATATTCATGGGCAACACTGTGGTTCTGCTTCTGGTTGCCAAGGGAGACATCCCCCTTTCCTCATTACTAGTGAACACATTACCATAAGTACATGCATCATCAGCAATATCTTCATCATCAGCATTCATAAACATAGCAGTTTTCTAAGCTCTATCATATTGTCTTTTGTCAGAACGCATTGCACCCTGCATGCCACTCAGCACACCACCCTTCCACTCCAAAGTAATTCTTCCCACTAGGGCGGCTTCACAGTTGTCCTTGGAAACCACTTGACTCACCATTACAGGCTCCTTGGCGGTTTCCCTGGGCAACTCTGCAGCACCTGTCACTGTCACTGGGGAACATGGCACACCAACTGATTTGGCAACCCCTAGCACATCTCTCCCAGCACTCTGCTGGATAACCTTAGGTGCACACAGAGTCCATATGTCTTTTTCAGTCCTTGACCTTGCTGCAAGCAGGGTTTTAACCTGTGTCTCCCCATTGCTCTGGGTAGCACACTGCAGCAAGTCCATTTTTACACCTTCTGCAGATCTCCCCACCGGAGACACTGCCACTTCACTTGGATCAATCCCACAAACTGCAACAGTCTTACCATATCCTGCAGCAGGTAACTCTGGCTTCATTTAAGTGCGCCGTCTCTCAGCTGCATCCACACAAACTACTGCCTCTTTGTGGCCACAAGGCGACACTGCAGCCTTTCCAGACTCGCTGGTGGTGTTCCAGAACCTTGGGTAAGTAAAGATTCCATGTCCCAGTTGACCACATTCCAGGCATGGCGTTTGGCGACTTTCTCCTGTTGCTAAGGGAGATAACACTCTCCCAACACGCAGAAGTTCACTGATATCGCTATGGGAATGGTGGTATACCTCTCCTCTGTAGCTCCTTCTTCCCATTGGCACATTTTCTCCTGTTGCCAACGGAAATGGTGCTCGACCAGCTGAACTTTGCTGGCTCTCCCACACACTTGAACTTCTCTCTCTATGAAGCGGTGTCGCTTTAAACTTGCCACGACCCTCTGTAGGCAATATCTTTGTTGTGACGGTATCGGTATGATATCCCCGTCAAGCATTCCCTCCTCTCCATACAAGAACATCACAGGATCATCCATACATGAGTCAAGACTGAAGGCTGGAACCAAGACTGATTTATTGGCAGCTTGCTGCTGGTTATAAATACAGTTTTACAAGCTAAATCCTTAATCAAGGAACAATGGGAGCTCCACCCCCTTTTCACCCACTCTGGAGTTCTCATACAGAATATAGCCAGACAATTCGGAGCCGACCTGAAAACACATTTTCTTTAGATAAGGACATCAGCGGAGTTAATTACTAGGTGTAACAGCCTGACCACAATGAAGCAATCAGAATAATTAACATGAGCCACTTATCTAATCATTGTAAACAGTAAGGCCGGTCTCCTTCCCACACACAATAAATCAATTACCATTTGAACTAGGGAGCTGGCTGAGGAAGGGTCATTAACATATCAATCAGCCTGTAACACATGAACCCTTTTTACCTCTAACACACACAATATCTCTAAAACAAGCAGGGAGAATTACATGCTTCACATTTGTTATCTCCGATATCCTAGGCTTTGCTATGGGCAACTGCACCCATCTGTTTACACTCAGAGCAGGCTTTTCATACCTTTGCTTTGCTGAAGCCTGGGACAAAGGGCACTTGGAAACTTCATGCCCCCACTCACTGCACCGCAAACAGCGCACATGGTTCTTAACACTTCGCACATTGATAGCTGGCCAGCTTGCACCAGCGTTGCCAGGGGCAACAGCATGCACTTCCCCTTTAACTTGGTTCAGTGCGGCCAAGTGCATCTTGCACCAGTCTGGGGCTTGTTCTGTGGGTAACAACCCCTCCAGCCACAGGGTTTTATCTCATCTCAGCAAACATTGCTTCCTTTTTGCGTTTTGGCCGCCCCCATCTATGCATTCAGGCCAACAACCGTTTTTAACACTGTTCCTTTTAACAAAGGAAAATTTGGCGTACTGTCTCCAAAACGTGCAAACATCACACCTTCACATGCAGACTTCACTCTCTGCGATTCCGCTTGAACCATCCATTTAATGGACCTTCTTAAGTGGATACATCTTCTCAGGCCACGCTGAGCTCACTTCCACAGGTACACCACCTGTATGAAACAGTCCATCAATTGAACTCCTGTGAAATAAAGTTTGCCTGGCTGTCCATCACAGCATTGCTACAAAACACAGTTTCTTTTAACTCACTGTTTTTGGTATTCCAAAACTGCCCTGAAGCAATACCTCCACCATATGTAGGATTGGGGTGATCAGACTCAAGCGGTAGGTGCATTTTTAGTGAGTACGCCAGTCCAGAACTGGATTTTTAAGGGCCTGGTAGCCCACTTTTATTTAAAAGCACAAAAAGTTCACAAATACATCCGTAGCCCTCACAGGGGGGTTCCACCATTACTGTATCTTGCATACTCAACACTTAAGCCTCCTGACTTTCATTCTTGCCATCCGGCTGTTTCAGGCCTTTAGCCTAGGCCTTAAGTCTGCTCCTCAGAACAGAGTTTCCTAGAGTTAGGCTCACACCTAGCTTACTCCTGATGAGCGCCTAGCTGCTCAATCACCAATGACATCTGCCTCCTGCAGACATGCATGCTCTGGCTGCACCCTCTGACTCCTCTCAGAGGGATGGGAGTCCACCTGACTCCCAGCAGACTTCCTGCCTGTTGGGTGGGGCCCTGAGCTATAGTCAGGTCAGAACTAAATAGCCCAACACACAGTTGTACAATTAGTGTACCTTACTCTCCAAAATCTGGCGTAAACCAACAGTCTTTAACCACTTAAGGACCGCCTCCTGCAGATATACGTCGGCAGAATGGCACAAGCACGTACCTGTACGTCCTCTTTAAGTGCCCAGCCGTGGATCGCGGGGGCGCGCCCCGGTCCGAAGCTCCGTGACCGCCGCCTGAGTCCCGCGATCGGTCCCCAGAGCTGAAGAACGGGGAGAGCTGTGTGAAAAATGACAATGGTCCCAAAAATGTGTCAAAATTGTCCGATGTGTCCGCCATAATGTCACAGTCACAAAAAAATAAAATAAAAGCTGATCGCCGCCATTAATAGTAAAAAAATAAATAAATAATAATAAAAATGCAAGAAAAAAAAACTATTTTGTAAAAGCTATAAATTTTGTGCAAACCAAATCGATAAACGCTTATTGCGATTTTTACAAAAAAACTGAGGGGAAAAAAAAAAGTTTTATAGATTTGTGGGGGATATTTATTATAGCAAAAAGTAAAAAATATTGAATTTTTTTCGAAATCGTCGCTCTATTTTTGTTTATAGCGCAAAAAATAAAAAACTGCAGAGGTAATCAAATACCACCAAAAGAAATCTTTATTTGTGGGGGGGGGGAAAAAGGACGCCAATTTTGTTTGGGAGCCACATCGCACAATTGTCAGTTAAAGCGACGCAGTGCCGAACCGCAAAAACTGGCCAGGTCCTTTACCTGCATAAAGGTCCAGGTCTTAAGTGGTTAAGGTCGCACAGGGTCCCACCACCACAGTATGTATGTATGTATGCATGCATGCATGCATGCATGCATGCAAGTTCCTCCACAGATTTTTAGATTTGCAATCTAAGATAATTCCAGCAAAGACTTAAGGGTAAAAAAAGGATAGTTCTTTACCCTGTGTTGGTAAAATATGTTCCAGGGCTGGTTTTATAGGGAGCTCGATAGAGATCCAGGTGGGACATCCAGGTGGGACAGACTCCCAAGTCCGTGGACTGCAGTTTAAGGTTTTCTATTCAGGTAGCTGGTCCTAGCTCTCAGCGAGAGAGTGTGTGTCTCCATGTGAGGAGGCATATTGGAGCATGGCTACTCATCCCTGATGTTGGGAACAAAGGATTTGTGTTTGTAAGGACACTTACTACAAGACCAAGGACTGGTCAGTCTGTGGAAACAGTAAGGCTCGGTAGAGCAGAAGTTTATTGTTGTTTGACTGATGGCAAGATGGTTTTCTTCCGTTTGAGAACATCCTGTGGAATAAACATGTTTTCCTAAAGAAACTGCGAGTTTGTCCCTGCATCGAGTCCAATCCCCCCACAAGATATATAATGTGGGAGACCGAAACAAACAGCTCCTACATCGTCCCTTAATTGATGCAACTTGCAAATAAATGCAGTTCCACAAGGGGGATCCAAAGAATGTTGCTTCTGCTGTGCAGTGAACTCTCTGGCACCCGCTCTCACTCTGTTAACAAATCCTTCTGGTCTGGTAAGTGTACACTTCATAGGGAGAGGGATTAGTTAAAGTGAGAGCAGGGGCCAGAGTTCACTGCACAGAAGAAGCATCATTCTTTGGATCCCCCTTTTAGAACTATATTGATTTATCACCCGAACTGCATTCATTTACACGTTACATCAATTAAGGGACGATGCAAGAGCGATGTTCGTTTCTGTCACATATATTGTTTGAGGATCTTTGCTTGAAGGTATTTTAAAAAGCTGCCCACAGACTGGTTACATTTGTATTTTTATATTTATTTTAATGATTTGTGTTTAATAAGTGCTGTTTTTAACTGTGCCCTCGAGCGCTTGGTGGTGTGGGCGCCCATATACATGGTTTTCTAATATATATCACACACACACACACACCACAACATTATGACCACTTACAGGTAAAAATAATATCTAGTTACAATGGCATCTGAAAATTGGTGGGATATATTAGGCAGCAAGTGACCATGTTGTCCATGAAGTTGATGGGATGAAAGCAGAACAAAAATGGGCAATTGTAGTTTGTTGTGTATGGGGCATGTTCACAGCCAAAAGCTTCTACAATGGTCACATAATCAGAACTGGACTACAGAGCAATGGAGGTGACCTAGTATGACGATTCACATTTTCTTTTAAATCATGTGCGTGTGTGTCACTTACCTGAGAAAGCGATGGCACCAGGATGTGGTATAAGAAGGCAAGTTGGCTGAGGCAATGTGATACTTTAGGCAATGTTTTGTTGGGAAACCTTGTGTTATACCTGAAGGGTTTCACATGTACTGGCACTTTAAGGCTGGCTCCACCCAGCAGTGATGACAAGGGTCAAGGGGCATAGTAGCCATCTTAGAGAGAGCACATGTAGAAAGCAGAGATATGTATTGTCCTGAGATGCAAGTTGCAGGTCCCGACATTCATGTGGCTATTACTTTGGTGTCCATGCCTCAATGGGTCAGGGCTGTTTTAGGAAAAGGGGTCATGATGTCATGGCTGATGTATGTATTATGTAGCACACTATGTACACATTAAGTGCACACACTATATTTTTTCTATTATATAAAAATTCTCTAAAACAGGTGGGTTACTTCCTTATTTAGTTTCTCTGTTAGAGCAGTGTCAGGGTGGGCTCCCAGTTTGTCAACCGATATTTAGACAAAAGACGGGACAGATGCTTTAATGCTGGAATACATTTACTGAAAAATTGTTCCAAAAATTACAAACTTGTAATGCCAATATGCTGCTACTGCACAGATACGGACATCACTGTTCTTCATCAGGTTGTGTGAAACCTTCTGCAGGATATCATCATGCCTTTATTCCAACCCAGGGTGTAAGACCCCTTTCACACTGGGAGCGTTTTGCAGGTGCTATAGCGTTAAGAATAGTGCCTGCAAAACGCCCTAAAACAGCTGCTCCCTTAACTTCAGTGTGAAAGCCCGGGGGCTTTCACACTGGAGCGGTGCGCTGACATGGCGTCAGAAAACGTCCTGCCAGCTGCTTCTTTGGAGCACATTAGGAGCAGTGAACTCACCACTCCTAATGCGCTCCTGCCCATTGAAAGCCGAAAAGCGCTGCAAATCTAAAAATAGCAGCATTTTACCACCGACGCTCAGGGCGGCACAGTGTGAAAGGGCTCCAACACCACAGGTGTTATGACCCAATTCATTAGTCGTCAATCTCATGTGTATTAATCCCCTATAGGGAGGCAAGTCACATGACTAGCAATAGTATACAATAGTAATACACATTTTCAATACAAGAGAAAAGAACAATTAGAATAAACATGCTTCAAATAATAAAGCGTTACATTATACCAACTAGGTAAAGTAACTAGTGTTAACAATTTTCTACTTAATTTGTGACTAAGCTGTGTATTCAAGCTGATCGTCTTCAAATTGTATTCCCTGTATACAATACTGTGTAGTTCCACTGAATCCAAAAAAGAAAAGCATGTGGTATAACTCCAGTTTTCACAGATACAGTTGCAATAAAAAGTATGTGAACCCTTTTGGAATGATATGGATTGCTGCACAAATTGGTCATAAAATGTGATCTGATCTTCATCTAAGTCACAACAATAGACAGTCTGCTTAAACTAATGACACAAATAATTAAATGTTACCATGATTTTATTGAACACACCATGTAAACATTGTGCAGGTGGAAAAAGTATGTGAACCCTTGGATTTATTAACTGGTTGAACCTCCTTTGGCAGCAATAACTTCAACCAAACGTTTCACGTTTCCTGTAGTTGCAGATCAGACGTGCACAACAGTCAGGAGTAATTCTTGACCATTCCTCTTTACAGAACTGTTTCAGTTCAGCAATATTCTTGGGATGTCTGGTGTGAATCGCTTTCTTGAGGTCATGCCACAGCATCTCAATCGGGTTGAGGTCAGGACTCTGACTGGGCCACTCCAGAAGGCGTATTTTCTTCTGTTTAAGACATTCTGTTGTTGATTTACTTCTATGCTTTGGGTCGTTGTCCTGTTGCAACACCCATCTTATGTTGAGCTTCAGATGGAGGACAGATGGCCTTAAGTTCTCCTGCAAAATGTCTTGATAAACTTGGGAATTCATTTTTTTTTTTATCGTAGCAATCCGTCCAGACCCCGACGCAGCAAAGCAGCCCCAAACCATGATGCCCCTACCACCTAACTTCACAGTTGAGTCCATGAACAAAAATCCTATTTTCTCTTTCGTTCATGGATGGACACAGCAGCAATCTTGACAAAGTAGGGCATCCCAAAGCAGTGTCAAAACGAGGGGTGGGAACAACAAACAAAATTCACCCCGAAACAAAACAGAGCTCCTCAACTGAGGAGTTGCAACCTTAGACAGCCGCCTGCAAAACCTTGTGGCCGAAAGAAAGCATCCGAAGATGCACAAACATCAACCTTTGTAAAATGTATTAAAAGTGAGAACGGACAACCAGGTTGCCGCCTTACACACCTGGGAGACAGACGCTTGATGTCGGAAAGCCAAAGAGGTACCCATTGTCCTGGTTGAATGCGCCGTAACAGGAAAGGGAGGCACCCGCCCCCTTGATGGCATAAGCCTGAATCATGATCTGTCGGATCCACCTAGAGATGGTGGTCGACGAGACCGCCAGGCCCTTCTTAGGACCAGCCACCGAAACAAACAGTGACTCTGACCTCTGGAACGGAGCAGTATTAGACAAGTATACTCCGAGCCTGGACAACGTCCAAGGAATGCAACGCCGCCTCCTTATGATGCGGACGGACGAAGACACAAGGATGGAAGTACAATGTCCTCATTGAGATGAAAAGCCGAAACGACCTTAGGACAAAAGTAAGGCTGCGGACGCAGCACCACCTTCTTGTGGAAGACCAGATAGGGAGCCTTGCACGACAAGGCTGCCAGCTCAGAAACCCACCTGACGTGACAGCCACCAAAAAGATCACTTTCTGAGAAAGTGTCAACAAGGGAATTTCCCTAATGTTTTCAAACGGTGGGTTCTGAAGCACCAAGAGGATCAGATTCAAAGTCACACGGAGGTAGTGAAGGCTGGTCCGGAGGGGCCACATGCCGGACCCCCTGCACAAACATGCTCACCAGAGAGTGAGCCGCCAAGGGTCGTTGAAAGAAGACAGCCAGGGCAGAAATCTTCCCCTTAATCGTGCTTAAGGCAAGCTTTTGGTCCACCCTACGCTGTAAGAACAGCAGGATTCTGGAGACAAAATAAGTACACGGATGCCACCCCTTCTCATGGTAGAAATCACCGAATCAGACAGGCCTCGGTCTTTTAGTACCTGGCTTTCAATAGCCATGCTGTTAAAGCCAGCGACTGTAAAGCAGGATGAAGTAGGGGACCTTGCGACAGCAGGTCCTCCCGTAGCGGTAGACGCCAAGGGACATCTGCTACTCGACGCACTAGGATGGCAAGGTTGGCATACCAAGGACGCCGAGGCCAATCTGGAGCAATTAGAACCATTGGAACCCTGTCTGCCTCTACTCTGCGAAGCAGATGAGGCAGGAGCTTCAGGGGAGGGAAGGCATATATTAGCCGATACTGACTCCACGGTGCCACCAACGTGTCTGCCCATGGCTCTCTTGACTTGGCCACAAACCCGATTACCTTCCGATTGAGTCAAAAAGCCAGGAGAACCCAAGTCCGGCTTGCCCCACTTTTGGCAAAGGAGCTGTAACACATCCGGGTGTAGAGACCATTCTCCTTGGTCGAGCATCTGGCGACTTAGATAGTCCGCCTGCCAGTTTTCCACGCCCGAAATGCTGCAGCCAAGCTTCTTGTTCCTTCCTCCTTGATGGTTGACATACGCCACCGCCATGGCGTTGTCTGACTGCACCCTGACTGGGCACCCCCGTAGACTCAAACCACGTGGAGAGGCAAAGCCAGATTGCCCGAAGTTCCAGGACATTGATCGTTAGGCGGAATTACTCCGGAGCCCATCGACCCTGGGCCAACTGAACTCGCCAGATTCCCCCCCCCCAACCGGTAAGGCTGTCATCCATCGTGATCACCGTCCAGTGAAAAGGGAACGATTTCCCCTGATCTGACAATCCAGGGACGATGGACACTTGTCCTATCTGTACAAAATTTCATTCTGCAACACTCGAGTGTAAAATTGAGCATACGGAACCACCTCGAAGGAGGCTACCATGAGGCCCAGGACTCGCATGCAGAAGCGGAGTGACGACCATCTTTGGGATGTCAACTGGCACACCGCAGCACGAAGGGTCTGCAACTTTTCCACAGGGAGAAAAACGCTTGCCTCTGAGGAGTCCAGAACCAAACCAAGATATACTAGGCGTTGAGTCAGTACCAAGACTGACTTCTGAGTATTCAGCACCCAACCAAAGTCTTGGAGGGCCTGACAGGTTATAGACACGCTCTCCTCTAATTCTGAGTTTGAAGTGGCCCTCAGAAGAAGATCGTCCAAGTAACCCGCGATTCCACGCCGTCTTAGCAGGGCCAGAATCGGGGCCAACACCTTGGTGAACACCCTTGGTGCCAATGCCAGACCGAAAGGGAGAGCCACAAATTGATAGTGGTCCTCCCCGACCGCAAAACACAGAAATCTCTGATGCCTGGTACATATGGGGACAGGCAAGTATGCGTCCTTGATGCAGCGACGACTGAGCGAACCGACTCCATCCGGAATCTTTGTACTTTCACAAAGCAATTGAGAGCCTTGAGGTCCAGGATCGAACGAACCCCATCCTTGGGTACTATGAACAGATTTGAGTAAAACCCCTGAAACCGTTCCTGTACTGGGACAGGAATGATTACCCCGCGTACCAGCAGATACTGAACCGCCCCTAACAGGGCTACCCGACGAGCTGGATGAAGCTGGAGGGAAAAAAATCTGCTTGGTGGGCAAGAGAGAAACCATCTTGTACCCTGCGGAAATTACTTTGCAAACCCACCGGTCCGAGGACAGGTACGTCCACTGAGCCGCGAATTTGCGAAGCCATCCCCCCGCCCACAAGACGGGTGGGGCAGACCTTCATGCAAACGCAGATTTGTCGGGCTTGCAAAACCAGGGGCGCTTCTGTCCCTCAGCAGGCGCTTTATCGGCCTGGGATCGTTTACCTGGCTTTAATGGGAACTTGTTGAAATGTCAATCTGGGGGTAAGCACGGTTAAGGAAAAGCCAATGTTTTTTGATGATTCTGAATATTTTTTCACTATAGCTGTGAAACTGAAATGAAAAGGGTAATCTTTGCGTTCCCTGATTCTGTTTCCTAGGCATGGTCTCAACCCCCTCACGTTGCAGTTTTAAAACCGCCTGTGAAAATCACCCTCAATGAATATTTTCATTCTCTAAACTTCTGACACATTTCTTCCAATCTGATTTCTCAAATTCTTTCATCACTGACTATGCGTTTTACCCTCAGTAATTGGCTCCTTACAAATTGATCTGAACACGTGTGGTGGATGATAGCTGTCAACAATAGAAGTTCTTTCACATTATACAAAAAAATTGGGCTAACTTTACTGTTTTTTTATTTTTAAATTTATGAAACCATTTTTTTTCCCCCAAAAAAAAAAAGGTGTTTGAAAAATTGTTGACTGCCATTTTATTCCCTAGGGTGTCTGCTAAAAAAAAAAAAAAAAACATATCTAGCGTTTAGGGGTTCTGAGTAATTTTCTATAAAAAAAAAAATATATATGATTTTTGCATGTAGGAGAGGAGTGCCAGAATAGGCCCGGTATGGAAGTGGTTAACAATTATTTTCTGTTTAAAGATCATTTTTTTATGCAACTGAATGGGGTTGCGATGGTCTCGAATGTTGCCCCGCCATATGCTTGCACATTCATGATTGAATCTTTTACACAGCTTTTTTTACAAATTAAGCAGAATTTTGTTAACACTAGTTACTTTACCTAGTTAGTATAATTTAACTCTTTATTATTTGAAACAAGTTTATGATTTGTTCCAATTGTTTGTCCTTTTCTCTTGTATTGAAAATGTATTATGTACTATTGTATACTATTGCTAGTCATGCGACTTACCTCCCTATAGGGGGTTAATACACATGAGATTGACGACTAATGAATTGAGTCATGACACCTGTGGTGTTACACGCTGGGTTGGAATAAAGGCATGATATCCTGCAGAAGGTTATACACAGCCTGACCAGCCTTACGAAGTACAGTGATGTTCGTAACTGTGCAGTAGCAGCATATTGGCATTACAAGTTTGTAATTTTTGGAACAATTTTTCAGTAAATGGATTTCAGCAGTGGGGCATGTGTCCTGTCTTTTCTCTATCGCTATCTCTATCCATACACACACACACACACAGTATATTGTAAAAATTCACAGCACTGACATTAATACAAAAGTATAAAGTTTTATAGTTTATGCATAATCACTGAATTATTACCCATATAATAAAATAGTTAAACAATGTGTGGAACCAGTTTCAAAACATATAATGTAGGCTTTAATTCTACCCACCCACTTATCCACCAGAACGTAATCTTGGAGAGAAAAGAAGCACTCGACTCTGGACAGGGATTCTAGGAAAAAGGATAAAAATCATTATTAGCCTTAATGCAATTCTATTTTACTTTAAAACTGTAGAAATAGTTTCCCGAAAACACGAATATCACATACACAAAACTATTAAACATCTTTCCTCTGAATGCCTTCTAAAGCATATTAAGGTTTCCCTGTGAGACAACCTACCGTTTCAAAACTGCTGCGTTTTGCATTTTGCCACGGCTGGCAGTCAAAACGTTCCTATTCTGAACGCGATTCTTACACGTTCAGGAGAGGAAGGTTGAACCTCACCTAACCACAGCAGCTCCTAAACTCTGCTAAAAGCCTGTATACATTGACACAAAGGCTATTATGGAGTGGAGTTTAGGAGCTTTGGCAAAAATCATGTTTAGAGGCTTGCCAGTGTAAATATTGCTTTAGAAAGCAGAAGACTTGGCTCCTCCACTGGGAAAAACCCTACTAAACAGCCGCCAATCATCATGAGTGGCTAGCAGTTAAAAAGTTAATCAATGTTTTTTTGGGGGATTTTTAAGTTAAAAAGTTTAGATTCAGAAAAAACAAAAACTGTTAAAAACAGGCATCAAGTCGACAATTATGGAAAAGGGCCCCCAATGAACTACTATAGAAAAGTATTTTATGAAGTGCATAAAAAAAACATTTCTCTCGCAACAAATCACTAGAGTACACAGTAGAACACTAGAATTTTCAAAATTAAACCGAAATAAGGAAAGGGGAAAATAAATTCTCACCTCGCAGGCAACTGCCAAGTATTATAGGTCTGGCAGATCTCACAGCCACATGCTTAATGGAAGTCTTGGCTGAGAGCACCACATCCAACTTACAATACTCTGAATACGTGAACACCTGAAAAGCAGAAACCTGATGGCAAACAGTCAAAATATATTCCTACTGCTCTAGTAAAAAGAGCCATGTGACACCTGCTCCTTAGCCAAATAAGAGAAACGGTTAGGCGAGTTCACCATGTAATAGCCACAATGTAAGATACAGAGCTTCTAGGAAGGCCTTTGGGTTTGACACATGAAAAAAAAAAATTCATGTAGATCCCGACTGCTTTCACTACATCCATCATGTGAAAAAGAGTTGAAGAAAAAAAACAAAGTAATGGGAATTTTATATCTTGCCAGTAAATGCCATATCGTGTTGTACAGCAAGTCATCAACAATGGTTTATATATGCCGCTACCATCAGGAGGTTGGACACTGGCAAAAACGTTATGAACAACAGGTTAAAAGAACAGCGCTCAATAAATTTCACACAGTGAGGTGAAGGACCTTACCACTGAAGATGGAATCAGATGAGATCTAAACATTCATCTGCTACAGCTGTGTTACCATAAGACCAGGCCTTGCAAATCTGAGAAACAGATGTCAAATGCTGAAAAGCACATAAAGTACTAACCAATCTAGTACATGCTATGGGGACTTTCAGGAATGACTCCCTAAGGGAGTAAAAGGCAAGAAGCCTTTGAAAAAAAACGGAGGAGGAAGAGGTACTGTACACTCGCTGCAAAACACTGGAGGAGCAGCATATTGTAGGGGGATGTGGCCCACCATGGTTATCACTATTTAATAGAGTGCCCCAAAGCAGTATGCATAGTGGCAGCAAGCATGACCTGTTCTTCTCAAACTAATTATTGTAGAGTTCATTTCAAGCCCAGTTGAACATTTTTTTAAAATCTGCTTAACATTCTCAGGCACACCAAAAAAGAAAGGTGTTAAAAGTCTTACAGATGGTTTTCTTTATAAAATGGCTATATCCTAGATAGAAATGCTTGTCCCCTACCAACTTGCTGACGGGTCTCTCTGTAAAGGTCTGACACATCCCCTCTCTCCTTCAGGATCATGTTATGGTTACCTCAGAGAATACCGAGTGCCCCCCCCCCCCAGAACTATTAGGGGAGTATGGGCTGGGATCACCTTTTGCAGCAGACTGTCCCCCTCTGTGTCTATGTGCAGACATGTTATACTCAAGTAGTGGTATTGCAACTAGGCCCAGGTACTCACAAAGCCAAGCAGCTAGTGCAGAAGAGGGTCAGGCAGCCAGAGCTGACCAAGTCACTGTAAGTGGGCATTGGGAAAGAACCAGAGACCAGCATTACACAAGATACTGACAAGCAGCAGCAACAGCAGTGAGAAGGTGCTTCCTCTGCGCTTAATGGTGGAAAAGAGTGTGGAGCATGAGACACTCAACCCAGTGGATAACATCAGTGTTCAGTCCCTCTGCATTAATCCTTACTGCGGCGAGACTAGTAGTGGCAGGTAAACAAAGGCTGTCAACAGTTATAATAGTAAGGTAGCTCCTGCTGCTTAAAGTAGTAGTAAACTCAGTGGCATAATCATCCATAAACATAAGGCCAATAGTCTAACCCTTCATAAAACAGATCACAGTGTTATTTTCCCCTAAAGCTTCTATCACATTGTTTTTTGCTTACTGTCTCGTCTGTGTTCTTGGCCAAAGCCTGCGCCATATTGGCTGTTTTTCGCTTCCAGAATGGCATATATGCCCTCCCTCTCTCCTGTATGATGCCCGTAATCTTGAGCATGTGCATTAGGAATTAGCCAAGCCTCGTTTTCATTCTGGGCTACTATGACAACATAGCCTAAATATGTCACGTATAATTATACATACAAAAGAAGTACAACATACAATAACCATTTGATTATTAACTTTGTTTTGTAATTGTATACTTGGATTCTCCAAAGTGATGTAAAGCCGGCAAGCATTAAATTGACCTGGTCCCTTCGATGATGATCAGGGCCGATGTCAACAACCCACATGACGTGGCAAGTTGCATAGGGTGTTTCAGGAAATCCTCAGTGAGTCAGAACTCTCACGCTGCAATACCACGAGTGCTGATGACGGAGGCAGGGCAGCAGGATGTATTTCAAACAAAACCAAAATAAAAAATTCCCAGCTTAACTTACCGGCCTGCAACCAATCAAATTATCCTGTCTAACAGTATGCGTTAAAAACAGGTGTTTAGTTTGTACATGTTGGCAAATGTATGCGTAAGCTGTAGAGCCACTTCACAGCACCCCAGTATTATTTGCAGTCCCAACGCTAAATTTTGGGAGCCTCCATAGTAGAAGCATATGCATTATAATGGGTAGGCAGAGAGCAGGTGAGCCTGGAGGGAAGTCCACACCTCCCTAAAGGCACAGTGGTGGTGGTGAGGTACTGACTGATGACACAGCGAGCATGACATGAATGAGGGGCAAATCATGCATGCGCCGGTGAGGTCACTAAACTAAACATTGGCCTATTTCTACTAATGGCCACAAAGCTGATCTAAAAGATAGTGACACATAAAGTGACATCACAGTGCTCGTCAAGGGCAAATGTCCTCATTGAGAGTTTACTACTGCTTTACAGCTCAATGGCCTTACTTGCAAAGCAAGTTTTCAGAGATGGTTTATGCACTGGGGCTATGCCACAGCTCTGGACATAAAGAGTTTTCTGTTGCTAGCACTTACCAGTACACTCAGGTCTGGAAAAAGCCACAATGCAGAGCCCAGTGTCCAAAGATCACAAAAAAAAAAAAAAAAGACTATCCTTACACATCTAGTCGAGCGATGTTCAAATTAAGCTTTTCAAAGCTAGGCTGTAAAAAAAGCCCATCCTTAGGACACTTGCCAAAAAAAAAAAAAAAATCAGTCAACGTTCCTGTAGGCAGCTTTTTTTTCTACAGCAGTTCCTGAGCCTGCGAGAAAGGGTCTGTGGAGTTCTCATACAAAGTGCACAAATCATTTAAGCAACCTCATTAGTTAGAAACAACAACAACATTCTACAACCATTTCAGAAAATAGTAAAATAGATAACATACAAAAAATAATCATAAAAGTTTTTGTTGTACCTCATACACACAGCGGCAGAAAACAAAGCTAGAATTGGGCTGTCAGTTTAAAGGATCACTAAAGGAAACATTTTCTTTAGCTAAATAGCTTCCTTTACCTTACTGCAGTACTGGTTTCATGTCCTCATTGTTCGTTTTAGCTTTGAAGTTGCTGTAATTCTGCTGTGATCTCCACACTTCCTGCTTGTCTGGCTCCTCATGAAAAATCTCATGGCAGCTTTTCACTGTGGTCCAAGCTGTGTGTCTAAAACTCCTCAGAACCAATCAGATTAATTTTAAAAACAAAACACTGCCCTGGATTTGTTTGTTTTTGTTCTGTGGGTCTCTTTACTTCACAGAAACATGAAACCAGTTTAAAAACGAAAGTGAAGCTGCAGGCACATTATATGATTGAATTTAATCTATTTTTAATCATTTTTAAAATGAATCAGTTAACTTTTATGTCTCTATACCCTGTAAACAGTCATTTCAGCAAAAAAATTTTTTTCCTTTAGTGACCCTTTAAGTTTAATAGCAACAGAAATGATACCACTCACAGGATCATTGACTGTTTCGGAAAAGAGAGGTGGTTGGTCAGGGAATGCAGCCAATATAAGCTCCACCAGGACTAGCAGAAAGTATGTGTAGAATGTGACATCCCGAAAGACATTTACACTGGCACCCTGTAGAGAGGAGTGAAACAAGAACACATTAAAACAGAGTTTCAATACCTTAAGCCAACACATGTAACGAACTTGTAGCAATGCCATTGTAAAGGGGTGAAACATATTTTTGTAAAACTTATTTTGCAGTTATAAATTGCAGATGTCAATCTGTAATATAAAATTTACATTATGCGGTTGTTCTTGTACCACATTTTAGGACCATATTACCTAGGATTAAAAGTTTTTTTTTTCAGATTTATACTTACCTAGGTGGATGCAGCATTGGTCCGATGCTGCATCTGTCTTCCAGCACCTCTACACTGAGAACCGAGCGATCGAACACCACCGAACGCGCAGTTCTCACAGCTCAAGCTTTTAGCAGCTCGCTGAGAGGCTGAGCCATGTGTCAATCTAAGATCTGGCATATCCCAACCATGGTCATGATGAAGCAAAGCCTGGACTGATTGACGTCAGGACTTCAGCCCACTCCCTGCTAAAAATGGGTTACAGGAGTGCAAAACGAACTGCACTCGTGTGATCTATAGAAGTACAGCTAAACAAGCTTTGGCTGTACTTCTCCTTTAAACACCATCTTCCATGCATTCATTAAATTTCCAGAGACCATCTCCTTCCTACTGGAATAAGTCTGGGCTCTGTATGATGCCTAAATCTTCTCCCAAGGGGGAAAAAAAACACCTTTCTAGAGCGGACAATTGGGAATTTTCAATTGGTGATTTATGCTCTGACTTTAGTCAACAAACACAGATCAAACCACCAAATATTTTGTGTTTGAACTCTCTAGCATTTTAAGAAAATTTAAAAAATTGATTTAGAGCTGACAAACCATAGAAGTTAAAGTGTACAGCACCATGCAAACTTTAGACAGGTATGAAAAAAAATGCTGTGCAATAAGAATGCTTCAAAAGTCAGTGAACAGAAGGGAAAGGAAAATCAAACAAAGATTTGGTGTGATCACCCTTGGCGTTCAAAAGCAGAATAAATTCTTCAATTCCTCTAGGTACACTTACACTTGTTTTTAAAGGAACTCAGCAGGTAGGTTGTTCCAAACATCTTGGAGAACTAACCACAGATCTTCTGTGGACTTGGGTTGCCTCAGATCCTTCTATTTAACCGGTTAACGCCCACCGCATGTATATGTACGTCCACAGAATAGCACGTACAGGCATATGGGCGTACATGTATGTCCCTGCCTTTCCCGGGGTCGGGTCGGGGGTCCGATCGGGACCCCCCCCCCCCCGCTGCATGCGGCGGTCGGAAAGCCGCTGGGAGCGATCCGGGAAGAGGGTGCGGCTATTGGTTTCTAGCCGCCCCCTCGTGATCGCTCCCCGGAGCTAAAGAACGGGGAGAGCCGTATGTAAACACGGCTTCCCCGTGCTTCACTGTGGCGGCTGCATCGATCGAGTCATCCCTTTTATAGGGAGACTCGATCGATGACGTCAGACCTACAGCCACACCCCCCTACAGTTGTAAACACACACTGGGTGAACCCTAACTCCTTCAGCGCCCCCTGTGGTTAACTCCCAAACTGCAACTGTCATTTTCACAATAAACAATGCAATTGAAAGGCATTTTTTGCTGTGAAAATGACAATGGTCCCAAAAATGTGTCAAAATTGTCCGAAGTGTCCGCCATAATGTCGCAGCCACGAAAAAAAAAAAAAAAAAAACCACGCTGATCACCGCCATTAGTAGTAAAAAAAAAATAATAATAATAATAATAAAACTATCCCCTATTTTGTAAACGCTATAAATTTTGCGCAAACCAATCGATAAACGCTTATTGCGAATTGGGATATTTATTATAGCAAAAATGTAAAAATATTGCATTTTTTTCAAAATTGTCCCTCTATTTTTGTTTATAGCGCAAAAAATAAAAACCGCAGAGGTGATCAAATACCACCAAAAGAAAGCTCTATTTGTGGGAAAAAAAGGACGTCAATTTTGTTTGGGAGCCACGTCGCATGACCGCGCAATTGTCTGTTAAAGCGGCGCAGTGCCGAATCGCAAAACCTGGCCTGGGCCTTTAGCTGCATAAAGGTCCGGGGCTTAAGTGGTTAATGTATTCCCCAACAGACTTGAATGTTGAGATCAGGGTTAGGGGAGCCAAATCATCACACATCCAGGACTCTTTGTTCTTTACGTTGAAGAAAGTTCTCAATTACAGGTTTGGGGTTGTTGTCCTGCTGCAAAATACATTTGGGGCTAATCACATGCCTCCCTGATGGTATGGCATGATGGACAAGTATCGGCCTGTATTTCTTAGCATTGCTAACACTATTGATCCTGACCAAATCTTCAACTCCAATTGCAGAAATGCAGCCCCAAACTTGCAAGAAACCTCCACCATACTTCACTGTTGCCTGCAGACACTTATTATTGTACCATTCTCCAGTCCTTTGTGAACAAACTGCCTTTTGCTGCAGCCAAAAGTATTGGGCATGAAAACAAGGCTAAGCGATTCAACTATGCACGGAAACATGGGAACTGTGGTGCAGAAAAATGGCAGCAGGTGCTCTGGCCTGATGAGAAGATCTGTGGTCATCTCTAAAATGTTTGAAACAACCTACCTGCCAAGTACCTGTGTGCAAGTGTACCTAGAAGAATATAAGAATTGCTGCCGTTTTGAAAGGCAAAAGGCTGGTCACCACAAATATTGGATTTAAATTTAGATTTCTCAACTCCCACTCCCATCTATCCTCTTTTGTAGCATGCAGAGTACAAGAACAGAGGGAGAAGGACCATAGCCATGTGTCCACGGGACATCCAAAAGCAGTCCAACTGCTCCAACAGGAGTGGGCAACATAGCAAACAAACACTAATGCCGCGTACACACGATCGGAAATTCCGACAAGAAAACCGTGGATTTTTTTCAGACAAAATTTTGGTTCAAACTTGTGTTGCATACACACGGTCACACAAAATTTCCGACCGTCAAGAACGCGGTGACGTACAACACTAGGACGAACCGAAAACGAAGACTTGATTCCGAGAATGCATGTTTTATTGTGCGTCGGAATTGCATACAGACGATCGGAATTTCCGACAAGAACTTTTGCTGTCTGAAAATTGGAGAACCAGCTCTCAAATCTTTGCTGGTCGGAAATTCCAACAGAAAAAGTCCAATGGGGCCTACACACGGTCGGAATTTCCAACCAAAAGCTCACATCGAACTTTTGTCGGAAAATTCCAATTGTGTGTACGCGGCATAAGAGGCCATATAAAAACAGGTCAAGAAAGGTTTAAAAAGAGCCATGGCACTCTGGCCATGCAAATATCTACATTTTAAAAAGGGGGTCAGACCCCATTCTGGCTTCCTCCTCCAAGATAGGCATACCCCGACAGATGTCTTCCGGGACTGGCCTCTACTGCCAGCAGACTATGGTCATGGTCACTCTGCGGCTTACTCCATGCATAGCATGTGCCTTGGGGAGCAAGCCTAAACAAAAACTGGAAGTTAGTCAGAGTAGGAGAAGTTATCCCGACGAGATCCCCCAATCTTTTGAATATTGTCGGTCCAAGGCTACTATTGGTCACTTGGAGAGCAAGTAGAGGGCCGCGAAAGACATCCACAGCGCAGCTCTCAAGTGGCGAGTGGACGTCTTTAGACGTCCTGTTGTTGCGATTCCCCCTGCGTGCCGCTGGGGGCGAGCAGCGGGGAAACAACGTGCCCGGCGCATCGCTCGGGAGCCGATGCGAGTGCCTGGCGGCCGTGATGTCCGCCAGACACCCGCGATCGTCGGTGACACAGCAGGACGTGGAGCTCTGTGTGTAAACACAGAGCTCCACGTGCTGTCAGGGAGAGAGGAGAGCGATCTGTGTCCCTTTACATAGGGACACAGCATCGATCACCTCCCCCAGTCAGTCCCCTCCCCACACACAGTAAGAACACAATGAGGGAATACATTTAACCCCTTCCTCACCCCCTAGTGTTAACCCCTTCACTGCCAGTCACATTTATACAGTAATTAGTGCATTTTTATAGCACTGATCGCTGTATAAATGTGAATGGTCCCAAAATTGTGTCAAAAGTGTCCGACATGTCCGTTGCAATATCGCAGGCATGACAAAAAAAAAAAATCCCAAATCGCAGCCATTACTAGTAAAAAAAAAAAAAATAATCATAACTCTATCCCCTATTTTGTAGGCGCTATAACTTTTGCGCAAACCAATCAATAAACGCCTATTGCGATTTTTTTTAACAAAAATATGTAGAAGAATACGTATTGGCCTAAACCGAGGGAATTTTTTTTTTTTTTTTTTTAAATGGGATATAACAACAAAAAGTAAAAAAGTGTTTTTTTTTCAAAATTTACTGTTTTTTTATGTTTATAGCGCAAAAAAATAAAAAAAATAAAAAATCGCAGAGGTGATCAAATACCACCAAAAAAAAGCTCTATTTGTGGTAAAAAATGATAAAAATATAATTTGGGTACAGTGTTGTATGACCGCGCAATTGTCATTCAAAATGCGTCAGCGCTGAAAGCTGAAAATTGGTCTGGGCACAAAGGGGGTTTAAGTGCCCAGTAATGAAGTGGTTAAAAAAACAGACAATTTAGTGCACTCAGAATTCACACGGACCCCATCTAATACCTGGCGGAGGAACACACCCAGCTTAAGGGCATGGTCTCAGGTGGCCACTGCTAAATCTGTCAGTGTGTTGTATGTACAGATAAATGCACTGATTCTGACAATGAGAAGGTTTATCAAATTAAACAAATTATCAACTGTAGCACAGAAAAGGTTCTATATATTTTAGAATGTCCGTGTCAAAAACGATACGTTGGCAAGTCAGTTACGAATATGTATAGGTGAACATCTGTGCAGTATCAGAAACATCCAAAAAAGCACAAGGATAACCGAATGCTTATTCCCAGACTCAAGCATCTAGTCACCCACCATGTATGTGAGAAGTGAAGGTCTGTGTGCAAGTTAGCCCGGGCTGTTTTTATTCATATTGTAACAACGTTGCCATAGTGTATTTAAATGTTTGGTTAAGGTTTTGTTCATTTTGTCTCAATAGCCAGCTGCAACGTTTACCTGTGTCTTTTTTGCATTAGTAAGACGCCTTTCACAGTGAGGCGCTTTACAGGCGCTATAGCGCTAAAAATAGTGCCTGCAAAGCACCTGTAAAGTGCCTCTCCTTCCACTCCAATGTGAAAACCTGAGGGCTTTCACACAGGAGTGGGGCGCTGTGAGGACGCACATCCCTTCTGAGGACTGCTGACCACAACTGGACGATATACTCCAGATGTGGCCTAACCAGAATTTTATAAAGGAGGCAGGATTATTATTTTATCCCTGGAATATAGGGATTTTATGCACACTAAAATTCTGCTGGCTTTGGTAGCTGCAGCTTGACATTGCATGCTATTGCTTAGTCTGTCATCTAGGACCCCCAGATCTTTCTCCATCCTTGATTGCCCCAGTGGTTCTCTCCCTAGTGAGCAGTTTGCATTCATTTTTGTTGTGCATTACTTCGTCATGCGACGTGGTAACCAAACAAAATTGCCCCCCCCCATAAATATAGCTTTCTTTTGGTGGTATTTGATCACCTATGCGGTTTTTATTTTTTGAACATTTTGAAAAAAAAATCATAATTAAAAAAAAAAAGAAAGAAATCGCAATAAGTGTATAAAGATTGGTTTGCGCAAAAGTTATAGCGTCTACAAAATAGGGGATAGATTGGTCATTTTTATTATCATTTTTCTTTTTTTTTACTAGTAATATCGGCGATCTGCGATTTTTTTTTTATCGGGGGTGCAACATTATGGCAGACACATCAGACACTTGACATCATTTTGGGACCGTCGTAATTTATACAGTGATCAGAGCTATAAATAGCCACCGATTACTGTATAAATGACACTGCCAGGGAAGGGGGTTAAACACTAGGGGGCAATCAACAGGTTAAGTGCAATAAGCATATATGGATTGGTTTGCGCAAAAGTTATAGCTTCTACAAAATAGGGGATAGATTTATGGCATTTTTATATTATTTTTTTTTTTATTATTACTAGTAATGGTGGCAATCTGTGATTTTTATCCTGACTGCGACATTATGGCGGACACATCGGACACTTTTGACACTATTTTGGTACCATGGTCATATATACAGCTTGCAGTGCTATAAAAATGCACCGATTACTGTGTAAATGACAGGGGTGTCCTAAGAAGTGATACTAACTGGGGGGGGGATGGGCTACCACTGACATGACAGCAATCACAGCTCCCGATGACAGGGAGCAGTAGATCCATGTCATGCCACTAGGCAGAACAGGGAAATGCCTTGTTTACATAGGCATCTCCACATTCTGCCTCTCCGTGTCAGGATTGCGGGCCGCAAGATAAAGCCCTCAGCAGAGAAAAAAGGGGACTGGAGGCTGGTCAGCAGCTTGATCATTCTTACGGGCGGCGAGAGGGGACATCCCGCCCCACCTGCCGCCCTCCGATGCTTCTACCGACTCACCTCTGCAATCAGTGAGTCGGAGAAGGGATCCGCGAACCACCGGATGTCCACCATAAAGATTTCCGGTAGACCAGATGGTCGCCGAAGTCTCTATGATCAGAGGCTGGGTACGATGTCATGACGTCACGCAGAGCCTCCGAATTAAAAAAAAACAGCGCTGCCTCGGCTGGGAAGCTTTTTTTTTTTTTTTTTCCTCCTTTCAGGCTTCCCAGACTAGAAGGTGAGATGTGGGGTCTTATTGACCCATATTTCACTGTAAAGAGGACCGGTGATATCATATTCCTATTACAAGGGATGTTTACATTCCTTGTAATAGGAATAAAAAAGTGATCAAAATGCATTTATTTATTTATTTTATAAACAGTGTCAAACTAAAAATGTTAAAGCGGTTGTAAACCGCGCAAACTTTTTTTTTTTTTTTTTAAACCTGCAAGACAAAAAGGCATAATCCGCTAGTATGCACCGCATACTGGCTGATTATGAAATACTTACCTCGGAACGAGGTGAAGAACACTTACCTGGTCCACGCCGAGCGAGATGTCATCTTGCTCCGGTGTGTCTTCCGGGTATCGCCGCTCCATCGCTGTGATTGGCTGGAGCGGCGATGACGTCACTCCCGCGCGTGCGCGCGGGAGATTTAAATTCGGCAAGGTTCGCCCTGGATCCCCCCTGCACATGCGCCGCTGCAATCAGCGGCGCATTGTAAGGGGAATATCTCCTAAACCGTACAGGTTTAGGAGATATTCTTTATACCTACAGGTAAGCCTTATTATAGGCTTACCTGTAGGTAAAAGTGAAAAAAGTGGGTTTACAACCACTTTAAAGTAAAATTAACAATACATTTTTTACATTTTTTTTTAAAGTGCCCCAGAAGCGAGCGTATACGCATATCCCGCCCACATATGAAAATGGTGTTCAAACGGTGTCGCCGTGAACTTAGAGCGAGAGCAAATAATTCTAGCACTAGACCTCCTCTGTGAATCAAAATATGTAACTAGTAAAAAAAAAAAAAAAAATTAAAGCGTCGCCTATGGGGATTTTTAATTACCGAAGTTTGGCACCATTCCACGAGCGTGTGCAATTTTTAGGCGTGACTAGGTATCTATATACTCGCCGTAACTTCATCCTTTCACATTATGCAAAAAAATTGGGCTGACTGTACCGTTTTTAATTTTTTTTTAAAGCATGAAACAAAAAAATTGCTGCGCAAATACCGCGCAACATAAGTTGCAATGACCACCACTGTATATATATATATATATATATATATATATATATATATATATATATATATATATTATACATAGATACACACACACACAGTCCTGATCAAAAGTTTAAGACCACTTGAAAAATGTCAAAAAATCATATTTTACATTGTTGGATCTTAACAAGGTTCCAAGTAGAGCTTCAACATGCAACAAGAAGAAATGAGAGTGGGACAAAACATTTTTTGAGCATTCAATTAATTGAAAAAAACGATTAAACTGAAACAGGCTGTTTTTCAGCTGATCAAAAGTTTAGGACCACATGCCATTAAAAAGCCAAATCTGTGCAAAGATGTGGATTCATTGTCATTTTCTGTCAGGTAGTCAAACGTTGTGATGCCAAAGGCAAAAAAAAGGGGATTTTTAATACAGCTTACCTGTAAAATCCTTTTCTTGGAGTACATCACGGGACACAGAGCGGCATATTCATTACTATGTGGGTTATATGGAGTACCTTCAGGTGATGGACACTGGCAATCTTAAACAGGAAGTCCCCTCCCTATATAACCCCCTCCTATAGGAGGAGTACCTCAGTTTTGTAGCAAGCAGTATGCCACCCAAAATGTTCCCCATAAGAGGGGTGGGAGCTCTGTGTCCCGTGATGTACTCCAAGAAAAGGAT
Organism: Rana temporaria; assembly: GCF_905171775.1. Lineage (NCBI taxonomy): Eukaryota > Metazoa > Chordata > Amphibia > Anura > Ranidae > Rana > Rana temporaria. The sequence continues at coordinate 66,556,104 of NC_053494.1, forward strand.
TTTACAGGTAAGCTGTATTAAAAATCCCCTTTTCTTTTCCGTACATCACGGGACACAGAGCGGCATATTCATTACTATGTGGGATGTCCGAAAGCAATGCTTCCAATGAGGGGAGGGAGACATCTCAGCCAGGAGATTTAATTCAGAAAGTATTCTTTAAATCATAATAAATCCAAATTAAATCCAACAAAAAATAATTATTCTGATTAATTTAATTAATTCATTAATTAATCAAGGGTGCCCCGAGTCTAGAGGATCTCAAATCGCAGCCTGCAGCACTGCCTGTCCAAAGGCTGCATCGGCCCTTCGTCTCACGTCCAATTGGTAAAATTTTGTGAACGTGTGGACCGATGGCCAGGTTGCCGCCTTGCAAACCTGAGCCATAGAGATCTGGTGGTGTGCTGCCCAGGAGGCGCTCATGGCCCTAGTAGAATGGGCCTTAACTGATAAAGGAGGGGGCAACCCCTTCAAGCCATAGGCCTGACCGATTACCTGCTTAATCCATCTAGAGATGGTAGCTTTAGCTGCTGCCTGACCTCTCTTAGGCCCTTCCGGCAGAATGAACAATGTATCCGTCTCTCGAATCTCTTCTGTAGCTTTGAGATAGGCCTTCATGGCCCTGACAACATCCAAGGTGTGCAGTAACCCTTCCTTTCTAGAAGAGGGCTTCGGAAAAAAGGATGGTAGGACCAAATCCTGGTTCAAGTGAAAACTGGACACCACTTTGGGCAGAAAAGACGGATGTGGACGGAGAACCACCCTATCCTTATGTAGAATGAGGTAAGGTTCTCTACAAGACAAGGCTGCCAGCTCTGAAACTCTTCTAGCGGAAGCCATAGCGACCAAAAATACCAACTTCCGAGTCAGTAAAACTAACGGAACCTCTGCCAGAGGCTCAAATGGCTGTTTTTGCAGTGCTGACAACACAAGATTCAAATCCCACGGACAAACCGGAGACTTGATGGGGGGATTAATGCGTAAGACCCCCTGTAAAAAGGTTTTAACCAAAGAGTGCGTGGCTAACGGCCTCTGAAACCATACTGATAAGGCAGAAATCTGTCCTTTAATAGTACTTAAGGCCAAACCCTTATCTACCCCTATCTGGAGGAAACGCAATACCCTGTCAATGGTGTATTTGCGTGGAAGCCATCTCTGGGACTCACACCAGCTTACGTAGGCCCTCCAGACCCTGTAATAAATTACTCTGGAGACTGGTTTTCTAGCCTTAATCAGAGTAGAAATAACTTGGCTAGATAGGCCCCTACCCCTGAGGATCAGGGATTCAGCCGCCAAGCCGTCAAATTTAGATGCCGTAAGGCAGGGTGGAGTATCGGGCCTTGAGAGAGCAGGTCTGGCCGAAGTGGAAGGGTCCATGGTTCGCCCACTGACATTCTCATGATCAGTGAGTACCACGACCTCCGGGGCCATGCGGGGGCTATCAGAATGACTGGTTTGTTCTCCACCCTGATCCTGCGCAGCAGGCGGGGCAGCATCTGTAACGGGGGGAAGGCATACAGCAGATTGAACGGATGCCAAGGGCAAACCAACGCATAGGTTCCACAGGCCAGAGGGTCCCTTGATCGGGACATGAACTTGCTCAGTTTCCTGTTGAACCTTGATGCCATGATGTCCACATCCGGAGATCCCCATTTCTGGCAGATCACCTGAAAGACTTGGGGATGGAGGGACCACTCCCCTGAAACCAGCTGCTGGCGACTTAAGAAGTCCGCCTGTAAATTGTCCACCCCTGGGATAAAGATCGCCGAGATGCATGGTACATGCGACTCTGCCCACAGGAAAATTAAGCTCACTTCCCTTTGGGCGGCTCGACTTTTCGTGCCCCCCTGGTGATTTATATATGCCACTGCCGTGGCATTGTCGGACTGCACTCTCACTGGAAACCCTAGAAGTTTGGACGTCCAGGCCTTTAAGGCTAAACGGGCCGCCCTGATCTCCAGGACATTGATTGGCAGCCCTCTTTCCGACTCTGTCCAAACTCCCTGCTGGACTTGCCCATCCAGGACTGCTCCCCAGCCCTTCAGGCTGGCATCTGTGGTTACCAGTTTCCAGATGATGGGACTGAATGACTTCCCCTTTAGGAGGTTCTGAGGCTTTAGCCACCAGTAGAGGCTTTGCCGGACCCTTGATGGAAGGATCAATGGAAGATCCAGGCGTTGCGGATCTTTGTTCCATGCAGACAGGATGGCTGTCTGCAGGATTCGAGTGTGTGCCTGAGCGTATGGCACTGCCTCGAAGGTGGCCACCATTTTTCCCAGTAATCTCATGCACAATCGTATAGTTGGCTGCCTTTTGCTTAACACCAACTGGATCAATTCTTTGATCCCTTTGAACTTCTCTAAAGGAAGAAACACTCTCTGCTGCTCCGTGTCTAGCAGCATGCCGAGGTATTCCAATCGTCTTGTGGGCTGTAAAGCCGACTTTTCTTGATTTAAAACCCAACCGAATACCTCGAGGTACTGAACTGAAAGGGCTACCGCTCGACACAGGCCCGGAGCAGAGTGATCTATGATCAGGAGGTCGTCCAAATAGGCCAGGATCAAGATTCCCTGGGTCCTTAGATTGGCCAAGATGGGGGCCAGGACCTTCGTAAACACACGGGGGGCAGTAGCCAACCCGAAAGGAAGAGCCACAAATTGATAGTGGCGCCCTGCGATAGCAAATCGTAGGAATTTTTGATGACCCTGAAAAATTGGAACATGAAGATACGCGTCTCTTATGTCTATTGAGGCCAAGAAATCGTTTCGCTGCAAGGCTGCGGCGGCAGACCGTATGGATTCCATCCGAAAGGACCGAATCCTCAGGTAAGAGTTTAGAATCTTTAGATCCAGGATGGGCCTTACATCGCCGTTGGACTTTGGCACGATGAACAGATTGGAGTAAAAGCCTAGCTTGTGCTCCTGAACTGGTACCTCTACGATTACCCCTTGGTTTAGAAGACGATCCAAGGCTGTTAACAAGGCAGCCCTCCTTTCCGGATCGCTTGGAATTCTTGATTCCTGAAAATGCGGAGGGGGAAACTCCCGAAATTCTATTTTGTAACCAGTCGCCACCAGGGAAAGAACCCACTTGTCGGGGATCTTGGCTTCCCAAACTTTTGCAAAGAATCGAAGCCTGCCCCCCACCCGATTGAGTGGGGGCGCCCCTTCACAACGCTGACTTTGGAGCAGGTTTAACTGGCTTGCGGACCCATGGTCGCTTGCCACCCGCGGCCTGCCCTTGCGACTTATTACCAAAGTTTGACCGTGCGGGAGGCCGTCGATACTGCCTGGGGGCCGAGGGCTGGGGATTGCTGCCGCTTAAACGCTGGACCCCGAAATCTCTTTTTGACTGGTAAAAGAGTACTCTTGCCACTAGATATCGTCTGTATGTACTTATCCAGATCTTCCCCAAAGAGCCTTCCTCCGTGGAAGGGAAAACCCGCCAACAGCTTTTTACACGGAGTCTCTGCCGACCAATTCTTTAGCCACAGGAGCCTTCGCATATGCACCAAGAATAGCGACAGACGGGAAGCTTGTTGGATGGAGTCCTTTATGGCATCCACCGCGAAACATAGAGCCCTGGGAAGGTCGGCCAGATCCTGTGCCTGCTGAGCCGGGAGCTCTTTTAGCATCTGCTTAGTCTGGTCTTTTAACGCCTGACAAACGCCAATTGCAGCCACGGCCGGTTGCACCACTGCCCCTGCAGTAGAAAAGGATGCCTTCAAAAGGGTTTCCAACCGCTTATCAACCGGATCCTTGAACATCTGTATGTTTTCTACTGGGCAAGTTAAAGATTTGTTTACGCAGGAGACCGCTGTATCCACAGCGGGAAGCACCCATTTCTTTGAAAATTTTTCCTCCATGGGGTACAAAACAGAAAACCTTTTAGGAGGCACAAAAATTTTATCGGGCCGGGCCCAATCTTGAAAGATCAGGTCTTCCAATAATGGGTGAACCGGAAACACTGCGTTACTTAATGGTGCTTTTAAGGAGCCCAAAGAAGACACGGCAGGAATCTGAGGCCCTGGCGAGGGCAGCTTAAAAGCCGAGCGGACCATGTCCGTTAAAGACTGTACCCACAGATTCTCTGCTTGAGAGACCGAAAAAGGTTCCTCAATAGTGGACTCCTCAATGTCTGAACCTTCTAGGCCCTGCTCCGTTTGGTCCTCCTGGGATTCTAAATCCTCTGGGGAGAGAATCTCAGCATCAGAGGACACCAACTTAGGGGACGGAGATCTAGTCCGCTTTTTGGCTGCCAGAGAATTAGTAAGCAAAGTTGTCAGCCTCTGTTCTAACCCCTGCAGGGAGACAGATAACATATCCTGCATGACAAACACTGGGTCGGGCAGAATGGGGCCAGCCACAGCACCCACCACACCTAATGGCTCCTGAAAGGCGGCATCTTCTAGCTTTTTAGGAGAGGACAGAACCGGCATAGTCTGATTAAGATCCTCCGAGCTAGAGGGGGAACCCTTCTGTTTCTTTGCACTTTTAGTCCCCGAACCTTTAGGGCCCATGATACAATACCGAGGCACTCCGCTACTAACAACTGACTGCTGTAGCAAGGAGAACAAAAAATACAAGTAGCTTAAGGCAGGAAACCTTATAAGCCAATGGGAAGGTAGTGCAGACCCTTCCCTGAAAGAAAAACTTTTTTTTTTCTTTTTTTTTATTTCTTTCGTTTTGCCTTTGTTTTTTTTTGTTTTTTCTTCAAATATTTAAATTTTTGCACTTTAAAGGGACTGTGTGAATGCCAGACTGCTGCCAAAAGACCTTTGGCTTAATAGAGAAAATCAGGGGAACCCTATCTTCTCCCCTTAGTCAGTGAGGAGCTTAGCTCCAGACCTAAACAGGTCTCTTTTACCGCCACTAGGTGTCACCCTGCTCCGCTCTGTGTCCTGCTCTGTGTTCCTCCAGTCAGCAGACGAATCCTACACTGACCGGAGGACAGAGCTGCTCAAGATAACAGCGAGGGGGGAACGCCCCTCTCTCCCCGCCGACGTCACGACGCTCCCCGCCCCCTCCGCGCGCATCTATATCATGCGCGCGCGCGCGTCCCAGAGGGAAGCCATGAGGGGAGGAGCAGCACGCCGGCGGCGTCCGAGGACCCAGAGCTGTAGGGGAAGAAACGCACCTAAATACAGGTAAGTCCCTGGCTTAAAGCCGAGAGATAACGGGGGGTGGGCTTGCACTGCTTGTCCTAGAACCAGGCAAAGAGCCTCTACCCCCCAAAAAAAAACATGCGGGACAGCCAACCAGCAACACAGTCCGTGGGGGTGGGGGGAGTATACTAGTAAATGGGAGGTGACCATCCTGTCTAGCAGACATAGTGGTAAAGTTGCCAATGCAGAGCATCCCAGGCTAACCCAACTAGACTCCCTGAGGGACCTGCCGACGAACCAAGTTCCGCAGGCCCCCCTCTTACCTGCTCCACGCTGCAGGGTATTGCAAAAAGCAAGAGGCCCAATCTTCCCCCATCTCCGTGGGTTCTGTACTAGACCTTCAGGGACCCGGGTCCTGCTGGAACACCACTGCCCTGGACCTATACAGCATCCTGGCAACAGTACCTTTTGGACTTTTAGAAAGTTCAAAGTTCTGGGTCCAGGATCCAGCCCCTTAAAAAGAGGCATTATAGGCAAAACCCCACGACTTGGGGCCCGGGTACTGTCCACTTTGGCTCTGAGGCACTTTGGACAGATCCGGTATAGTCTGCCTAGTCTCAAGGACCTGGAGGCAAACTTCTTTGTGACCAACACCTAAGACACTGGCGAAAAAACTGAGGTACTCCTCCTATGGGAGGGGGTTATATAGGGAGGGGACTTCCTGTTTAAGATTGCCAGTGTCCATCACCTGAAGGTACTCCATATAACCCACATAGTAATGAATATGCCGCTCTGTGTCCCGTGATGTACGGAAAAGAAACTCCCTTTTTGATCGTGGTCGGGTTGCTGAACTGCATAAGCAGGGTCTCTCACAGCGCGCCATCGCTGCTGAGGTTGGACGCAGTAAGACAGTCATTTGGAATTTCTTAAATGATCCTGAGGGTTATGGAACAAAAAAGTCAAGTGGAAGACCCAAAAAAAATTCACCAGCACTGAGCCGGGGGATCCAATTGGCTGTCCGTCAAGACACTGGACGATCCTCGACCCAAATTAAGGCCCTTACTGGTGCTGACTGCAGCCCCATAACCATCAGACGGCATCTGAGACTGAAGGGCTTCAAAAACAAAAAAAGTCTTCAAAAACCTTGTCTCCTTGAACGTCACAGAAATGCTCGTTTGGACTTTGCAAGAGAGCACCAAACATGGGTCATTCAAAAGGTGGAAGAAAGTTTTATTCTCTGATGAGAAATAATGTAACCTTGATGGTCCTGATGGTTTCCAACGTTACTGGCATGACAAGCAGATCCCACCTGAGATGTTTTCTATGCGCCACAGTGGACGGGGCGCCATAATGGTCTGGGGTGCTTTTTCCTTCAGTGGAACAATAGAGCTTTAGGAAGTGCAGGGGCGTCAAACGGCCGATGGCTGTGTCCAGATGTTGCAGAGAGCATTCCTCATGACTGAGGGCCCTCGTCTGTGTGGCAACGACTGGGTTTTTCAACAGGACAACGCTACAGTACACAATGGACTTCTTCCAGGAGAATAACATCACTTTTTTGGCCCATCCTGCATGTTCCCCTGATCTAAATCCAATTGAGAACCTTTGGGGATGGATGGCAATGGAAGTTTACAAAAATGGACAACAGTTCCAGACAGTAGATGGCCTTTGTGTGGCTGTCTTCACCTCTTGGAGAAATGTTCCCACTCACCTCATGGAAACACTTGCATCAAGCATGCCAAAACCAATTTTTGAAGTGATCAACAATAACGGCAGAGCTACTCATTACTGAGTTCATGTTTGGAAGTTGGATTTCTGTTTTGGGGGGGGGGGGGCCCGGGGGGGTTAGGTTTTTTTTGGAGGTGTGGTCCTAAAAACTTTTGATCAGCTGAAAAACTGCCTGTTTCAGTTTATTTGTTGTTTTCATTAAACTGAATGCTCAAAAAATGTTTTGTCTCACTCTCATTCCTTCTTGTTGCATGTTGAAGCTCTACTTGGAACCTTGTTAAGATCCAACAATGTAAAATAAGATTTTTGCCATTTTTCAAGTGGTCTTAAACTTTTGATCAGGACTATGTATGTATGTATGCATACACACACACACACACATATATATATATATAAAATATGTTTGGGGGTTTCATTTAATTTTCTAGCAAAAAAAAAATAAAAAATGATGTGTTTTTACATGTTGAAGAGAAATGTCAGATTTGGCCTGGTTGGCAAGTGGTTCAAGAGGAAATAAACCCTTTACTTAAATTTTTTTTTTTGATAAACCCTTCAAGTGAAAGGCATAATGAGCTAGTATGCACAGCAGACTAGCTCATTATGCGTCACTTACCTGCGATGGGAGCCCCCGCGGAAATACGGCATTAACCACATTAATGCCATTAAGAAAAACTGCACTATTGGCACGCATGCGCTGTAGACATTGCGCCTGTAATTACTGTAAATATCTCCTAAGCCGTGCAGGTTTAGGAGATATGTCTTGCACCTACAGGTAAGCCTTAAAAGAGTTCTCTAAGCTAAAACTTTTAACCCCCGCTGTGCCCGGGCTGTAAAACTATACAAAATAATCTTTCACTTACCTGCCTACGATCCCCCGTTGTTCCGTTATCGCCGCCCGTGCTCCGGTTCCTGTCAGCTTCCTCTTCCTGCGGGTCGGTGACTCACCGTGCGCTCAGCCTATCAGCGGCCGCGGCGGGACATTGCTGCGGCCGCTGATAGGCTGAGCGCACGGTGAGTCACCGACCCGCAGGAAGAGGAAGCTGACAGGAACCGGAGCACGGGCGGCGATAACGGAACAACGGGGGATCGTAGGCAGGTAAGTGAAAGTTTATTTTGTATAGTTTTACAGCCCGGGCACAGCGGGGGTTAAAAGTTTTAGCTTAGAGAACTCCTTTAATCTAGGCTTACCTGTAGGTGCAAGATGTGTGGTTGGGTTTACAACCACTTTAAATTAAGGACTTATTCTTGCTGGTAGTTAGAATCTTTAATATTTGCCAACAAAATTAAGGCTTCCCATTTAGAATAATAAGCTGTCAGGTTAGTAAAACAGCTATATCAGAACCGATTCAAATCATACAGTGTGTAGTGTACATAGATTTTGCAAAACAATGGGATAAAGGAATATTCCTGAACTTTCTTTTATCTCATGGTTACTGTGCCATTGTGTAAATGCATCAATGCAGTGCATGTTATCTCACCTTGCAGAGCTTGGATTCGTTGAATGAGTTTACCAAAAAAGTAAATATTGCTCCATTTCATGCTGAATAAAACTAAACTATTAATGCATATTAAAATAGAAAAGTACCTTTGAATAGATTATTACTCCAAAACCATTTTATTAAAATAAATTAGATAAAAAAAAAAATATATCATTGATTTATATCGACCCCGATGAGAGGCATGGCGAGTTTTTTTTTTTAAGTTGTAATTTGTCAAATTTTTTGGGGGAAAATTAAGAAACTAACAAAAAATTTATTTTTTTCCCCCCATACTGTCACCAGTGCATCATATGGCCGACAATATGTAGACAAAAAAACAATAAAAAAAAAAAAAACACAATTCCAGTACACATACAACAGTGACAAGATTGAGCTGCATCGTGGCATTTAGTGCACACAGGAAGAGTATGACTAGGACCTTTGTCATATGAAGTCCTCCTGGAAAAATGATAAATGCACTTAAGCCTAGGTTCACATTGATGCGATTTGACATGTCAAATCGGCAGCCATCCGAATTGGTGCGATGCTGACTTTGCAGCAGCGCTCGATTCCCAAAAGTAGTTTCTGTACTACTTTTGGCAACTGCAGGTGCGATTTCAATAGACATCTGTGCAGGAACCCGCACAGATGTCTCGGATATCGCCCACGAAGTCAGACTGACATGCGGGTATGAGATCGTTCGCGTTCAGCTGAACTCGCACAATTTCAATCCCGTTGTCAGTGTGAACCTAGACTTAATATAGTTTTCTGGCAGTGTATTCAAATATCATTGTTTATGTGAAAGATACTTACTTGATTTAAGGCATGGAGAACTTTGGACCTGAAGATTATTATGGCACAAAACAAAGCAATGATCCAGAAATTCAACAATACACCCGAAGACTGCACTCCTTTTATTCTCTCATACTGAATTAAAAAAGTGGCTAGCAGCTGAAAGACAAAGACAATATAAAGGTGAAAAAAGACCATAAGGATAACTGCGTTTCAATGTAAACACCATTTTAAGAAAAGCACTGGGAAGATCACAGTATAAAAAATAAAAAAATAGGGCCTCATTCACACCAGGTGTTGATCTACACGTGTTCAATTTAAGACACTGAAAAAACATAGATTTGTGTTGCATAAGGCTCCTTTCACACTAGCTGACTCCAAAGTTCCACGATTTTCAGAGCGACTTTGAAGTGACTGATACACTCTCTGGTATTGATGTGTCAAAGTCGGATCAAAGTAGTGCATGAACATTTTCTGTAGTCGCAGCGACTTCAGTAGTGTCAATTGGGTCTCACAAGTCAGATCCTAAGTTACACACGTGTGAAAGGAGCCTCAAAAGCAGCAAGCCTGTGTTTTTTTATGCAATGCAACACAAAAAAAAAAAACATTACAACACGCATCAGCACATTGCAACGTACTATTATGCATCGATATTACTTAAGTAATTTAAGTAAAAAAATAGACTGCATTGCAACAATGAATTGCATAACAAATGTTCTACATAACGCAACCAATGGTGTTAAAAAGGCCCTAACAAATAAGACCTTGCATCCTAAAGTCTTAGAAAGTGTGATCCAATTTGCATTTACGGGGAAAACCAACAGGATTTTGTTTTTTACTGTAAAAATTATTTTTGTGGATTCTGAGGGATGTAGTATTTAGAGGTATTTTGGTTATGCTGTCAGCTACAGGAGACCTTGGACACTAGCAAACAAAAAAAAACAGTAACCAGCCTGGGGTATCCATTCCCACCCCCATTACAGAAAAATGTGGCCCGTGTCCCTTAAAAGTTGTTGTAAACCCTCACATATACCCAGTAGAGCTGCACGATTCTGGCTCAAATAAGAATCACGATTTTTTTGCTTAGAAGATAGATCACGATTCTCGCGGCGCAACATCTTTCACATAAAAAAAAATTGGGCTAACTTTATGGTTTAATTATTTTTTTTTAACTATTACATGAAGTGTATTTTTTCCAAAAAAATACAATTTGAAAGACCGCTGGGAAAATACAGCGTGACATAAAATATTGCAGCAGTTGCCATTTTATTTCCTAGGGTCTCTGCTAATATTATTAATATATATATATATATATATATATATATATATATATATATATATATATATATATATATATATATATATATATATATATATATATATATATATATATATATATATATATAAATCTTTTTCTGACACTTGATTAAGTGGTTAAACTTCCTGCATTTACACACAGAAGTTTATCCCTTTGATCTAAGAAGGAAGTGTTAGTTACAAATGTTTCATGTTAAAAACTTGGCAGACTGCCCGATTTATTTATTTTTTTGACAGCTGAATAAGCTGATACTTTTCTCCATGTGTTATACAAAATAATTGGCAAACTCTGCAATAGAGATAGTCAGGGGGGTTGAATCCAAATCACGATTTTTTAATGATTAATTGTGCAGCTCTAATACCCAGTGAACACATATGAAACAAATCCTACTACATAAGTTTTATTTGTATATCTGCTGTCTTCCCCTTTCTACACTCTTTGGAAAGTGCAGATCATGTTAGAAATCTTTCTCTTTGAGCAGTGGGTGGGCAGTGAGAGTGAGGCCCCGTACACACGACAGAGGAACTCGACGTGCTTGGCACGTCGAGTTCCTCGTCGAGTTTTGGGATGAAGCCGCCGAGGAGCTCGGCGGGCCGCCTTCTCCCATAGAACAACGAGAACAACGAGAAAATAGAGAACATGTTCTCTATTTTCTCGTCGAGTTCCTCGGCGGCTCCATCGAGCCAAAACTGTACAGACGACAGAGTTTCTCGGCAGAATCCGGGTTTTGACCGAGTTTCTCTGTGAATTCTGCCGAGAAACTCTGTCGTGTGTACGAGGCCTGAGAGTTGACGGGAGGAAAGGTGCACACAGGAATGAAGAAACTTGCATGTGTCGGAGAACTTGTCAGAAGTGACTCGTGCTGATAACAGAGGGACAGAGCACCAAAGAGAAACTGCACTTTTGAGCTTTGGAGAGAGATGATTAAACAATGCAGAAATACAGTGAGGAAAAAAGTATTTGATCTTCTGGTAATTTTGTACTTTTGCCCACGGACAAAGACAATCAGTCTATAATTGTAATTGAAGGTTTATTTTAACAGTGAGAGACAGAACAAAAAATATCCAGAAAAACGCATTTAAAAAAAATTATAAAATTGATTTGCATTTTAATAAGTGAAATAAGTATTTGATCTCCTGTCAATCAGCAAGATTTCTGGTTCCCAGGTACCTTCTATACAGGTAATGAGATGAGATTAGGAGCGTTCCCTTAAAGGGAGCGCTCCCAATCTCAGCTTGTTACCTGTATAAAAAGACACCTATCCACAGAAAATCAAAATTACAATCTCTCCACCATGGCCAAGACCAAAGAGCTGTCCAAGGAGGTCAGTCAGGGACAAGATTGTAGACCTACACAAGGCTGGAATGGGCTACAAAACCATCATCAAGCAGCATGGTGAGAGAGTGACAACAGTTGGTGCGATTATTCAAAGACAAGCAAAATAACTGTCAATCTCCCTCGGTCTGGGGCACCATGCAAGATCTCACCTCGTGGCGTTTTAATGATCACGAGAACTGTGAGAGCCGGTTCACACTGGGGCGACTTGCGATCCGACTTCATGTCGCCTCAAGTCGTCCCAAATCACGCTGTAGAGAAAAACAATGGAAGTGAATGGGAGCAGTGTTAATACACGACTCAAGGCGATCCGACTTCAGAAAAGGTTCCTGTACTACTTCAATCCGACTTGTAGGCGATTTGTACCCATTGATTTCAATGGAAGTCGCCTCAGAAGTCGGATCACTGTCTTATCTGAAGCTACTTTCCAGGAAGATAACATACATTTCTCAGGGAAACATCTCCTGCACCCCTCCCTCTCCCAGAGCCGATTGTTGTTTTATTGGCCACTGGAAAGTCTCCTGTCCTGGAGACGACTTCAAGTTGTGTTGTAAATCGCCCCAGATCGCCCTGTGGTTCATGTTCAAGTCGTGTCGGAGTCGCCTCTGAAAGTCGCGCTGGAAGTCGTGTCGCCCTAGTGTGAACCGGCTCTAAGGAATCAGCCCAGAACTACAGGAGAGAATCTGGTCAATAATCGAGGCAGCTGGGACCTTAGCCACCAAGAAAACAATTGGTAACACACTATGCCACGAAGGACTGAAATACTGAAGCATCCGCAAGGTCCCCCCTGCTCAAGAAAGCACATGTGCAGGTCCATCTGAAGTTTGCTAATGAACATCTGAATGATTCAAGGGAGAACTGGGCAAGTGTTGCGGTCAGATGAGACCAAAATTGAGCTCTTTGACATCAACTTAACTCGCCATGTTTGGAGAGGAGGAATGCTGCCTATGACCCAAAGAACACCATTCCCACCGTCAAACATGGAGGTGGAAACATTATGATTTGGGGGCGTTTTTCTGCTAAGAGGAAAGGACAACTTCACTGCATCAAAAAGGGATGATGGACGGGCCATGCACCATCAAATCTTGGGTGAGAACCTCCTCCTCCCAGCCAGGGCATGACAATAATCCAAAACACACGGCCAAGGCAACAAAGGCATGGCTCCAGAAGCACATTAAGGTCCTGGGGTTCCCTAGCCAGTCTCCAGACCTTAGTCCCATAGGAAATATGTGGAGGGAGCTGAAATTTCGTGTTACCAAATGACCAAATACCGTTCCCCACTTCCAGGAGCCCCGTCTCTCAGAAGTTCGGCCCCCCTCCTCCTGCCTCTGTCGCTGGACCAATTAGAAAGCACAGTGTGCTCTGTGCATGTGCAATAGGGAACCAGCTGTGAAGCCAAAAGGCTTCCCTGCCGGGTTCCCTTAACAGGAATGCCGGCGGCTACACCCGACAGCTAATCCGAAGATCAGCTGGGGTGCAGATATTGCGGCTCCAGGGACAGGCAAGTGTCCATATATTAAAAGTCAGTACAGCATTTGTGGCTGCCGACTTACTTTTTCGTGGGAAGGCTGGACCTCCTCTTTAATAAACTTGGCGACAAAATCCCTCCTGAGATGTGTGCAATCCTGTGTAAGAAACGTCTGACCTCTGTGGTTGCCAACAAGAGTTTTTCCACAAAGTACCAAGTCATGTTTTGCAAAAGGGATTAAATAATTATTTCACTCATTAAAATGCAAATCAACTTATAAAAACATTAAATTTGTTTTTCTGCTTTTTTTTTTTTTTTTTTTATAGTTTTGTCTTTCACCCAATAAACCTACTATTAAAAACCTATAGACTGACCATTTCTTTGTCTGTAGGCAAATCAAAAGGGTATCAAATACTTTTCCCTCACTGTTTGTGCTTTGGTTAAATTTCACGAATGGCGTTTACAAGCACTTTGAGAATTTTCAACAGAGTCCAAAAAATTTTAATTTTCTCTCTCATTCATTGAGTGAACTGCCTAAAAAGGACAATACACTTGAAGCTGGCATCAGATTTGGCCTGAACATTCACCTTACATAATTAGGTTGAAAAAAGTCAATCTGGTTAAACCAATGAAAAAAAAAAAAAATGTATTTGTGTTTTTACATATAAATGTTAATATCCAGTTATATTTTGTGCGTTTAAAGAGTACATCTAGCTCATTTTTAAAACAAACAATCTAGTGAACTGGTAAAACTTACATAAAGTTTTAACAGAAGACCCTGTGGAAGCCTTGCAAATTTGAAAAAACAGTTGCCTGATGCTAAAAAGCCCAAGAAGCACTCACAAATCTGGTAGTGTGCGCCTTGACAGGACAGTGTTAACTCTGATCCAAAGTCTGCTTTTTCGCATTGTTTCGCACTGTTTGGTCACAGCAAGGGTGCAGAGCAGTGTACCCGTGATTTTTGTGCAAGTTGCTCGTGAGTTACAATAAACTTTCTATCATGTCATGCATTTTTGGCACGTTTACTGGAAGTGCACCGATGTGCTTTTAGAAAATGTGGAACATACTGTAATATAAAGTCAATTGGAAACCACAGGTAACCTGCATAAAAACTGCAGGTACAGTGTGGCCAAACTGAAATGCAGCAGTGTGAAAGTGGCCTTAAGACCATAGGCTTGAAAAATCATTTGTCTGGGCCCTGAAGATATAATGGAGTAAGAAGCTGTTTCCACTTTGCGGAAAACATTTGGGGTGACAGAGAGAATATGTTTTCCTATTAGAAACAAACAGTGGCTGCAAAGTAAACAAGTATAACACAAACTTAGTCAAGACAATGGAGGAAAATCTCCTGATATGTTGGAGCCAGACAGAGGGATAGAAGTACCATATCCTGGTTAAGGTGAAAGGCCTCAACACTACCAAAAGTTTTGAGAATAACACGAATATTAAATTTAACAAAGTCTGCTGCCTCACTTTCTGATGGCAATTTGCATATACAGGTGAATCTCAAAATTAGAATATCAAAAAGTTAGTCAGGGAGGCATAATCTATCACTCTGGGGGTTATTTACGAAAGGTAAATGCATTTTGCACTACAAGTGCAAAGTGCACTTGAAATTGTACTGAAAGTACAAGTGCAGTAGCTGTAAATCTAAGGGAAGCGCTGCTGATTTTATTATCCAACCATGTGCAAGCTAACATGCTTTTTTTTTTATTTTCCTTGTATGTCCCCCTCAGGTCTACAGCGACTAGGGGTGCAACGGATCAAAAAACTCACGGTTCGGATCGTTCCTCGGACCAGGAGTCACGGATGGGATCATTTTTCGGATCGGCAAAAAAAAAATCTCCCCCACTGTAATATCCACATCTCCTCCCCCCCCCCCCCCCCCACCAACTATAGTACCCCCTTGGTGCAGACACCCCCCCTCCTCTTAGTACAGAGACCCCCCCCTCCTCTCAGTACAGTGACCCCCCTTCTCAGTACAGTGACCCCCCTTCTCAGTACAGTGACCCCCCCCCCCAGCTAGTACCGACAGACGAGCGGCGTGTCCCACGAGTGCGGGCTCGTCCTCTGTGGGTGTAAACAGAGGAGGGCCGCCGCCGGGTGTACCAAGATTGCCGCGGCTCTGGAGCTAGGCCGAAGCCGCGGCCTTTCCTAATGTTACGGCGGCGGCTCCAGAGCTAGGCCGAAGCCGCGGCCATTCCTAGCGTTATGGTCGCGGCGCCGGAGGTAGGCCGAAGCCGTGGCCATAACATTAGGAAAGGCTGCGGCTTCGGCCTAGCTCTGGAGCCGCCGCCGTAACATTAGGAAAGGCCGCAGCTTCGGCCTAGCTCCGGAGCCGTGGCAATCCGCGGATCACAGTGTGTTCCGATCCGAAGGGGGTGACCCGTTCGGAAAAAGGGATCAACTGTGATCCGTTGCACCCCTAACAGCGGCTGTACTTCCAAGTGCACTATGCACTTGTAGTTTGCACATGAAGTGCAAAGTGGATTTGCCTTTTGTAAAGAAACCCCTCTATCACTAGACTCCATTGTGGAATAATCCCAATTATCCTGAATTGTGTAAATTGCATTATTGATCTGGTGTCTCATCTTCTCCTCTTTCTTCTCCAAGTCATGTTTTGCAAAGGGATTAAATAATTATTTCACTTCTTAAAATGCAAATCAACTTAAAAAACGTTCAATTCGTTTTTCTGCTTGCTTTTTTTTTTTGTTTTGTCTTTCACCTAATAAATCTACTATTAAAAACTTAGACTGACCATTTCTTTGTCTGTAGGCAAATCAGAAGGGTATCAAATACTTTTCCCTCACTGTATGTGCTTTGGTTAAATTTCATGAACGGGGCTCCAGCCTTCCCACGAAAAAGTAAGTCAGCAGCCACAAATACTGTACTGACTTTTAATATATGGACACTTGCCTGTCCCTGGAGCCGCAATATCTGCACCCCAGCCGATCTTCAGATTAGCTGTCGGGTGTAGCCGCTGGCATTCCTGTTTAGGGAACCCGGCAGGGAAGCCTTTTGGCTTCACAGCCGGTTCCATATTGCACATGCACAGAGCACACTGTGCTTTCTAATTGGTCCAGCGACAGAGGCAGGAGGAGGGACGGGGCTCCTAAAAGTGGGGAACGGTACTTGGTCATTTGGTAACACGAACCTTCAGCTCCCGCCACATATTTTCTATGGGACCAAGGTCTGGAGACTGGCTAGGAAACCCCAGGACCTTAATGTGCTTCTGGAGCCACGCCTTTGTTGTCTTGGCCATGTGTTTTGGATTATCGTCATGCCCTGGCTGGGAGGAGGTTCTCACCCAAGATTTGATGGTGCATGGCCCGTCCATCATCCGGCATCCCTTTTGATGCAGTTAAGTTGTCCTTTCCTCTTAGCAGAAAAACACCCCCAAAGCATAATGTTTCCACCTCCATGTTTGACGGTGGGGATGGTGTTCTTTGGGTCATAGGCAGCATTCCTCCTCTCCAAACACGGCGAGTTAAGTTGATGTCAAACCATTTATTTTTCCCCATGTAAGAGTCCACCTTTTTAGCACTTAATAAAGTTATCATTTTAATGGGCTGCACTTTTGGAGGCCTCTTCTTCCCCTCTCTTCTATCCATATGCCCCTCCATTTGGAACGTTTGAATAACGGACACCTGGTGACCCATGGGTGAGGCGGGAGGTAAACGCCATATTAAAATCTACCATTGGAGAAGAAAGAGGAGAGAAATGGGAGAGAGCAACATTCGAGGCTGGTACACATGATTACCAATATATGCGAATTACTACTAGAATAGAGGTGAGAGTTCTGAGAGACTAGTCGTAGGATTCTGTATGCATTTATTATTTTGAATTCCTCGATCCATCACCCCCATTGGAATATCCCCAAGGGAACCATCTTTGGGACACCCACCAATCTAGATAGGTATCCATCATATAGGACTATTTGTCTTGATTTATTACAAGTGGACTTTCTATCATCCATTCCTATTGATGTTTTTATGCACTAGCATATATTTATGGTTATTTATTGCACACCTGTTTATTTTATTTGATGGTCACTCATTGTGCACCGTTTTCATTAGAGTGGTTTTATAGTGTTTTCTTTAGCACAAGATCACCTTTATTTCTAGAGGGAGATATGCTTCATATGTTCTGGAGATGCCCGAAGCGGTTTCGCTACTGGACGGAGGTGACGGAAACCATTGACCGGGTGTTTGGAACCGCCACGAGTTAGAGGTGAAATCCTGCCTACTGGGACTAGTGGAGGGAGTGGGAAACCCAGGGAATACCCAACCCCACCTAGGTAACATCCAAAATGTGTATATCTTATCTACTGCTTGTTAAAGAAATGGAAGAACTTAGGAGGGGGGGGGGGGGGTTGGGTATCGGAGTGAATGTTTATTCTGATACATTTTGTAAAACAAGAAATACTTTAAGAAATAAAGTAAAAAAAAATAAAAATAAAAAGCTACACTTTGTGGTCTGGCTTTGCTGTCCACCAGTGTAGCCTTGATCTTTTCATGAACCATAGCTTGTTTGGGGGGAGGGAGTATATTTTATAAACAGATAGAACCATCATGGTTCATTATTACCAACTTGAAATGTTTTTTTTTTTTTATCTGGCCAATCTCTCTCTTGACAAATTAACATGCAAATTCCTTCATTACCACTTTGTCATTAGCGGTCAGTGTCTAGTAGAGAAGTGAATCTTTTTTAAAAACTGTCAGCCGACCTTAAGATGGAAAAAAAAAAAAAACTGTTAAAAAAACATTCATTTTTATAAAGAAAGTCCACACCATGAGCGATATGGGTAGCCCGCCTAGTTTGAAGCAGATTATTTTCTTTACACTCCTGGAAGAAACATCTTACCATTGTTATTCCCAGCACAGTGGGGCTAACGACAAAAACTGGAGCTCGATAAATACTTTGACTCCTTTCCCAGAAAGAATAGAAGAGATCTGCCCAGCAGACCAGCCATAATAAGAACCCTAAAGCCTGCAGGAAAAAAAAAAAAGGAAAATGGATCTCATTACACCAATGCCAGAAATTATAGTTTATCAAAAAAATCATAATAAATTTGTCTTAACTTTGACATAAAAAAAAAAAAAAAAAAAGACCACGTAAATAAAAATAAAAAATACAGATGGTGGGATCCCTTGTAAAGGCCAGGATAGAAATGTGTATCCAGAACTTCTACACAGGTAGCAACGTGTTGAGTCTCAAGATCCAAGATGGGATGAACACTGCCATTTGATTTTGGAACTGCAAAGAGGTTTAAACAGAAACCATGAAACCTTTCACCCTCTGTAACCGGAATGATTACTCCTTGATTTAAAAAAGGAGGATTGAGAGCACATCTTTTCTGTGGATTCAAAGAAACTGAAAGCATGAAACACGGGAAGTGGAGGCTCTGAAATGCCAGCCTATGACCACAACCATTTATGTTGCAGACCCACTTGTATGCAATCTTCCCCTGCCAAACCTTCATGAAAGCCTGCAAATGTTCCCCCACCCAAAAGTGGGGGCACCTCTTTAATGCAAAGAGGATGTTCCCCCAACCTAGAGGCCTTTGGCATCAACATTTTTTTGACGAAACTAGGGATTGAAATGAAGGATGTTTGAGAAAGAATACACCATCTCCTGCAATGCTGTAGTAAGCGTGTTGTTGGAGACAAACACCAAAAAGAACGAAATATAAAAAAAGAAAAATGCAAAAAAAAAAAAGAGTTAACTATAGACCAGAAGAATCACCCACATTTGCAATAATCACATTTTGTTGCTTTGAGATTAACATTTTATTATTTGACCTCAACACCAAACAATATGTCTGGTTTAAATCCAATACAGCTCACCATCCAAAATGACACCATTTCTATAGTAAAGCATTATGTGGTAATGTCCTGTTATGAAAGTGTTGTTTCTCTGCAGCCAGGGACTGGAGCACTTGTCAGGATAGAAGAAAAATGGATGATGCAAAATACCATCAAATGCTTGAGGAAAATCCGCTGCCCTCTGCCAGAAAGTTGTCAATGGGAAGGTTTACCTTCCAACATGACAATGAACCAAAACACACAGCATAAAGGACCACACAGTGGTTGAGGGAGAAAAGGGTGAATGCCCTTGCAGAGCTCAGATTAAACCACATTGAAAATATGCAGAATGAATTAAAGAATGTAGTCCACATTCACCATCAAATTTAACTGAACTTTAACTGAACAGTTCTTCAAAGAAGAGTGGGCATATATTGCAAAGTCTAGACGTGCAAAGTTAGTAGAGACATATCCCAACAGACTAAAGGCTGTAGTAAACACAGCTGGATAAAATAAACTGTGTGTCTTCATTTCAGGCTGCAACGTGACAAAATGTGATTTCTATATCCACGGTATACAAGAATAGGATTTTTGTACTCACCGTAAAATCCATTTCTCTGAGTTCATAGACGGACACAGCCTTCTTCCTACCTAGGGTTATGCTTCTTCCTACCAGGAGAGTTTAGGCAGAATTTAACAGCACTTAAAGTGTTAAAACCTTTCCTTCGTGCCACTCCTCCCAGGGGGCGTGGCTCCCCCAGGCATAACCCACACCCTGCTCTAGGAGCCTCAGTCCGTAACAAGCAGTACAAACCAAGGAGGGGTGGGTGCTGTGTCAGTCTATGAACTCAGAGAAATGGGTTTTACGATGAGTACAAAAATCCTATTTTCTCTTCCGTTCATAGCCTTCTTTGACATTAGGGACGTCCCCAAGCAGTGTCAAAAAAATTAGAGGGGTGGGAAAATAACACAGCAAACCAGGTTACACCCCAAACAAAAAACCGGAGTTGCTCAACGGAGAAACTCCAATAATAAACTGCCGCCTGTAACACCTACGGCTGAAGGAGGCATCAAAAAGATGCACACACATCCACCTAAAACTTTGAAAAAGCGTGGATTGACGACCAGGATGCATCCTAACACCGCTGTAACACAGAGGCATGATGCCGGAAAGCCCAAGAGGCCCCGATCGCACTGGTCGAATGCGTCATAACCCGAAAGGGAGGCGCACGCCCCTTTAGGGCATAGGCCTGAAGCACAATCCGTCTGAACCATCTAGGAACGGTGGCCGACGAAACTGCCAGGCCCTCTTGCAGGGCCAGCCACCGACACAAACAGTGAGTCCGACTTCCGAAACGGAGCCGTAACATATAAGTACACGCGTAGGGCCCGAACCACATCCAGAGGATGCAAAGTGGCCTCCTCCTGGCATTTCGGCCGAGGACATAAGGATGGACAGACAGATATCTCACCGCTCCAGGTGAGCCCCGTGAGCAATCAAGGGTTGTTGAACCACCAAGGTGCTGGCAATGCTAATGATAGCAAATAAATGGACGAGAACTGGACAGCCGCACTCCAAAATCACTTAAAAAAGTTGTCTTTTTATTTTTCAACTGCACAAACAGTCACTGCAAACCAACAAGATACAGTATGGCCGACGCGTTTCGCACTTACAGTCAGTGCTTAGTCATGGCTCATAAGGGACATAAGGATGGAAGAACAATTTCCCCATCAATGTGAAAAGCCGAAAAGACCTCAGGGAGAAAAAACGGCTGCGGCCGCAGCACCACCTCATCCTTACGGATGACCAAGTAGGGAGCCTTGCAAGACAAGGCCGCCAGATCAGACAGACACACGTCTGATCGAGGTAATTGCTAGCAGAAATAAAATCACCTTTTGTGACAATAAAACAAAAAACCTCCCGAATGTCCTCAAAGGGAACATCCCGGAGCACCGAAAGGACCAAATTCAAGTCCCATGGGGGTAATGGAGGGCGCACCGGAGGGGCCACCTGCCAGACCCTGACCCAACGTACGCACCCAGGAGTGCGACACCAAGGGTCGCTGCAAGTAAAAACAGCCAGAGCAGAAATCTGGCTCCCAACCGTACTTAAGGCGAGAGCCCGAACCACTCCCTGCTGTAAAGACAGCAGAACCCTGTACACCACGTATGTACGAGGGTGCCATTTCATCTCCTCACACACAGAGATGTAGGCCTTCCATGTATGATGAAAAATCCTACGTGAGGTAGACTTCCATGCATGCAGCACGGTAGAGACCACCGAGCCCAATAGGCCTCGGTCCTTTAGCTCCTGGCTCTCAACAGCCACGCCGCTAAAGCCGGTGGCTGTGAAACAGGGTGGAAGATCGGACCCTGTAACAGAAGATCAACTCCCAGGGGAAGACGCTAGGGGGCGTCTGCCACCAGACGCACCAGGTCCGCGTACCAGGAGCGACACGGCCAATCTGGGGCAATCAGGATTGATAGAATCCCTACAGCTTCCACTCTGCGCAGCAGGCGAGGAAGAAGCTTCCGAGGAGGGAAGGTGTAAAGTAGGCGATAGTGACCCCAAGGAGCCACCAACGCGCCTGACGCGTCCGCCCACGGGTCCTTAGACCTGGCCACGAACCGTGGCACCTACCGATAGAGACGGGACGCTAGAAGGTCCACGTTCGGAGTGCCCCACTTTCGGCACAGACCCCGAAACACCTGCGGGTGGAGAGACCACTCTCCTTGGCCCAGTGTAGTGCGACTTAGGAGGTCGGCTAGCCAATTCTGTACTCCCGGAATGTACCCGGCCGATAGAGCCGGAACGGACCCTTCGGCCCACCGAAAGGATGTGCGAGACCCCCGTCGCTGCAACAGAACTCAGTGTGCCTCCCTGATGATCAACCTACGCCACCGCCGTGGCGTCATCGGACAGGATCCTGACGTGTCGGCCCTGTAGAACCAGGGACCACCTGGCAAGGCAAAGCTTGATTGACTGGGTGCCCCAAGCGCTCCTCCCCAACCAGAGAGGCTGGCATCCGTCGTGACCACTGTCCAGTGGCCTGCAGAAAAAACGACTTTCCGGCCCGAAGCACCGGAAACGCCAGCCACCACACCAGGGGAGACATGATCAGATGACTCAATCGAAACTGGTAATCCAGAGATGACGGAAGCTAGTCCCATCGTGACAGCAATTCCCTCCGTAGTACCCTGGCGTGGAATTGGACATACGGAACCGCCTCGAAAGAGGCCACCAACGGACCCAGAACCTTCCTGCAGAATCGCAGAGATGACCACTTCTGGGTCGGCAACTGCTGCACAGCAGATAGCAGAGTCTGAAGTTTTTCTGTTAGGAGAAAAACACTCCCGCCCCGGCGGAATCCAGGACTAGTCCCAGGTATTCCAGTCCCTGAGACGGAATCAACCCGGATTTCAGGACAATCCAGAAACCAGCCGAACATTCGGAGAGCCTGACACGTGATAGACACGGGTCCACCAATGCAGAGCTCGAAGAAGCCCGTAGGAGAATGTCGTCCAGACATCCCATGATAACTAACCCCGCTGTCACAGCCGGGCCAGTATCGGGACGAGCACCTTGGCGAAAACCCGCCGAATGGGAAGGACACCAATTGAAAATGGTCCCCCCCGACCGCAAAGCACAGAATCTCTGGTGCTTAGAGGATATGGGAACATGCAGGTACACGTTCATGACATCCAAGGATGCCAGAAAATCCCCCTGATGGAGTGCCGCTATTACCAAGCGAATCGACACCACCTGAAAGTTTGCACCTTGACAAAACAAACGGGGGACTTGAGGCCCAGGATTGATCGGGCCCCATCCTCCGTGGGGACACAAACAGAATTTAGAAAAACCCCCGAGACCGTTCCAACGAGGAAACTGGCACAATCACTCCCCTGACCAGAAGATCCTGGACAGCCCCTGACAGATCCAACCGGCGAACCGGAGGAGGCCAGAGGCCGGAGGGAAAAAACTGTTCGGCAGACAAGAGAGAAACTCAATCTTGTACCCCAAGGAAAACACTTTGCAACCCCAACAGCCGGAGGGGAGAGGCCTCCACCGAGCCACGAATGTGCGAAGCCAGTCACCCGCCCGAGACACGGCCGGGAGCAGACCTTCAGGCGGAAGCAGGTATGTCCGCAGACTTGTTAGGCATGCGGTATCAGGTGCGCTGCAACCCCGCGGCGGGGATTTTAGCACCATGTAGACCTACCCCCACCGCACAGGGCGGGCGAAAAACGCTCGGAGGTAGTCAAGGAGGGTCCTTGCACAGGGCGAGGTCCCTAGCCCTTCCCAGACTGTGGGAACAGCATGCGCTTACCACCCGTGGCATCCTCAATGATGCCATTCAGGGAAGTCCCAAAAGGACCGTTCCCCCTTAAAGGCCATCACCAAGGCCTCCTTAGAGGACTAGTCCGCAGACCTGCTCTTCAGCCACACAAGGCGGCGCAGAACCACTGCATAGACGGAAGCCCCGGATCGTAACCATGGCCGCCTCACAGAGAAATTTCTGACCCTGAACCAAGTGTTCAGCCAGGTCCCTAGAGGACTCGGAAGCGTCCCCTTCTTCCAGCTCCTGCAGCAGGAGCTTCGCCCTTTCAGTCGGGGCCTGACCAGGGACCCGGTCAGAGCCGGCCTCCCCGCCGAACCCACCACCGTGAATAGGGAGTGGGCCACGGCCTCCACTCTATCAGCGGGATCCTAAAATGCAGGAGCCCCTTCCACAGGCAACGTGGTGGCCTTGCGCAGTCTGGACACAGGGTGGTCCACTGGCGGAGTCCCTCAAGGGGGTAACGGGTTGCAAAGTTTTTTGACAAACTATTTGCGGTGCATCCCATTCCTTGTATAACATATTGTCCAATTAAGGAACACAAGGAAACACTTCAGCGGTGCGTGGCGGTCTGCGGAAACCCAAAAGGTACTGACACGGTGGTGTCTCCGCCACATCCTCAATTTTATGAGTCTCACGCACCGCAGAAACAAGAGCGCCAACAAATTCTTGCCAGCAACTGACTCTGCAGCAGAGTCATCCTCACTATCCATGTGGGTTAAGCCCGCAGCCTCTGACATAACAGAACCAGAAAAAAACAGCGATTCTGTGTCAGAGACATCCCCAGAAGCAGGCTCAGGGAGGGGGCGCTTTTTACCCCCCATCTGGGCACTAGCTGCTTCAAACCTGGCAAGAAACCCAGGACAGTCAACATAACAGATGTGGCAGGGGAAGGGACGTTAAGGGTTAACTTAGGCATAGCTGGAGAGGGAGACCTGGCTCAGGTCCCATAGTGTCAGGACAACAAAAAAAAAACCCCACTGGTCACCTCCTTGCTGCCATTGCAGAGTATGGGGGCCCCTGGTACTCACCACCCCACCCGGTGCAGCGTGGTCCGAGAAGGACAAGGTGTGCTGGGAAGCCGTGCCGTGCCGCGCTGCGTCTCCTCAGACGGATTTGCGGTCTTTTGCATCGCCAAAAGCCATCACACGAGGCCAAACAAAAAAGTAAGATGGCCGCCGAATGCTGAAAAAACAGCATAGGAAGAAAATGGCAGTCGAGCTATATAGAGCGCGGCTCCGGCAAAATGGCCGCCGTGACGCAGCATTTAAAAAGACAGTGACACAGCAATAGCCGCACAAAAAAATTCTCACAGCACACAGTAAAGGCCCTGTAGTGAACACCACAGCCCCCTGCAGTGACAACACACAGCCCCTGCTACACACACGGGTCCGTGACGCAGCATTTAAAGAGACAGTGACACAGCAATAGCCACACAAAAAAATTACCTCACAGCACACAGTAAAGGCCCTGTAGTGAACACCACAGCCCCCTGCAGTGACAACACACAGCCCCTGCTACACACACGGGTCCGGTGACATGAGCACCCAGAAAAAAAAAAAACCCTCACAGCCGTCACCCAAAAGGAGGAGGGAGAGTAATAAGGGAGAGAGGAAAGCAGGGAAAAAACCCTCAGTCGACCTCCCCTGGGAACATTCCAGCCAGACCACTTACCTGAGTAAGGGGCCACTACTTACCCATCCTGCGACTACCCGGCTGGAGGTATCCCAGACAGAACCAACGTCCGTAAACGGCATGGCTGTCGGCCAGACACACTGCGACAAGGCCATAGAGACCGGTCATATGTGTGCCCTAGAACCGAAGTTCCCCGGCCGCCCCTGGAGCAACGGGGCCTGTCGTGGACGTCCCAAAGCTGAGCCAAGGGCCGGCACACGCTCGATGGCCGAACATGGGGGGACTACAAGGGTCGAGGACCCAGCCTATCACCCAATCGGCTGTTGATAGAAGAATCACAGGATTCAAAAATGCAGGAACAAAATAATAAAAGCGAGAAAAATCGCAAGAAAAAAAACTCCAGAGTACAGGACTCCAGAAGTGCCTGACTCCTCTGTCGTTAGGCAGAAAAAGATGAGGCTCCTAGAGCAGGGTGTGGGTTATGCCTGGGGGAGCCACGCCCCCTGGGAGGAGCGGCACGAAGGAAAGGTTTTAACACTTTAAGTGCTGTTAAATTCTGCGTAAACTCTCCTGGTAGGAAGAAGCATAACCCTAATGTCAAAGAAGGCTGTGTCCGTCTATGAACGGAAGAGAAATATAATTTTTTTCATGTGTAGAAGGCTTGCTTTTGCTGTATGTGATTGGTTCATTTTACAATACTTCATGTACACAAATAAAAAAATTGTAAGATAATACATTTGTCATTTAAGTGCATGTGTGTGTATACACACACACACACACACACACACACACACACACACACACACATATATACACACAGTACAGACCAAAAGTTTGGACACACCTTCTCATTCAAAGAGTTTTCTTTATTTTCATGACTATGAAAATTGTAGATTCACACTGAAGGCATCACAAACTATGAATCAACACATGTGGAATTATACATAACAAAAAAGTGTGAAACAACTGAAAATATATTTCATATTCTAGGTTCTTCAAAGTAGCCACCTTTTGCTTTGATTACTGCTTGGCACACTCTTGGCATTCTCTTGATGAGCTTCAAGAAGTAGTCACCTGGCGCAGCACCCCATCACTCTCCTTCTTGGTCAAATAGCCCTTACACAGCCTGGAGGTTGTGTAAGGGTCATTGTCCTGTTGTGTAAGGGTCATTGTCCTTTGGGGTCATTGTCCTGTTGAAAAATAAATGACTAACTAAACGCAAACCGGATGGAATAACATGCCGCTGCAAGATGCTGTGGTAGCCATGCTGGTTCAGTATGCCTTAAATTTTGAATAAATCCCCAACAGTGTCACCAGCAAAGCACTCCCACACCATCACACCTCCTCCTCCATGCTTCACAGTGGGAACCAGGAATGTAGAGTCCATCTGTTCACCTTTTCTGCGTCGCACAAAGACACGGGGGTTGGAACCAAAGATCTCATCAGACCAAAGCACAGATTTCCACTGGTCTAAGGTCCATTCCTTGTGTTCTTTAGCCCAAACAAAAACAAAGTCTCTTCTGCTTGATGCCTTTCTTTAGCAGTTGTTTCCTAGCAGATATTCTACCATGAAGGCCTGATTCACACAGTCTCCTCTTAACAGTTCTAGAGATGTGTTGGCTGCAAAAGGTGGCTACTTTGAAGAACCTAGAATATGAAATATTTTCAGTTGTTTCACACTTTTTTTGTTATGTATAATTCCACATGTGTTAATTCATAGTTTTGATGCCTTCAGTGTGAATCTACAATTTTCATAGTCATAAAAATAAAGAAAACTCTTTGAATGAGAAGGTGTGTCCAAACTTTTGGTCTGTACTATATATATTTGGTCTGTACACACACACACACACACACACACACACACACACACACACACACACACACACATATATATATATATATATATATATATATATATATATATATATATATATATATTAAATAAATAAATGGGATCTTTTACACTGGTGTGTTTAAAAACACTGTGTTGAGTTTTACAAAAAACACATACTTCGCATTTAATGCCTTTTTAAATTTTAAACGCAGGGCATATTACATTTTCAATCTGTGTTAGGTGTGTTTTCTAGGCAATACTTTACATAATTTCCCACCATGCACCTGTGAAACCTGGACATGCAATGCAAAAACACAAGTGTGTTTTTGATGCATTTCCATTGATTTCTATAAGGGGTGTATAGAGATGGAGCATGCAGGACTTTTCCAATGCAGTGGAAACACACACTGATGTGAACGGCTACGTAGCATTTCAAGCGATACTAAAGTCTCTTGTTTTTTTGTTTAGAAATAACAAACATGTTATACTTACCTTCTCTGTTGCAGTGGTTTTGTACAGAGCAGCAGAGATTCTACTCTTCTCGGGTCCCTCGCCAGCGCTCCTGGCCCCTCCCTCCTGCCGAGTGCCCCCAAAGCAAGAAGTTTGCTATGAGTGTACCCGAGCCGCTGCTGTGTCTCCATTCAGACACAGAGCCGTGGCTTGGCGCCGTCTTCTCTCTCTCGCCTCATTGGCTCACCGACTTTGACCGACAGGCGCGGGAGCCAATGGCACCTGCTACTGTGTCTCAGCCAAATCATGAGGGAGAGTCCCAGACAGCCGAGTGTCTCATGCAACATCGCTGGATCGAGGTGGGGCTCAGGTAAGTATTAGGGGGGCTGGGGGGACTGCTGCATAGAATGTAGAAGGCGTTCTTCTCACGTGTCCACTAAGAAGCTAAATGCATGTGTAAAATCTTACAGGTTTCTGCTCAATTCGGTATATCTACTAGTAGCATCGCCCTCTTTCCTCATGTGACAAACTCAATCCTTAAGGCTTTAACACAGGCCAACAGCCACAATTGCCAGTTGTAAAGCTGCTTCACCCAAAGCAAATGATGCCCTAAATAAATCCTCCACACATTCGTCTGAGGCATTTGATAATACCGGGAACTAATATACTGCACATGTGATGGTCTTGCAGAGATACGAAAACACCAGCTCCAAAGTAATGCTCCATCGAAGTAATGCTTAATGTCCTAGTGAACTTACTCTCCCATTGACGCGTAGAGAAACTGATGCCCTCCATTTCCTTCCTGCAGCCGCTGAATGTTGGCAGAAGGGAGAGAAGTTCCCCTACATGCCGCCTCCCCCATCTGGATGTACAAGTGAGCTGGACGGGCCCTCTGGAACATAGGCCGGGTCGCAATTGCGACCCCTGTACGTATGCCCCTGGTTTGATGGGTTTTAATGTAATGTAGAGGAACCCCTACTGAACACCACTGGGATGAAAGGAACTCAAACCACAATATGATAATAAAAATTGCGCTTATCCAGCTAAATAATTAATGCACATAAATTAATATATCACAAAAAATATATATAACAAAGGAAATATATATATGAAAAAAATATAGGGAAGGCAGCAGTTCTGGTGCCGAAGCACAAATACAAGAACAAGGAAAAAGGGGGGTTAGAACTGCGCCATGGCACCCGGATTTCGTGTGTTATAAAGTCAATTGGATAAAGTAAACCTCAGGGTTTAAAAGGAAGAAAGTCAATAAAATTCTCCAGGGGTTCCCCAATCCTAATGTGCGGAATGATGAGTTCCACCCTGATGGTCCACACTTTAATACATATGCAACTCCATAGCGTAACTCCGTGGGATAGGTTATTTTAATAAATAACCTATCCCACGGAGTTACGCTATGTTTGCCGTTTTCTTTTTTGTGCGGTGACGCCTTTGTTAATTATCGAGGGTGCAAGTGGCGATTTTATCCAGGGAGTGGAATCTCCCCAAAGGCCGCGGCTGGGTCATAGCCGACTGCTTTTTGTGATTGGAGTTCTGGTAAGCTGCCTCTAATACCGGTGGTGGGATTTCACACATAGTGTGCTGTGAATCACGGTGGACCCTCTCTCATATACTCTGTGTCTCTGTTGATCTCTGGGGAGTGAGTGTTACATCTAGGAAGTGGGTTCCCCCCCCCCCCCCGTCCTCTCCATAAAGGCCGCGGCTGGGTCACAGTCGACTGTCCGTTTAAATCAACTATCTGGTAAGCTGCTCATGACTCTGGCAGTTGAGTTGCATATGTATTAAAGTGTGGACCATCAGGGTGGAACTCATCATTCCGCACATTAGGATTGGGGAACCCCTGGAGAATTTTATTGACTTTCTTCCTTTTAAACCCTGAGGTTTACTTTATCCAATTGACTTTATAACACACGAAGTCCGGGTGCCATGGCGCAGTTCTAACCCCCCTTTTTCCTAACTCAAACCACAAGCCAGGTCTTTTCATCTGACATTAATAGTTGACCTTCACAATTGTTATTTTGACTAAATGGGCACACATTCATGCAGTCACATTTCAAAACGCTTTATAAAAAAAAAAAAGTATATCTACACCGCTATAATAATGCCTAATGATTTTTGAATGGTATATCCAACAAGCTGACCATAGTGTACATTAAGATAGTAATATCGTCTACAATAGATCTTCTATGGTAAAGGCTTGTGCTTTTGCATTGCAAACAAAGTCCATCAAGACAGTACATCATAAGCTTGATACTATGTACATGGTTTATGAGCTGTTGCAGTTCACATTTTTGGCAAACAGATGTCCAAGAAGCACAGCAGTGGTTGCCATTACAGGAGAGGTTAGCAAAAAAAAATTATAAATGCTGAAATGAAATGCCATATCTGTAAAAATGCGTTGCAGAGCTTGTCTGTGCTAGGTTTAAAAAAAAAAAAAAAAAATATTCCAATTCAGAGATCAACCTGTAAGAACTAACTATAACAGTTTCCATGTACACCCAAGTGCTTATTAGGTAGTGCTGCAATCGATATAAAGGGGAGGTGATTGTAGTAAACAAGTATCAACACTTATGCCAAACAAAAGCCGACACTTACAGTTTTTGCCTTATTAAGATGTGACATTCGGATGTATCCCTGGCTGTTGCGCTGGAGGTATATAAAATATATAGGGAAGCAGAGCCAGAGGTAGATGCATGGAATCCATACCAGGACTGTATTCTGGAAGCACTTGGTGAAATCTGGATTTTCTGTATGCCAGGTAAGATTTGCATCCTACAAGAAGAAAAACAAACAATCATGTTCTAAAGTGAAGAGCAGAGGGGAGTCACAATATGCAATAACAGGCCTACAGTACCACCAAGAGAGAGCAGAGGGAATTAAAACCTAGAAAGATTTAGCAGCTTTTCTACAAAAACTCTACAATCCGCCTAACTAAACAGTTTTTACGTTTTAAAATGTCATACAATGCTTTTATTTGGTAAACCGTTAATTTACTCATGTTAGTAATTATAATCTGACAGACAAAAATGTGAAAGCTTTTTTTTTTAACGGTTTGTGACTGCAGAGAGGTGTTTTACCATCATAAGAACGCACTGAACACTTCAAGGAATTAAAGCGGACCGTAATTTTTTCATCTTTCCATCCATTAAATCTTTTGCCCTTGATGTTTTAACTTTGTATAGTAAAACATTTTTTTTCTGCCAGTAAATACCTTATATAGCCCACTTCCTTTTCTTGTCTGCTCATTAGCCTAGGCTTATGACATCATGCATAGCCCTCTCCAGGAAGGGGGGGGGGTCCTGTGTAAATACAGGAAGTGAACAGGCAGCTTGTGTTCGAACGAATCACAGCACAGTGATTGGAGAAATCATAAATCCCACAAGAGTGTGTCCAATCACAAGCAGGGGGTGGGATTGTGCTTCCCCAGGCATTCCCGGTCAGGACAAGTATGGTCAGTGAGTAAAGCGGTGATGTGGCGGGCTTTTTTGGGGGCATCAGACTGGAACGGGGGGCGGCTGTGTCAGTTTCATTCCGGTACATTGTATTGTCCTAAAATGAATGTGCCCGGGACAGACCTGCAAAATGCGTGACTGTCCCGGGCAATCCGGGACATGTGGTCACCCTAAATAGCACCCTCCAAATGAGTGCAGCGCCGCAAAGTCCCAAAAGTCGTTTCTGTATTACTTTCAGTTTATTGCTTGGTTTTCACAAGTTATATTGCCTACAAGATAGGGGATATATTTATGGCATTTTTATTTTTTTCTACTAGTAGTGGCGGTTAGCGGTACTGTGACATTGCAGCGGACAGATCGGACATTTTTTGGGACCGCAGACATTTATACAGCGCTCAGAGCTAAAAATGGCCATGATTACTATATAAATGTCATTGGCAGGGAAGGGGTTAATACTAGGGGCGATTAAGGGGTTAAATGTGTTGCCAACCGTATGGGGGCTGGGCTGACTGGAGGAGGAGAGAGATCGTCTGTTCCTAATCACTAGGTGTGTGTCTCTCTCGCTCTCTGACAGAACAGGGATCTGTTCTGTCTGTCTCTGTAGCGGTCGCCATTTGGCTCCCCCCCCCCCCCCCCCTCGTGAATGGGTTACAAAAAAGTTGGAAAATGGTGCTGTGTGTAAAAAAAAAAAAATTCAATTAAGATTTTGACCCCCCTCTAGAGAATTTGCATTTGATAAACACCTGCACAAATATAAAACTTAAAATTGTCTCGGATGGCAAGCAGTTAAAGGACAAGTCAATTAAGATATTCATAAGTTCCTTTAAAAAAATAATCAGTCGAACACAACAAACTCTGGACAAACAAAACAAATACATTTTCTAAACATGCTCAGACAATTTCTTTTTACCCAGAGGAAATGTTTCAGCTTTCTAGTAAGTGTAAACCTGTATAAACTGGCCAATATCCAAGCCGGTAGAGCTTTTCAATGCTGGCATTCAGTGCTATTTATATACACAACACTGAAGTTTTAGTAGATCTCTCCACGCAAGTGTACTTGCAAAACAGAGATCTGCTTAGTCATGCTGTGTCTACAACACAGGCAGCACAGAGTGTGAGAAGGAGCACATGGGAACCCTAGACAGCGGGAAGCCTATTGGAGCTTCTGAGCAACACCTCAGGCTGCCCATACATTTATACAATTTTCTTGTACAGTTTTCCTTTAGATTTACCAAAGCCATATAATGTGGAGGTTAAACCTAAACACTTTAAAATGTGTATGCAATCAGGCAGGCCCTTGCACTACATAGTTGAAGGTAAATAGAAATTGAATGAGAAAACTGTAGAATGTATGGCCAGCCTTAGTTCACTAAAACACTGGGCTGTGATGTAACATTCATGTACTACACTTCTTTATCCATCAAAACGTTTCGAAAACAGAACCTCAAACAGAAGTCTTTAGTCCCCGTGCACACAGGGCATTCGAACTGCAAAGCTACTACCAACGCCAGGAAAAAGCAGCTATATAAAAAAAAAAAAAAAAAAAAAAAAATGCGCTTTTAGTAGCTTTTTGCATTGCCATTAAAATCAAGAGACCGTTTTGACAAGCCCATAATGAAATCTTCCTCCGGAGTGGTCTTCTCGGCCACGGCTTTCTTCGCCGCCGCCATCCCGGTCCTCCTTTGACGCAGTCTCCTGTTATTATACCAGCTCCGCTCTCAGACATTTCTTATTTAGCCATGGGACGTGGCCATCCGGTGACATCACCAAGAGACCCAGCCCCTTGTGACGTTACGTGTGGAGGACGATCAGGTCGGTGGCAAAGAAGACAGCATCTGTATAGAAGTCGATGCAAGCCGCTCCAAAGTCCCCCCCCCCCCCCCCCCCCCAAGTAGTACAGCTCTTGCGCCCAAGCTGCGGGAGTGTGCCTACAGGTCAGCCAGCAACCCGCAATTACCTATTAGAGGCAAAATCGGGTTCTGCCTTTGTAAACAAAGCGGATCCCCATTCTGACGGATAACATGACAGATTTACTGTTTCCAATGATCGGTAACAGTAATCTGTCATGTCCAAGGCTGCCCATCCCCCCTACAGTTAGAACAAACCTAGGGAATACAGATAACCCCTTTCCCGCCATAGAAATTTTTACATTGATGATGATCAGTGCATTTTTTTTAGCACTGATGTAATAATGTCACTGGTCCCCAAAAAGTGTCCTTTGGGGTCAGATTTGTCCACCGCAATCCTAATTTAAAAAAAAAAAAAAGAACGCAGAACGCCGCCATAACCCGTAGAAACAATAAAATCCCTACATCTATCCCCTATTTTGTAGCCGCGATAACTTTTGCACAAACCAATCAATAGCTGCCTATTCAGATTTTCTTTTACCAGAAATATGTAGAACATATATTTGCCTAAACCGATGAATAAAATGTACATTTTTTTTTGTGGGTACAGCGTCACACAACTGCACAATTGTCAGTTAAAGCAACACAGTGCTACATCGCAAAAAAAATGGCCTGGTCACTAAAGAGAAAGTAGAACTCCAACGCACAAATTATTTGCAACTATAAGGCCATCAATTTATACCCTTTTAACTACTTGCTGGCTTCATTTTACGGCGGGAGGTTGGCTCTCCTGCGCGAGAGCCCGTAGCTCTACGTCGGCTCTCTCACAGGTAACCAGGGGCGTGCACGCGAGCCCACTCGACCCCGGTGCGATCGCTCGTTACAGAGCGGGGACCGGGAGCTGTGTGTGTAAACACACAGCTCCCGGTCCTGTCAGGGGGGGGGGGGGGGAATGCTAATTTTCTGTTCATACAATGTATGAACAGAAGATCAGTGATTTCTCCTAGTGAGGCCACCCCCCCACAGTAAGAACACACCCAGGGACATACTTAACCCCTTCACTGCCATTTTTATAGCACTGATCGCTATAAAAATGCCAATGGTCCCAAAAATGTGTCAAAAGTGTCCGAAGTGTCCGCAATAATGTCGCAGTACCAAAAAATAAATAAATAATAAATAAAAAACTGATCGCCGCCATTACTAGTAAAAAAAAATAAAGCCATAAAAATACCCCATATTTTGACCTCTAGAATAAAAAAAGTGGTGCTACTGATTTTTTTAAACTCGGTAACAAACTGTGGCATTTGCGCAAATGTTTATCAAACCAATACATATTCGCAAAAAAAAAAAAATATACACTAAAACCATTAGTAGCAGATAAAAACAGACAATTTTACAAAATGCTTGCTAAGGCTGCATTTACACCTGAGCGTTTTGTCGCCTGCAGCGCGACGCCCCAAAACGCTAGAGGGGAAAAAATACATTATTCTATATGGAGATGGTTCACATCTCCACTACAAAACGCCTGATGCCGAACACCTGAAGCCCAAACAAGTTCTGGACCCTTTTTTGTCGCTCGAATTTGGGGGTTTTACATTGGTGACCCTAGACCTGTAAAAAAATCGTGGTAAAAAACGCTGCGTTTTGTTGCGGCAAATCGCAGTAAAAAACGATGCGTTGTCGCGGCAAAAAACAGAGACACAGGATACCCCAATACTTTGTCACACTGTATTTGCGCAGCGGTTTTACAAACGCACTTTTTTGGGAAAAAACACTTTTTTTTATTAAAAAATAAGACAACAGTAAAGTTAGCCCAATTTTTTTTTTTTATATTGTGAAATATAATGTTACGCCGAGTAAATTGATACCCAACATGTCACACTTCAAAATTGCGTCCACTCGTGGAATGGCGACAAACTTTTACCCTTTAAAATCTCCATAGGCGACGTTTAACTACTTAACCCCCGAACCATATTGCTGGTCAAAGACCAGAGCACTTTTTGCGATTCGGCACTGCGTCGCTTTAACCGACAATTGCGCGGTCGTGCGACGTGGCTCCCAAACAAAATTGGCGTCCTTTTTTCACCGCAAATAGAGCTTTCTTTTGGTGGTATTTGATCACCTCTGCAGTTTTTAGTTTTTGCACTATAAAAAAAAAATAGAGCGACACAAAAAAACAAAAAACGCAATAAGCGTTTGATTGGTTTGTGCAAAAGTTATAGCGTTTACAAAATAGGGGGGATTTTTATTAATATTTTTTTTTTACTAGTAATGGCTGCGATCAGCGATTTTTTTGTAGTACTGCGAAATTATGGCGGACACTTCGGACACTTTTGACACATTTTTGGGACCATTGGCATTTTTATAGCGATCAGTGCTATAAAAATGCATTGGATTACTATAAAAATGCCACCGGCAGTGAAGAGGGTTAACACTAGGGGCGGGGGAAGGGGTTAAGTATGTTCCCTGGGTGTGTTCTAACTGTAGGGGGGGTGGCCTCACTAGGGGAGATTACTGATCTTCTGTTCATACATTGTATGAACAGAAGATCAGCATTTCTCTCCCTGACAGGACCGGGAGCTGTGTGTTTACACACACACACAGCTCCCGGTCCTTGCTCTGTAACAAGCGATCGCGCGTGCCCGGCGACGATCGCGCCCGCCGGGCACGGGAGTCAGGGGCGAGCACGCACCCCTAGTGGCCTGCGCAGGGGAGCCGACCTGCCGCCGTAAAACGACGGAGGCTGGTCTGCAACCAGTTAAAAAAATTGTACAAGTTGCATGTTTTGAGTTACAGAGGAGGTCTAGGGCTAGAATTATTGCTCTTGCTCCAACGATCGCGGCGATACCTCACATGTGTGGTTTGAACACCGTTTTAATATGCCGGCGCTACTCACGTATGCGTTCGCTTCGCGGTGGGACGGGGCGCGTTGCTGCCTTTTAACTTTTTTTTAGCTTGCTCCTAGATTCCAAGCAAATTTGTTAAACCCTGTAGTGTTTTAATTATCAAACAATATTCTATCTTGTGGTCTGTTTACATGGTTGTTTTTTTCTCTTCTCTTTTTGATTCATACCATCACGGACACATAAGTAGACATTTATACATTCCCATGTTGATTGAGAGTATAAAATGCTTCATATATACTGTATGTTGGTAGCAGTTTATACTTGTGTCCCCATATACACTTTATTACCTTATCTATGTCAGAGTGCGGCTCCGATTCCTACACTAGCCAGGACAATTGACAAGACTACTATGGTTAGGAGATTTTGTGTCCCTGCCTCATTTGGGACACAATGTGTACGGGAAGGAGCTACGTCGCAACACCTGCGGTCATCCTCCATTTTTATTTGTACCGAATGTTTGTACATCCCACACTAGGATATGGCGCCAGTTTTGTGAGAGTGTATCGCTTATCTTATGGAATAAACACTTTTAGCAGAGAGTACGATATCTGTACCTGTTCACATGTTCGCTATGCTTGGAGTTCCGGATTGTGGCAGCACCAAGTAGTGGGAAATATATGCGATTACCCTATCCAGCTGTTTCTGGCTCAGTCATTTGGGGATCCATTCCTGGCACCATTGGTCTGTAGGATTAACCCATGACCTGTCTGTTCAATGAGGGATCCACACACAATGAGGTAAGCGGCCATTGTTATCTGTGGTGGAGGCACAGATTGAATCACTGGATAATCTTAGAAGCACATCTCGTCACTGTCTGGGATCTTATGAACTTTTACGGCTTATGAACTCTTTATCATTTATTATATTAGTTGTTTTTTTTTGTTGTATGAGTTTAGCATTAAATGAATATATTTATTAATTAGAGCTGCACAATTATTTGTTAAAAAAATTGTGATCTCGATTAAACCCACCCCTCACAATCTTAATCTGGCATTTCCACGGTTCTATGTAACAATTTCAGAGCCGTTTTCTGCTCAGAGCTGTCAAAAAAAGCAGGCAAATGTTTATCAACATTGTGCCGAGATAACTATAATTAATCACTTAACCCCCGGACCATATTGCTGGTCAAAGACCAGAGCACTTTTTGCGATTCGGCACTGCATCGTTTTACCTGACAATTGCGCAGTCGTGCGACGTTGCTCCCAAACAAAATTGGCGTCCTTTTTTTCTCCACAAATAGAGCTTTATTTTGGTGTTATGTGATCACCTCTGCGGTTTTTAGTTTTTGCGCTATAAACAAAAATAGTGCGACAATTTTTAATTTTTTAAAAAAAAAATTACTAAATGAAATATATAAAGAAACTATTTTTTTCCTCAGTTTAGGCCGATGCGTATTCTTCTACATATTTTTTGTTTAAAAAAAAAAAAAAAAAACGCAATAAGCGTTTCATTGGTTTGCGCAAAAGTTATAGCGTTTACAAAATAGGGGGTAGTTTGGCATTTTTATTAATATTTTTTTTTTTTTTTACTAGTAATGGCGGCCATCAGCGATTTTTTTTTGGTACTGCGACATTATGGCGGACACTTCTGGCACATTTCTGGGACCATTGCCATTTTTATAATCATCAGTGCTATAAAAATGCATTGATTACTATAAAAATGGTGAGACACAAGAACACATTAGTAACATACCATCAAAAACTCATTACCATGCTGTGTTCTGGTCTTAAGCAAGACCCCCCAAATCTCAGGGAGGGTAACTAGGGCTGTCCTGAAAGACTACTGGAAAATACATTACCGGTAAGTAACTCTAATTTTCCCCTTTCATATTTCAGGACAGCCACAATGAGAGGATAAGCGAGCACTTACTTACTAGGGTGGAACTACAGCTTGCAAAACCTTTCGACCAAAGGCTTGCTCACCTGCTGACACCAGGTCGACACCATGATCCGATCTGGAAAAACAACACAACACAAAAGGGGGGTCCAACAGATAAAGCCTCTATCTCGCTGACCCTCCTAGCAGTAGTCACTGCAACTAAAAATACTGCCTTTTAGATCAGTTCCTTTAGAGAACACTTGTCTAAAGGTTCAACGGGGGGACCCGTGAGGGTCTGCAAAACCAAGGACAGGTCCTTACTGAGAAATGGTGGGCCCTGAGCTGGTCTCTGCCTAGAGAGAGCCCTGAAAAATCTGACTGCCCAGGGGTTAGAGGCCAACATTTTTTCTAGGTATGCACCAAGTGCTGAGATCTGTCCCTTGAGGGTACTTACAGAAAGACCCCTATCCACGACACACTGCAGGAATTACAGAATGGCTGTGGGGCTCTGCACCGAATAGGAGCGTCCTATGCACCACTTATTAAAGCAAAGCCAAACCTTCTGGTAGATCTGGCGAGTCTCCTTCTTCCTGCTATTAAGGAGGGTGGCAATTAACCTCTCTGAAAACCCCTTGGATCTTAGGATGCCCTCCTCAGTAGCCAGGCCGCTAGTCTCCACTTGTGTACCTGAGGGCGGAAAACTGGGCCCTGCGAGAGGAGATCCTCTCGGGCCAGTAGGAGGAGAAGGGGAGGTTCTACAGCCAGCTGCTTGAGCACTGAGAACCAAGCCCTCTTGTGCCAATGTGGTGCCACTAGAATCAGGGAAGTGCTTTCCAACTGAAACTTCCTCAGCACTGAGGGCAATAATACCGGTGGTGGGAATGCGTAACACATTCTGAACTGCCACCCCCAGTGCTCCCTCTCCTCCGTTTAGAGAGGAAAAAAAAAAGAAGAAGAGGGCCTTCGCATTTTCTTTTGACGCAAAGAGGTCTCTTGACCAAGAGACTGAAGACCTCCTGATTGAGGACCCACTCGCTCTCTCTCAGTTGCTTCTGACTGAGAAAGTCTGCCAACACATTCTTCTCGCCTCTCAGAAAGATTGCCGAGAGTGAGAGAGTGTTGATCTCGGCCCAGCTCAGGATGTCTGTTGCTATGGCCGACAGAACTCCGCTCCTCGTGCCGCCCTGCTTGTTTAGGTAGGCTACGGCCGAGGAATTGCCCGACCTCACCTGAGTGTGGTGTCCCCGGAGTTCCTCTTGGAAAAATCTGAGGGCCAGCATCACTGCCCTCAGTTCCTTCCAATTGGACGATCTCTTTAGATCTTCGGACTCCCAGGTGCCCTGAACTGGAAGGGACCCCAGATGAGCCCCCCAGCCCTTGCCACTTGCGTCTGTGGTTATTACCCGAGATACCGGGATAAGCCACAGCCGACCCTGCGACAGGTTTGTAGCCTTCCTCCACCACCAGAGGGATCTTCTTACTTGATATGGTACCTGAGCCAAGGTGTCTAGATCCTCTAGACTGTGGTCCCACACCCTAAGGACGAAGGCCTGCAGGGGTGAAAGTGCAGTCCTGCCCATTGGACTGCTGGGAGGGTGGATGTCAACAGACCTAGTGTTGACATTAGAGATCTTATCGGGACCTGCTGGTTGCATTGTCTGCCGTCCAGCCTGTTGGTTCCAAAAATGCGGCCTGTAGAAAAAAAAAAAAAAAAAAGAAGGAGAGAGAGAGAGAGAGAGAGAGAGAACACAGGGAGAGCTAGGATACCTCCCTGCTGCGGCCCTGTGGACGCGATAGGGGACCCTCTCAGCCTGCTGCCACGCTCGACGAGGATTGGGGTGGCTCCAGATGGTAAGTACCTCACCTATGCTCCATGTCTGAGGCGTGAATTGTCCTTAACCCCAAACCTCACAAAAACCCATCTTCTCTGCGAATTTTATCAACCCGGATATAAAAAATAAAAAAGTTGTTATTCATAATGGGGGTCTTTTGTGTAGAAAGACTACCCGAAAGGTATTGTAATACGAAAGGGGAATTTTTTGTCAAATCATGTCTCCTACCTGGAGGCACAGAGGTCCCTTGTTCCCAGAGGGGGGGGTTCCAGATGGAAGGTAAGTGGGTGGGTCACACGTGCACCCAGACCAAGTCTGATGAAACAGACCTGGATAATAAAACGGTAACTAATGAGTTGATTACGTTGGTAAATCTAATAGAAAAAAAGAAGCTCTGAAAAGTACAGAGTGTCACATACAGTGATGTGAGTCCCAAAGAATGGGAAGGGGGGGGGGGGGGGGGGGAAAAAAAAAAGGGGGGGGGGGAGAAAAGGGGGGGGGGGGGGGGGAAGGGAGGGAAAGAAGAAGGGGGGAAAAAAAATTATAAAAAAAGAACCAAATCCAGGTAAAAACCTACAAAGAAGTGCATTTATTTGTGCCTGGAGGTCGTGGTGAAACACCCAGAGTGAGAGTGAGTAAAATGAATAGGGCAAAGGAAAAAAGAAAATGAGAGGGGGGAGAAAGAAAGGGGAAGGGAGGGGGAGAACGAAACAGGAGGGACAGGAGGAGAGAGAATGTTGGAAGGGGGAGAGAGGAGGGGAGGGAAGAATTGAAAGAATGCAAGGGAGGGAACCAAAAAGGAAAAGGGGGGAGAGAAAGAAGGTGGGAGGGAAGAAACAGTGGCGTTGGGGGAAGGGGAAAAGGAGGAGGAAAGGGGGGAGAAAAAGAAAAGTGGGTTGGAAAGGGGGAGGGGGGGGGGGTGAAAAAAAAGGGGGAAGGGGAGGAGGGGGGGCGGGGAAAGGTAGAATGTAAAAAGGAAAAGGAATTTGTGTGAAGGGGGTGGGGAGGGGGGGGGAAACGCTGTGGGGGAAGGAAGAGGGTGAACATGCGGATAAGTGAAAATCCAGTGCTATACGGCCGTAGCCGAAAAAGTGCCATGAACAAAGATGGTGAAAATGACATAAAAAGTAGCCAGAGCATGCGCCATGGAGTATATAGAGTGAGTGAACCAAAATCACCGTGTGCTAAAAACGAGACGATCATTGAGCCCAAATCCCAAGGAAGGGCTATATAAAGTCTGATATAGTGTTAGTGTTGAATACCTGTGTGCCCAAATGAGCATAAAATATTAAGGGGGTTGTGGGTCCCAGGACATAGGAGTCCTGTGAATCAGATCAATGCTCGCAGTAATGGCCAGATCAACAAGCCAATTCAGAGGACTGGTAATAGTTCAGTTGCCAGTCTGTGGGAATAACCAGAGAGCGAGCCTAGTAAAACAAGAGATGGTGGTAAAGGATCAGGGGATTGGTATCCATATCTATCCATCAGTACTCGATATGGGGGTCTTTTCTACACAAAAGACCCCCATTATGAATAACAACTGTGTTGTTTTTAATGTTTGATATTTGTTTTATGTTATGTTTTTAGACCGTCTCCTGACGAAGCGAAAGCGAAACTAGTCGAGACTATTGGTCTCATGATTTCAATTCTCTCACCGATATCTTACCCCATCTGTTAAATGGGGATTGCACAACCGGTGACCTGATTGTGGTCAAGTTTGTATACTTGTAATGTTTTTAATGTGATGTAATTTTATTTATTTTTGTCTTCAATGTGTATATGTGAATAAACATTTTCTTAATATGAACTACTCAGGCTTTTGAAGCTAATTATCAAGTACCGGTATAGTCCTCCCTGCCCACATTTATTCACTGGAGTCCCAGGGTTCATTGGGGAATCCTTGAGACCCCTCAATTTATCTCACAATATTAGGACGATGGTACACCCCTTATCAATTTGTTTAATTGCAAAAACAAAAAGGTTTAATCATATTCAGTTACATTGAAATGGCTACCTGTACACAGTGTAGCACCATGGCAGTTGAAGATCAAACAAATGCAGCTTCCTTGGTTGTAAAGATTGGAGAGTTTAATTCTGTTTTAAGGCTGTCAGCAGATCGGCCTCTACAAATTTGCCAGTGCCTAACAATTAAGAGCAACTGAGCATGTGCAAAGCATGATAAAATAGTGTATTAGATTTTAAACAGTATAGAAACTTATACCTGCAAAATAGGCCAACCTGAAGTCATCTAGCAGGAATTGTGACTAAAGTCCCACTTTGAGATGGCAGCCTCGATGGCTGAAAAAGGATAGGGGGCTTTAATCACTTTGCATCCAGGCCAATTCTGACACTTCGCTCCTACATTTTTTGCTATATATATGTTTTTTTAAGCAGAGACCCTAAAGAATACAATGGTGGTCATTTCAACTTTTTATCTGGCACAGTATTAGCGCAGCAATAAAAAAAAAAAAAAAAAAAAAAAAGCATTTCATGCTTACACAGCAAACTACAGGCCAACATGTCACGCTTCAAAATTGCACACGCTCGTGGAATGGCGCCAAACTTAAAAATCCCCATAGGCAACGCTTAATTTTTTTTTACTGGTTACATGTTTGAGTTACAGAGGTCTGGGGCTAGAATTATTGCTGTCGCTCCAGCGTTCGTGGCGACACCTCACATGTGTGGTTCGAACACCGTTTTCATATGTGGGCGGGACTTATGTATGCGTTTGCTTCTGCGTGCAAGCACACGGGGACAGGTTTACTTAAAAAAAAAAAAAAAAAAAAATCACACACACTTTTTTTTTTATTTAAAGTTTAAAAAAAAAAAAAAAATTATATATATATTTTTATATATATATATATATATATATATATATATATATATATATATATATATATATATATATATATATATATATATATATATATATATATATATATATATATATATATATATATATATATATATATATATATTATTTTGACACAACAAAAAGTAAAAAATTGTGATCAGGGTAAAGACCACACTCAACCGCAGAGTTATCGCGCCATTTCCCTTTTAAACACAGACCTTAAGATCTTTTCTAAGATCCTCGCCAACCGCTTAAAATATCTCCTCCCGGACTTAATTAATGCGGACCAAACTGGTTTCATAGTAGGACGGGAAGCAAGGGACAATTCAAATAGGGCCATTCAGCTCATTCACTGGGCACACACACGCGATTGAATGCCTCCCTACCTGATTTTGTCGACTGACGCTTAGAAGGCATTCGATCGCGTGGATTGGAATTTTCTCGACGCGGTGCTTCGGGGTACTGGCTTGGGTCCACATGTTACGCTGAATCTCCACGCTCTATGCGTCTCCTACTGCCCAGGTGAAGGTGAATGGGGGCCTCTCCGCAGCGTTCTCTATCCGGAATGGTACGAGGCAGGGTTGCCCGCTTTCACCCCTTCTGTTCGCTTTGGTCTTGGAACCGTTGCTGCAGAGGGTCAGGGCGAATCGGAGCATCAGGGGGTTGCTCGAGGGCTCCCTCGAACACAAACCTTCTGCTTACGCAGACGACATACTATTCCATGTTGTTGACCCCCTTGTCACGTCGCCGAACCTGCTGGAGGAGCTGGCTATGTATGGAGAGGTCTCAAATTTTTGGATAAATTACACGAAATCGGGGATACTTTCGATTACGGTCCCCCAAACCTTGGCGACTTCACTGAGGAACTCTTTCCCTTTCACATGGTCTACCTCCTCAATGAAATATTTAGGTGTACAGCTCACAAATCGCCTCGACTCTTTATATGACCACAACTATGTCCCCCTTCTGAAGAAAATCACTGAGGACTTTCAGGCGTGGGATAAGGCCCTATTCACGTGGGTGGGCAGGACGAACATCCTGAAAATGACAGTATTGCCCGTATCCTTTTTCTCCTGAAAATGCTACCAATACGCCTGCCTAAACGTTTTTTTGCAGCCCTTCATAGCCTTTTTATTAAATTTGTCTGGGGAGGCAAGAAACCTCGACTCGCCATGGCAAACACTACAAAGATCCAAGCTAAGGGGGGGACTGGGTATCCCTAACA
Source organism: Rana temporaria (assembly GCF_905171775.1). NCBI lineage: Eukaryota > Metazoa > Chordata > Amphibia > Anura > Ranidae > Rana > Rana temporaria. The sequence continues at coordinate 66,599,333 of NC_053494.1, forward strand.
ATATTAATGACCGCTTGGCCCTGGCGCCGCAGACGTCACCATTGGCACCTGTGGCATCATTAGAAATCTTAAGAGAAAGATATGGTAGTTTCCCTTTTGACTTCTGGAGACACCGCCAATTAGAGACTTATCACAAACTGCCACAAACGAGCGCGGATTAGGACCACCCTGACAGACTTTGAAAGTATGTGGGTATCCGATGACCCTCTGCCCCGTATGATTTCAGCACTATTTAAACTGCTAGAAGAGGCAACACCTAGCCCCACTCCCCTTTATATTAAAGAATGGGAAAGAGACCTCCAGTCTAATTTTACTGAGGAACAACTTCACCACCTGACACATTCAAGCTCGGTAGACTCTAATGCCCCATACACACTATAGGATTTTCTGCTGATTTTTGTCTTCAAATTTACCAAAACCATGTAATATGAGGACAAACCTTTATGCCGCGTACACACCATCACTTTATGTGATGAAAAAAAATGACATTTTTAAAAACGTCACTTTAAATGACTGTGTGTGGGGGAAAACGTCGTTTTATGTCTTGTAAAAAACGACCAAAAAAAATTCAATTTTATGTGTCGTTTTTCAAAAGTGCACTTTTTACTTCACAGAAATTGACCGTGTGTAGCAAAAAACGTCGTTTTCTAAGACGTTTTTTCATCCACGCATGCCCAGAAGCTACTTATGAAGCAAGCTTCAATGGTAAAACGTGGTGGAACGTAACCGGACTTTGCAAGATCATTGTGAGAAAACGATGGTGTGTATGCAACTTCGTCTTTGAAAATTGAAGTTTCAAAAACGTCATTTTTTACTTCACAGAAAGTGTCGTTTTTTTTCATCACATAAAGTGATGGTGTGTACGCGGCATAAGAGTTTCATATTGTATGCCATCAGGCAGGCCCTTGCACTACATGGTTTTGGTAAATCTGAAGACAAAAATCAGCAGAAAATCCTATAGTGTGTATGGGGCGTAAGATCCAAGAAAACAACTAAAAACTGCTGTCGCGGTGGTACAGGATTCCTACTACCCTAGATAGAATCTTTCCTACGGCCTCCGATAGGTGCTGGAGGGGATGTGGACAGAAGGGCATGTTCCTCCACATTTGGTGGGAGTGCCCAATGTTGCAGCCGTTTTGGGAGATGGTCAGAAAACATATATACGACGGCCTTAGTGCTGATATGCTGGACCTGCCAAAACATTTTCTGCGTCATGTCTCCCCTATGTCCCTGTCTCGTTAGAAGCGCAGTGCTCTCCCCCACCTTCTCAACGCGGCAAAACGCCTTATACCACTACATTGGAAAAGCTTGCATATTCCAAGTGAGCAGGATTGGCTGGGGAAGGTGGGGGAGGTCATGGAGGCCGAGAGTTGGCTTGCTAACTGCAGAGACACTCGTAAAAACTTTGACCTTGCTTGGGCCAGGTGGAGAGCCCACGTGCATGACACAGTCACGGTATCATCCAGCTTGGATGTTGCGTTGCTCACCTTGGCAGATCCTTCCTTTGGGAGGCTCGTTCGGGCGCACCGCCAGTCAGCAACCACAGACTCCACTTCATAATGGCCCATCACGCTAGCGAACCCGGTGGGAGCTGTTCCACATGCCTTCATGCCCTTCTATATCCCTCCTTCCTCTCATTTGTTTCTTATCTAACTCTATTTTTCTCACCCCCCCCCCTCTCTCTTTCACTGTAGGTTGCGTTTTTATTTTTCTGTACCGTTTGTGCTGTTTTACTAATCCTTTACCTGCGGGACACGGGGGTGTCTTTTTTTGGGCTTCCTGGACGGCCCTCAGGTTTCTAGCTGTCTGGGTACTTCAAATTATTATTGTTACTTGTGCGTAGGGGAGCCTAGAGCCGGATGTTGGGCCGCCTTGCTCTCCAGTTTGGGGGAGGGAGAGGCCTGTCCACATGGATCGAACGTTACCGACAGTGGTTCTCCCCGGACACATGAGATGGTTGTCCATGTATGGACCAGGCTAAACATGCCCCCTGGGGTTCCTTCCCTCCTCATCACCCCCTTTTACCCCCACCCCTCATCCTCTGTTCTTTCCCTGGTCTCCTGCCCTTCCTGGTTGTTTTGAAGTCATACTGTTTTCTCTTTTTTCTTATGTAAACATCCCTTGTAATAGGAATATAACATGACAGGACCTCTTTACATAGAGATATGGGGTCAATAAGACCCCACATCTCACTACAAGGCTAGGAAGCCTAAAATAAAAAACCCGGCCTCAGCCACTATGATCAATCTTATGATGTAGGGAATCGCCGGCTGAAAATGCAAGTTAGGCTTACCGATAACTTGTTTTCCAATAGGCTTTCAGGACAGCACCTGAGAGATATCATGGCTCCTCCTCCACAGGAAACACCTCCACCAATCAAGACTTTAAAGGGAGGCCTCCCCTTTCACTCTCCAGTTGTTTGTAGAGACCTCCAGCCCCGGCTGCAACACATAAGTGACAGTTATTACATAGTATTACAGCAATATCTTTACATAAGAAAAAACCAAGGGCAGGTTGTTGCTGTCCTGAAAGCCTATTGGAAAACAAGTTACCGGTAAGCCTAACTTGCATTTTCCCAAAACGGCTTTCAGGACAGCACCTGAGAGGACAGTGGAGACTTACCCCCTTAGGGCGGGACCACAGCCTGTAAGACTTTTCTCCCGAACGCCTGATCATCTGCCGTCATTAGATCAAGTCTGTAATGACGGGCAAAGGTAGACAAATTTGACCAGGTAGCTGCTCTGCAGATCTGTTCGGGGGTGGCACCAGTTCTTTCTGCCCAAACTTACCGCGGCTGCTCTAGTAGAGTGAGCTCTTAGATTCTCCGGACATTCTTGACCTGAGACTGAATAAGCATTTGAGATGGCCAACCTGAGCCATCTGGCAATGGTTCCATTTGACGCTTGCTTTCCTTTTTTATCACCAGAAAATAAAATAAACAAGGCATCTGAACGTCTATACACTTTTGTGGTTTCCAAGTAAGACAAAACAGCTCTCTTAACATCCATGGTATGGAATTCTTCTTCCTTTCGGATTAGAGCAAAACGAAGGAAGTATTATTTCCTGAGACCGATTCTTGAGCGAAGCAACCTTCGGTAAAAAATTTGGGTCCGGTTTTAACACAATTCTGTCCGGAAAAATTAAACAAAAAAGGTTCTCTGACGGACAAGGCTTGCAGCTCGCTGATCCTTAGAGCTGTAGTAACAGCCACTAAAAAAAAGGCTAGATTCAAAGGTTCAAAAGGCTCCTTGGTCATGGCCTGTAAGACCACTGGCAAATCCCATGACGGACAATCCTTTACCACTATCGGTCTGGACCTAACAAGGGCTTTAAAGAACCTTATCACTAAGGGGTCTGCAGAAACAGTCCTTTCCAGAAATACCCCAAGCGCGGCTACCTGAACCTTAAGGGTGCTTACCGCTAGACCTTTGTCAGCTCCTTCCTGTAAAAATTCCAAGATAGAGGAAGTTTGTTCTACTGATCTGCCTGATGCTGAGCACCATGTATTGAAAGTTTTCCAGACCTTGAAATAGATAGCCCTAGTGACCTGCTTCCTACTGGACAGGAGAGTCACTATTAATCTGTCCGAAAAACCTTTTCTCCTGAGGAGTTGCTCTTCAGAAGCCAAGCCGTAAGACTTAGCTTTCTTAGGTCTCGGTGAAACAGAGGACCTTGTAGAAGCAGGTCTAGTCTCAGAGGTAGGTGCCAGAACGGTTTGACTTGCATCAGTAGAAGGGGAGAAAACCAAGGCCTTTTGTGCCAAAATGGGGTAATCCGAATCACCGTTTTATTCTCCTTCTGAATCTTTGCTATGACCTGCGGGATGAGCTGGAATGGGGGAAAAGCGTAACAAACATGGAAACTCCAGCTGTGTGCTAGAGCATCCATCCCCAAAGCTGACCTGCTCCTGTCTAAGGAGAAGAAGAACAGAGATTTGTGCATTCCCTTGATTCGCCAACAAATCTATCTCTGGCTGTCCCCACTTTTCTGTTATCGGATTGAACACTTCCGGGTTCAACTGCCATTCCGCTTCCCGAATTAAATTTCTGCTCAGGAAATCTGCTATGCCATTGAGGGTCCCTTTTAGATGGACCGCAGACAAGGATAGAGTATGGGACTCTGCCCACTTTAGGATATTTCCGGCTAAGACCTGAAGCCCCTTGCTCCTGGTTCCCCCTTGTCTGTTGACATAGGCCACTGTCGTGGCATTGTCCGATAGGACCTGTAAATGCTGTCCTTTTACTTCTGATGCGAAGGCCAGTAAAGCCAACTCTACCGCCTTTAATTCCCTCCAATTTGAGGAATTCCTTGCTTCTCCTGCGGACCATGACCCCTGAGTCCAATGACTGTTCATGTGGGCCCCCCACCCCCAGGAGCTGGCATCGGTCGTTATCCTTACTTGGGATGGGAAGGACCACAACAGACCCACCGACAGTCTTTCCTGGTCTCTCCACCACCAGAGGCTCCTTTTTACCTTGGTGGGAATTTTGACCAGCAAGTCTAGGGACCTCTGATCGCGGTCCCAGACCTTCAGCAGAAAATCCTGAAGCGGCCTGAAGTGGAACCTGGCCCAGGGCACTGCGGGTATAGAGGAAGTCAGGGTTCCCAGAACTGACATAATCCTCCTGATGGAAATTTCCTGACTGCCCTGTAAAAGAGAAACCATCTCTATCACCTTTTTTTGTTTTTCCTCTATGAGGAAAACCTTCTGCCCCACCGAATCTATCTGGAAGCCCAAAAATAGAACCTGTTGAGAAGGAACCAGGCTAGATTTCTGGAGATTCAGGATCCATCCTATGGCCTCCAAGTGAGACCGGGCCCTGTCTAGATCTCTTTGAAGACCCTCCCTGGACTGGGCAAAAAACAGCAGGTCGTCTAGATAAGGGACCACAGAGATCCCCTCTAGACGAAGAGGTGCCAGCGCCTCTGCCATCACTTTTGTAAACACCCTTGGGGATGAGGATAGGCCAAAAGGAAGAGCCCTGAATTGTAAGTGAACTACTTTCTTTCCTTCCCTTAGAGCAAATCTCAAAAACTTTTGGGAGCTGGTCGCAATGGGAATGTGTAGGTAGGCATCTCGTAAGTCGATCGTTGCCATGAAGCAACCCTGACTTAGGAGACTTCTCACAGAAAAGATGGAATCCATCCGAAACTTTCTGTACATCACTGACAGGTTTAGTTCCTTTAGGTTCAAGATAAGGCGGTACTTTCCTAATGGTTTTCTTACCAGAAAAACATGAGAATAGAACCCCTGAAAAAATTCCGCTTTTGGAACCGGCACAATTACTCTTTGGTCCATCAGTTCCTGAATCAGGGACTTCATAGCAAGAGCCTTGGCGGGATCCCTTGGAACATTTGTTGCCAGAAATTTCTTCGGGGGTTCTTCCCTGAACTCTATATCGTAACCCTTTTGAAGAAGGTTTATGATAAACAGATTTGAGGTACTGCCTCTCCACTGAGGGACAAACTGTTGGAGTCTTCCCCCTACCTGTAACGGAGAGTCATTGCGGTTTCTCAGGGGCTGAAGGAGGACGGAGGAGCACTCCACCCCTACCGCGACCTTTTTGTGCAGGCCACTGCTTCTTCTTGAACTGAGTCCTTTCCTCCTGCTGCCTTTGCAGACGAAAAAAAACGTTTGCGGATCGGCGCCTTTTTAGACTTGATCGGAAAGGACTTCTTTTTATCCGCCGTTCGATCCAGGATTGATTCCAATTCCGGACCAAACAGCAGATCCCCTGAAAAAGGTAAGCCACACAACCTATTTTTTGAGGCCGCACCTCCAGGCCAGGTTTTAAGCCATAAGGCTCTCCTGGGCGAATTGGTCAAAGTCGCTGACCTTGCTGTCATACGGATAGATTCCGCTGAAGCATCAGCAATATACAATACGGCTGCAGAAAGAGTATTAAGGAGTCTAAGATCTCCTGTTTTGGGGAATCTGCTGAGATGTGTGATTTTAACTGGCCCAACCAATGCTCCAGATTTCTGGCCACACAAGTTGATGCCATAGCTGGTTTAAGATTGTTCATCACCGATTGCCAGGATCTTTTAAGCAGCAGATCTATTCTTGTGTCCATAGGCTCCTTTAGCAAGCCCATGTCCTCAAAGGCCAAGTCCGTAGATTTTGAAACCTGAGAAAATGCAGCGTCCAACTTTGGGACTTTATTCCAGATGGCTTCCGGATTTTCCTCAAAAGGGAACCTCCTTTTATGAGTCCCAGAAAAAAAAAAACGGAGTTAGGCTTACCGGTAACTCTGTTTCTAGGAGTCTTCCAGGACAGCCTCTTGAGACCTTGGGCTCCTCCCTCCGGGACAGGAAACACGTACACCCTTTTCTTTAAAGGGCAGTCCTCTAGATCTCCTCCTCAGTTTGCCCGAGAAATACCAGAAGATCCTGAAAGACATAGTCTACTAACACATAGTTAGATCATTTTATATCTTCACCACAATTCCAGTTCCTAACAGACACCGGGTGGGAAAAACTCCGGCTGTCCTGGAAGACTCCTAGAAACAGAGTTACCGGTAAGCCTAACTCCGCTTTTTCTCTAGTCGTCTTCCAGGACAGCCTCTTGAGATGACAAGCAAGAAACTAACTGGTTTTTAGGGTGGGACCACTGTCTGGAGGACCCTTCGTCCGAAGGCCTGATCTTTGTCTGACAGCAGGTCCAACCGGTAATGTCTTGCAAAGGTTGAGTAAGATGTCCAGGCTGCCGCCTTACAGATCTCTTCCGGGGAAGCTCCTGCTCTTTCTGCCCAGGAAACCGCCACTGCCCGTGTAGAATGTGCTTTAACTGTAGGTGGTTCCCTACCCCCTAACGTATATGCTTCTACAATCAACATCCTGAGCCATCTGGCAATAGAGGATTTAGACGTTCTGTGACCCTTGCGGGCACCTGAGAAGTTAACAAAAAGTGAGTCACATAATCTAAATTTCTTTGTGACATCCAAGTAAAATAAAAGATTTCTTTTTACATCCAATAAGGACAAAAATTCCCCTTCATCATCGTCTGAAGAGGAAAACAAGGTTGGTAGGACAATGTCCTGAGTCCTATGAAAGGTAGAGGCTACCTTGGGTAGGAAGCTAGGATCCGTCCTAAGGACTATCCTATCGTCAAACACAGTTAGGAAGGGCTCCCTAATAGAGAGGGCCTGAAGATCGCTGACTCTCCTGGCTGAGGCTATAGCCACTAGAAAGACTGTTTTAAGAGTAACATGTTTCAGGGAAGACTCCTCCAGCGGTTCAAAAGGTTTGTTAGTAAGAGCCTTCAGTTCCAAGGACAGATCCCAAGAGGGACAGGCTTTAATCCTAGTTGGATTAGATCTTGTCAGACTTTTGAAAAAAAATTTAACGAAGCGATCCTGTTGAAGAGGAACGTCCAAAAAAATACTTAAGGCAGCCGCCTGTACTTTGAGAGTGCTGACTGATAAGCCTAGGTCCACTCCTGCCTGCAAAAACTCTAGTACTACTGGAATGTCAGACTGATTCATTCCTTGCTGTATTTTCCAGGAATTGAATTTTTTCCACACCTTAGGAGTATATTGCTCTAGTTACATGCTTGCGACACCCTAAGAGGGTCGTGACAACTTTATCCGAAAAACCCCGTGCTTTCAATAGTTGCTCCTCAGAAACCAGGCGGTTAGTTTCAGGTTCTTTATCTGAGGATGAAGGACTGGACCTATGGATAATAGATCTACTTTTTTTTGGAAGTGTCCAAGGTGGATACAGGGCCAGCCTCCTCAGGCTGGCGAACCATGGCCGCTTGGGCCAGAAAGGCGTGATCAGAATCAGATCCGCTGGTTCCCTGAGAAATTTTTGAATTACCCTGGGGATCAACCTCACTGGAGGGAATGCGTATGCCAGGCTGAAATGCCAAGGATGTGAGAAAGCGTCTATCCCCTTCGCTCTGTCTTGTGGGTGAATGGAAAAGTATGTTGTAACCTTCCTGTTCCCCTCTGCTGCAAACAGGTCCACCTCTGGTAGTCCCCAGAGCGACACTATCTGGTGGAAAGTCCCTTGGTCTAGAGACCACTCGTCCTGGCATACTACTTGTCTGCTGAGAAAATCTGCCAGGGTATTTAGAGAGCCCTTTAAGTGTACAGCTGAAAGGTGCACTAGATTTTTCTCTGCCCAGATCAAAATCTGTGTAGCTGTTGCCTGAAGGGCTGGGCTCCTTGTGCCTCCTTGCTTGTTTATATAAGCTACTGTGGCAGCGTTGTCCGTTCTGATTTGTAGATGCTGACCCACTAGATAGCACTTGAAGTCCTGAATGGCTTTTAGGACGGCCAGCAGTTCTTTTTGGTTCGATGACCGAAGGACCTCTGAGGACGACCATTGGCCCTGGGTCCAAGCTTCTCCCAGGTGGGCTCCCCAACCCCCGCTGCTGGCGTCGGTGGTCAATACCAGAGCTGCTGGCGGATCCCAGAGAAGACCCTTGTCCAAGTTTTCTCTGGCTCTCCACCACCATACATTTCTTTGGATGCTCTTTGGGATAGGCATTGGAAGGTCCAAATCCTCCTTCCTGCCATTCCAATGTTTAAGCATAAGTGCCTGAAGAGGACGCAAATGAAATCTGGCCCAGGGTACCGCCGGAAAACAGGCCGACATCAGACCCAGAACTCGCATAACTTGCCTTATGCTGATCTCCTGATTCGTCTGGAGGAGAGCAACCGCCTGATCCAGTTTGAGAATTTTTTCCTGGGGAAGGAAAATCTTCTTTTCTACTGAGGATATTCTGTATCCCAGATACATTACCTCCTGGGACGGCATCATCTGCGATTTTTCCTCGTTGACCAGCCAACCCAAGGAACGCAGGAAAGACAGGGCTACCTTCAGGTCGCTCTCTAACTGATGACCTGACGGGGCTATGAACAAGAGATCGTCTAGGTAAGGTACTATTGTTACTCCCTGGAGTCTCAGGGGTGCCAGGGCCTCTGCCAGGACTTTGGTAAAAATCCTTGGCGAGGAAGACAGGCCAAAGGGGAGGGCCCTGAATTGAAGATGTTTGGTATCAGAACCCAGTCTCACCGCTAGACGCAGGAATTTTTGGCATTCCTGACGAATCGGAATGTGTAAATATGCGTCCCGTAAGTCCACGGTGGCCATATAACACTTTGGGAAAATCAGACTGGTGACTGAAAATATCGATTCCATTCTGAACAGTTTGTACCGGACCCATTTGTTGAGGGGTCGAAGGTTTAAAATTAGCCTGTACTTTCCTGAGGGTTTTTTCACTACGAAGACGTGTGAATACACCCCCTGACCTTCCTCCTCCTGGGGAACTTCCGTCAGAACCCTTTGGTCCAAGAGGTCCCCTAAAAGGAGACCCAGGGCCTCCGCTTTCTCCCGGTCTCTGGGAGGTTGAGTGACCAAAAATATCGGGGGAGCTGAAAATTCCAGCCTGTAGCCGTTTTCTATGAGGTCGTGTACAAACGGACTGACTGTCGATTCTGTCCATTGTGAGAGGAACTCCCCCAGTCTTCCTCCCACAGGGACCTGAGTGTCACTGGGATTTGGGGGGAACCTGAGGAGGGTTAAACAAGATTCCTCCTCTTCCACGTCCCTTTTGGCCCGACCAATGTTTTTTAGGATGTGAATCCCGGTCTTTCTGGTTTTGCCTAAACCCTCGAAAAAAGCGTTTGTTTCCTTCTTTCTTTCCGGAAAGGCTTTTTTATCTTGTGTCCTTTCTAGTGCCTCCTGGAGACCCGGACCAAATAAGTGATCGCCAGAAAAGGGTAAGCCACAGAGTTTTAGTTTTGATGCGGCGTCCCCTGTCCATGTCTTCAACCAGACCGACCTTCTGGCTGCGTTGACTAACGCTGCGGATCTGGCTGCTAGCTTCACCGATTCTGAGGAAGCATCAGCTAGGAAGCCAGCCGCCTTCAAGAGCAACGGGAAGGATTTTAAGATCTGTTGCCTAGAAGTACCAGCAGTGATATGTGCTTGGAGCTGATTGAGCCAACACTCCAAGTTTCTGGCTACACAGGTAGCCGCCAACGCCGGTTTAAGCGCAATGGTGGAAGCATCCCATGCCCTTTTTAAAAGGATATCACCCCTTTTATCCATCGGATCTTTAAGTGATCCAAGGTCATCAAAGGCCAAGTCAGTTCTTTTTGATACCCTGGCCAAAGGTGCATCCAGCTTTGGAACTTTGTTCCAGGGGAGCGTTGCGTCTTCCTCAAAAGGAAACCTACGCTTTAAGTTCCCTGCAAAAAAAGGTATTTTTTCTGGCTGCTCCCACTCCAAATAGATCGTTTCTACCAACAACTTATGAACAGGAAAACACCTGGTCTTTACAGCACTACCTTGGTAAAGCTGGTTGTGCTTAGATAGCTGGACCTGTTCCTCTCGGATCTCTAGGGTTTCATATATGGCTTTAAGCAAGTCTCCCACATCTTCTAGAGACAGCCTATATCTAGTCCCCCTGGAGGAGTCTTCCTCTAGCTCAGAGCCAGAAGCTGAATCTACCTGAGAGGAAGCCTGGGACCGAGTGGACCCTCCTGCTTCCTCCTCCTCATGCTCATCCCCTTCGACCGGAGCTGCCAAGGACGGAGCACTAGGGGTCCTATACACCGGGGACGGCATCTGCATCCTATCCATCATTCCCCTGAAAGATCTAAAAGTGGATGTCAGCTCATCTTTTACAGATAAGACTTTTTGGCATTCTGCCACAGAGTCGTCTTACCAGACTGGAGATGCACTCTATACATAGAGGCATTTTCCAGCTGGAACCCAATTTTTCCCCACATACAGCGCACTTTCTTTTAGGGGCTTGGGCTGGCGTTTTGTCCTGAGTTTTGACCTAAAATCAAACACCATAGGAGTTGTTAGAATACATAGAAAAAAATGCCCCCTGACAACCACCCGTGTGTCAGAAAAAGAAAGTGCTGGGGAGCCCTCCACCACAGGTTCCCCACCCCGGGAGGGAAAAAAAGGTCCTGAGATAAGTTTAGACCAGGTCCCCCAAGGTAAGTAAAGAGTCAGCCTAGCCCCCCTTACCTGGGAGACGCCGGAGCCGGTGGACCCGGAGTCTGTGGCCTGCCTCGCTTCCTCCATCAGTCCTGTGTCCTTGAACAGCCCGGCTGCGTTTGGAACACACCGCTCCGTGTGCCTTCCTTCCACTGCCGCGCCTATGTCGAATGAGACTAGGTTTCGACGGCGCCCCTTGATGACGCCGTTCCGGTGACGCACTTCCGCCCTGTGGAACGCATCTGTCCCGCCCCTCAGCGCCGCTCCGGAAGGGAATCTGCAGTGCAGAGCAGCATGGCACAGCCAGCGTCTCTCGCCGCCGCCATTGCTGCTGTACCGCGCTGTGCTCTGTGAGGAGGCCAAACGCAACAGGTACTGGGTACTGCGAAGGGGATGCCGCCATTAAGGGTTCCCACTCTCTGAGTTTTAGACAGCAGTGAAATCGGTGACCTTCTCTTCCTAGCAGGAGCAGAGGGGTACCAGGCAGAGAGGGAATCCAGCATTTTTAAAAGTCCCTAAAAACGTGCTCCTTCCCTTCTGGCAGGAAACACAATAACTGAGGAGGAGATCTAGAGGACTGCCCTTTAAATAAAAGGGTGTACGCGTTTCCTGTCCCGGAGGGAGGAGCCCAAGGTCTCAAGAGGCTGTCCTGGAAGACTACTAGAGAAAAATGGTTTCTTCTCTGGTTCCACCCATTCCTTCTTAATCATCTCAGTGATTAATGAATGTACTGGGAACACCCGACCTTTGGTATCCCCTAACCCTGCATACATTCGGTCATGCAGGGAGAGCTCTTTCTTCTCTTCCTCTATCCCCAGAGTTGCATGGATCACTTTTAACAGGCCTGCAACCTCCTCAAGAGACAATTTATATTTTGAAGCAGGTTCTGCCTCCTCCTCATTTTCAGAATCCGAGTCTAGCGGGATTTCCTGAGAATCGTCCTGGGTTATTGGGTTAAAGAGGGTATGCTTTTCACCCAGCGAAGGGTTTTGTGAAACTCCAGCCTCCTCCACAGGTCTGGCTTGATCCAGGTTTGACCTAAAAGCCTGAAATGTGGTACGGAGTTCCTCCTTAAGGGTGGATATTAAGTCCCCACATACAGAAGGAGTTTCTTTCAGCACATCTTTAGTACAGTCTGCACAAAGAGTTTCACTCCAAGAATCACTGAGCTTCTCTTTGCAAACAGGGCATCTCTTCTTCACAATCTGAGCAGAGCCTTTTCCCTGTATAAACAGACAAGACAAAGTATGCACGCTCAAAAACTAGAATAACAGTAATAACTGACACCCAGGTGCACTAAGGAAACTTAGCAGTAATCCCCTGTGCCCTACAAGCCAAAGACCAACACCACCATAGCACCCCAATCTAGGTAGACACATCCGTATAGACACTGACCAGACAGGGAGGTGGAGGGTGGGGAAAGGGGGAGATGGGTGAAGTAACCCCCCTAAGAGAGAAATAGCTGAAGGTAGTGCAGGACACTTCCCTTACCTTAGCCTTGCTGGTGCCTTGGCTTGCCCCCTTAGCTGCAGTATCATCCTCCATTGCAGAGTATTGCAGCAGCGTGCAGTTGAATGAGGACACGGTTCCAGGATTCAAAAACGCCGCCGCGCTGACCCGGAACCGGAAGTCCCCTTTAAGGCACCAGGTGACCCTGCCTCCTCCCTCTGCGCCGTAAATTACGCTGCGCCGACCCGGAAGCGCTGCCACTTCCTGAACACAGGACGCGTCTGAGGCCCTCCTCTGACGCCGGAGCCTCTCGCCATGCAATGGGGGTAACGGACCCCGCTGCTCCGCCACGAAAAAACGGACCGCGACCTCCGGGCACTCCCCGAGCACAGAAAAGGGAGAAGGAACCCACGGACCGCCCTCACCAGGCAAGTGGGAGAGTCATTCCCTCGGGGAAAAAAGTCAGGGTGAGAACCAAAACGTCTCCCAGGCAGCCCTGAGAGATCATGGCCCCCACCGGAGGTGTTCCTCCAGCTGGAGGAAACACAAAAAACTGGAGAGTGAAAGGGGAGGCCTCCCTTTAAAGTCTTGATTGGTGGAGGCGTTTCCTGTGGAGGAGGAGCCATGATATCTCTCAGGTGCTGTCCTGAAAGCCGTTTTGGGAAAATTACGATATCTGAATGATGCCTGTAGCTGCAAGCATCATTCAGATATAGCACCACAAACTCAAGTATGTCACATGACAGCCTGGTGGCACCAAGTGGTTAACGCAAAGCTCCGGGATTCTTTGCGGCTTCACAGCCGGTTCCCTACTGCGCATTCGCAAAACGAGCTGGACTTTCTGAATGGCTCGGCGGCGGTGGAAATGAGGAGGATGGCCAAACTTACAGGAGACCTCACTGCGGGAAAAAAAAAAAAAGTTACCCCCCCCTCCGCCGAAAGGTGCCAAACGTGGCAGCAGAAGGGGGAGGAAGCAAACAAGCGGAGCTTCCCCTTCGGGGTGGAGCTTTGCTTTAATTCCTCTCTAACAATAAACATCTAACAAGATATCTGGCAACAGGTATTTTTTGCACTTATTGAACAGATAAAAAAAAAAAAAAAAAAAAAAAAAACCACAACCTTTCAAATATTATATTTAGCAGACCTAAAGTGCGAATAAGAAAAAGTTTTCCTATCTCTGCACAAGGTGGAGTTATGGCATGGGAAGGGGGGGGGGGGGGGGGGGTGAGGAGAGGTCTATGTTCTTGGTAATGCATCCGAAATCAAATAGGCAGGGCTGACAGCACTTGGAATTCAGAGCCAAAAATATACTTGTTAGGAGTGTACTGTATTTCTGGCACATCAAGTTATTTTCTGTACTTGCAGCATCTTTTTCTTTGCCTTTACATATACTTTAAAACAAGTATGAAATACTATCCAATATAGGTGTGAAAATCATTCAATCATTTGGCAGGTTGAAGGAGAGAAATCTTTGCATGTATGGAGAACATAAATGCTGTTCATGTATGACAAGTCCATTGTACTAATTTGGCCCCTTTTTTCAGGCATCCAGTGGGCAGCATAAAATCTAGTAAAGTGCTCCTGTCAAGCTGATTTTTCAGTAACCTGTTTTCCCCAACAGAAAATGTGTACAAATTTTCTTTTCAAAGCCTGTGGAGGAAAATGACAATTGCAATGGGTTGGACAACTGCACTAATGCCCCGTACACACCATCACTTTATGTGATGAAAAAAAACGACACTTTCTGTGAAGTAAAAAATGACATTTTTGAAACTTCAATTTTCAAAGACGAAGTTGCCTACACACCATCGTTTTTCTCACAATGTTCTTGCAAAGTGAGGTTACGTTCCACCACATTTTACCATTAAAGTAGCTTCTGGGCATGCGTGGATGAAAAAACGTCTTACAAAACGACGTTTTTTGCTACACACAGTCAATTTCTGTGAAGTAAAAAGTGCACTTTTGAAAAACGACACATAAAATTGAAGCATGCTTCAATTTTTTTTGGTCGTTTTTTACAAGACATAAAACGACGTTTTCCCCCACACACAGTCAATTAAAGTGACGTTTTTAAAAACGTCATTTTTTTTCATCACATAAAGTGATGGTGTGTACGCGGCATAAGAATTTCAGTGCTCTGCAATGTCAACATTTTTTAGCATGCTTTCATATTCTGTCACAGTATCTATGCAAGATTATTCACAAATTAGCTTTGCAAACTTCAAGATTAGTTTAAAGGTAAAAGGCTGAAAATAACAAATTCAGTGAGGGAAATAAGATTTTATATTTTGATCTTAAAGAGATCACTTCACATATACCCAGTGAAGTGAACAGCCTCAGATGATACACAGAGATTAAAGGGTTACTAAAGGACATTTTTTTTTCTTTAAAATAACAAACATGTTATACTTACCTCCACAGTGCAGTTCGTTTTTCACAGAGTGGCCCCGATCCACATCTTCTGGGGTCCCTCGGCGGGTGTCTCTGGTCCTCCCTGCAATTACTCACCACAGTCATGTGAGAGAGCTTGCATGGTGGTCAGTAATTGCGGACGCGCTCCCGTGATACAGCGAGCGGCCATAGCCACTCACTGTATCACTCAGCCCCGCCCCTTGGCGCGCTGCGTCACTGAATGGGATTGACAGCAGCACCAGACAATGGCTGCGCTGCTCTCAATCCATCCGCTCCAGCCAAGCCAGGCTGTGCAGCAAAGAGGATCTCGGGGAACCGCGTGCGGGACTTTCGAGGGGTCAGGTAAGTATAAGGGGGGGCGGCAGCATCAGATGTTTTTTCACCTTAATGCATAGATTGCATTAAGGTGAAAAACCGGAGTTAGGCTTACCGGTAACTCTGTTTCTAGGAGTCTTCCAGGACAGCCTCTTGAGACCTTGGGCTCCTCCCTCCGGGACAGGAAACACGTACACCCTTTTCTTTAAAGGGCGGTCCTCCAGGTCTCCTCCTCAGTTAGCCCGAGAAATACCAGAAGATCCTGAAAGACATAATCTACTAACACATTGTTAGATCATCACCACAATACCAGTTCCTAAATAGACACCGGGTGGGAAAAACTCTGGCTGTCCTGGAAGACTCCTAGAAACAGAGTTACCGGTAAGCCTAACTCCGGTTTTTCTCTAGTCGTCTTCCAGGACAGCCTCTTGAGATGACAAGCAAGAAACTAACTGGTTTTTAGGGTGGGACCACTGTCTGGAGGACCCTTCGTCCGAAGGCCTGATCTTTGTCTGACAGCAGGTCCAACCAGTAATGTCTTGCAAAGGTTTAGCAAGATGTCCAGGCTGCCGCCTTACAGATCTTTTCCGGGGAAGCTCCAGCTCTCTCTGCCCAGGAAACCGCCACTGCCCGGGTAAAATGTGCTTTAACTGTAGGTGGTTCTCTACCCCCTAACTGATATGCCTCCATAATTAACATCCTAAGCCATCTGGCAATAGAGGACTTTGACGTTCTGTGGCCCTTGCGGTCACCTGAAAAATTAACGAAAAGAGAGTCACAAAGCCTAAACTCCTTTGTGAGCCCTAAATAAAATAAAATACTTCTTTTCACGTCCAATAAGGACAGGAATTCCCCCTCATCATCGTCTGAAGAGGAAAACAAGGTTGGCAGGATAGTATCCTGAGTCCTATGAAAGGTTGATGCCACTTTTGGCAAGAAACTGGGGTCCGTCCCAAGGACTATCCTGTAGTCAAACACCGTTAGGAAGGGCTCCCTAATAGAAAGGGCCTGAAGATCGCTAACTCTCCTGGCTGAGGTTATAGCCACTAAAAAGGCTGTTTTTAGAGTAACATGTTTTAGAGAAGACTCCTCCAGTGGTTCAAAAGGCTTGTTAGTAAGAGCCTTCAATACTAGTGACAGATCCCAAGAGGGGCAGGCTCTGATCCTCGTCGGATTAGACCTTGTCAAGCTTTTGAAAAAATTTCTGACAAAACGATCTTGTTGAAGAAGAACATCCAAAAAGATACTTAAGGCAGCCGCCTGTACCTTGAGGGTGCTGACCGATAAGCCTAGGTCCACCCCCACCTGCAGGAAATCTAACACCACTGGAATGTCGGAATGGTTCATCCCTTGTAGTACCTTCCAGGAATTAAATTTCTTCCAAATTTAGTAAATCGCCCTAGTTATTGGCTTCCAACACTCCAGGAGGGTCATAACAACCCTATCTGAAAAACCACGTGCCTTCAATAGTTGTTCCTCAGAAACCAGGCGGTTAGTCTCAGGCTCTTTGAGGATGAAGGAGTGGGCCTATGGATAACAGGTCCTCTTTCTCTGGAAGCATCCAAAGGCGGATACAGGGCCAGCTGTTTCAGGCTGGCGAACCATGGCCGCTTGGGCCAGAACGGCGTGACCAAAATTAGGTCTGTCGTTTCTCTGAGGAACTTTTGAATCACCCTGGACATCAGCCGTACTGGGGGAAATGCATATGCCATGCTGAACTGCCAGGGATGGGCAAAGGCATCTATCCCTTTCGCTCTGTCTTGTGGGTGAATGGAGAAGTACGTTGTAGTCTTCCTGTTCCCCTCTGCTGCAAACAGGTCCACCTCTGGTAGTCCCCAGAGAGACACTATCTGACCGAAGACCTCTTGGTCTAGAGACCACTCGTCCTGGCACACAGTTTGCCTGCTGAGGAAATCTGCCAGGGTATTTAGAGAACCCTTTAGGTGAACTGCTGAAAGGTGCACCAGATTCTTCTCTGCCCAGGACAGAATGTGTGTAGCCGTGGCTTGAAGGGTTGGACTCCTTGTCCCTCCCTGCTTGTTTATATATGCTACCGTGGCAGCATTGTCTGTTCTGACTTGTAGATGCTGACCCACTAGGTAGGACTTGAAAACCTGAATGGCTCTTAGAACGGCTAGCAGTTCCATTTGATTTGATGATCGAAGGATCTCTGAGGATGACCATTGCCCTTGGGTCCAAATTTCTCCTAGGTGGGCTCCCCAACCTTCCTTGCTGGCGTCGGTGGTCAGCACCAGGGCTGCTGGAGGATCCCAGAGAAGGCCCTTCTCTAGGTTCTCTCTGGATCGCCACCACCATAGATCTCTCTTGATGCTCTTTGGGATGGGCATTGGGAGGTCCAAACCCTCCTTCCTGCCATTCCAATGTTTGAGCATGAGCGCCTGAAGAGGGCGCAGATGGGATCTGGCCCAGGGCACCGCCGGGAAACAGGCCGACATCAGGCCCAAAACTCGCATCACCTCCCTTATGCTGATCTCCTGATTTGTCTGGAGCAGAGCAACAGCTTGATCCAACCTGAGAACTTTTTCCCGGGGAAGGAAAACCTTTTTCTCTACCGAGGAAATCCTGTATCCCAGATATATTACCTCCTGGGACGGTACTAGCTGCGATTTGTCCTTGTTGACCAGCCATCCCAAGGAAGGACAGGGCTACCTTCAGGTCGCTTTCTAACCGAGGACCTGACGGGGCTACAAACAACAGGTCGTCTAGGTATGGAATTATTGTTACTCCCTGGAGTCTCAGGGGTGCCAAGGCCTCTGCTAGGACTTTGGTAAATATCCTTGGGGAGGATGAAAGCCCAAAGGGAAGGGCCCTGAATTGAAGATGCTTGGTGACTGAACCCAGCCTCACCGCTAGTCGCAGGAATTTCTGTCATTCCGGGCGAATCGGGATGTGTAAATACGCATCTCTTAGGTCCACAGTGGCCATAAAACAGTTTGGGAAAATCAGACTGGTCACCGAAAATATCGATTCCATTCTGAAGCGTTTGTACCTGGCCCACCTGTTGAGGGGACGCAGGTTTAATATCAGCCTGTACTTCCCTGAGGGCTTTTTCACTACAAAGACGTGTGAATACACCCCCTGACCTTCCTCCTCCCGGGGAACCTCCGTTAGGACCCTCTGGTCTAAGAGGTCTCCCAGAAGGAGGCCTAAGGCCTCCGCTTTTTCCCCGATCTCTTGGGAGTTGGGTGACCAAGAATACCGCAGGGGGGGGGGGGGGGAGCAGAGAACTCCAGCCTGTAGCCGTTTTTTATGAGATCTTGCACAAACGGACTGGCAGTTGACTCTATCCATTGCGAGAGGAACTCCCCCAATCTTCCTCCCACAGGGACCTGAGCTTCACTGGGAATTGGGGGGAGCCTGAGGAGGGTTAAACAAGATACCTCCTCTTCCACGTCCCTTCTGGCCTGCCCAGTGTTTTTTAGGATGGGAATCTCCCTCTTTCTGGTTTTGCTTAAACCTTCGAAAAAAAGCGCTTGTTCCCTTCCTTCTTTCTTTCGGGAAAGGCCTTTTTCTTGTCCTGCGTTCTTTCCAATGCTTCTTGGAGACCAGGACCAAACAGATGGTCGCCTGAAAAAGGCAAACCACAGAGTTTTAATTTAGACGCAGCGTCCCCGGTCCAGGTCTTCAACCAGACCGACCTTCTGGCTGCGTTAACTAACGCTGCTGATCTTGCTGCCAGCTTCACCGACTCTGAGGAAGCATCCGCTAGATAGCCCACCGCCTTCAAGAGCAACGGAAAGGATTTTAAAATTTGTTGCCTGGAAGTACCGGCTGTGATATGGGCTCGGAGCTGGTTTAGCCAGCACTCCAAGTTTCTGGCTACGCAAGTAGCCGCCAGTGCTGGTTTCATCGCAATAGTAGAAGCATCCCATGCCCTTTTTAGGAGGATATCACCCCTTTTATCCATAGGATCTTTAAGTGACCCTACGTCATCAAAGGCCAGGTCAGTTCTTTTTGAAACCCTGGCCAAGGGCGCATCCAGCTTAGGAACCTTGTTCCAGGGCTGCGTTGCGTCCTCTTCAAAGGGAAATCTTCGTTTCAAATTTCCCGCAAAAAAAGGCCTCTTTTCTGGCTGCTCCCACTCCAACAAGATTGCTTCCACGAGCGACTTGTGAACAGGAAAAAACCTTGGTCTTTATAGCACTGCCCTGATAAAGCTGGTCGTGCATAGACAACTGTACCGGTTCCTCTCGGATCTCTAAGGTTTCATAAATGGCTTTAAGCAAGTCTCCTACATCTTCCAGAGACAGCTTGTACCTAGTCCCCCTGGAGGAGTCTTCCTCTAGCTCAGAGCCAGACGCGGAGTCTACCTGGGAAGAGACCTGGGATCAAGTAGACCCTCCTGCTTCCTCCTCCTCTTGCTCGTCCCCTCCAACAGGAGTTGCCAGGGACGGCCCACTAGAGGTCCTATAAACAGGGGACGGCATCTGCACCCTGTCCATCATTCTCCTGAAGGACCTAAAGGTGGATGCCAACTCATCCTTAACAGATGTTAAGACCTTATGACATTCCGCCACAGAGTCATCTTTAACCAAGCTGGAGATGAACTCTGCACATAGAGGCTTTTTCCAGTTGGAACCAAATTTTTCCCCACATACAGCGCACTTTTTAGGGGCCTGGACTGGTGTTTTGTCCTGAGCTTTGATCTGAAAGTAAACACAAACACCACAGCAAGTCCGTTAGAAAATAAAATACCCCCTGACTATACACCACTGTGTTTGTGTCAGTGAAAAAAGAGTGCTGGGGATCCCTCCACCACAGGTTCCCCACCCAGGGAGGGAGAGAAGGTCCTGAGATCTTTCAGACCTGGTCCCCCAAAGGTAAGTAAGAGTCAGCCTCGCCCCCTTACCTGGGAGACGCCAGAGCCGGTGGACCTGGAGTCTGTAGCCAGCCTCGCTTCCTCCATTAGTCCTGGTGTCCTTGTGCAGCCCGGCTGCCTTGTAACACACCGCTCCGTGTTCCTTCCTTCCACTGCCGCGCCTGAATCGAATGGGACCAACTTTCGACGGCGCCCCTTGATGACGCTGTTTCGGTGACGCACTTCCGCCCTTTGGAACGCATCCGCCCCGCCCCTCAGCACCGCTCCGGAAGGAGGAAATCTGAAGTGGCCAAGCAAGCGTCTCTCGCTGCCATCGCTGCTGTACCGCGCTGGCCTCCGAGACAGAAGCCTAACGCACACAGGTACTGGGGAAAGTGGGGGGGGATGCCGCCATTAAGGGTTCCCGCTCTCTCTGAGCATCAGACAGCAGTGGAATCGGTGACCTTCTCTTCCTAACAGGAGCAGAGAGGTACCAGGCAGAGAGGGAAAGTCCAGCATTTAGAAGTCCCTTAAAACGTGCTCCTTCCCTTCTGGCAGGAAACACAATAACTGAGGAGGAGACCTGGAGGACCGCCCTTTAAAGAAAAGGGTGTACGTATTTCCTGTCCCGGAGGGAGGAGCCCAAGGTCTCAAGAGGCTGTCCTGGAAGACGACTAGAGAAAAAACATTTTCCTTTACAACTCCTTCTACATACATTTTACTATACGTATATATCTGCCGTCTTCAACTCTTTAGTAAGGATGAGTTCAGGCGTGTTTGCAACTCCACGTGCCCACACTCGCCAGGATGCTGACACTCTGCAGCGCTAATCACAGGCAGCAAAACATTTCCCGATCCGCAGCTGCACAGATCGGGAAATGCCTCACTTCCTGCAATTAGCACTGTGGAGTGTCAGCTTCCTGTCGGGCACGTGGAGTTGAACACGCCTGAACTCATCCTTACTCTTTAGAAAGTACACATCGTTTCCTCTTTCAGCAGTGGGTGTGGAGTCTGAGCATACACTGTGTGTGAGAGCTGAATGGAGGAAAGGTGCACACCCCCACTCCACATAGACAGAGGAATGAAGAAACTTGCAGAGCTGCAGTCTGAATAGACAAGATAACTGATTATCTAATTTCCCTCCGCAACACAAATTTCCAGCTACTTTTATCTTGTGTGCTGGAGAACTTGTCAGAAGTCATCATGCTGATAACAGAGGAATGAAGCAGCAGAAAGACACAGGACTCAGAGCTTTGAAAAAGAAGTAAACACTACGGGCCAGATTCAGAGAGAACTTACGCCGGCGTATCTGTTGATACGCCGCATATGTTCTAGGATGCGCCGTTGTATCTATGCGCCTAATTCACAGTACAAGATACGCCTGAACTTTGACTTCCTACGACCGACATAAGTCTCCTACGCCGTCGTATCTTGGGTTCATATTTACGCTGGCCGCTAGGGGCGATTCCTTTGATTTACGCGTCAAATATGTAAATGAGCAAGATACGCCGATTCACGAACATACTTACGCCCGTCGCAGTAATCTACGCCGTTTACGTAAGGCGTACGTCCGGCGTAAGTTTTCCCCTCATAAAGCAGGGGTAAGTCATGTTATGGTATGGACGTCGGAACAGCCGTCGTATTTTACGTTGTTTACGCAAGTCGTACGTGAATGAGGCTGGGCGTAGGTTACGTTCACGCATTGAGCCGTCGTATCTTAGGGAGTATATGCGACGTGATTCTGAGCATGCGCGCGCATGCGCCATTCGATCGGCCATTCATTTACATGGGGTCACGGTTAATTTCAATACATCACGCCCACTACCTGCCTACTTTGAATTAGGCGGGCTTACGCCGGCCCATTTACGTTACGCCGGCGCAAATATGGGAGCGAGTGCTTTGTGAATACTCAGCTTGCCTCTCAATGTTATGTCAGGGTAGCGCATATGAGATGTGCTACGCCGGCACAAAGATACGCCAATGTACCTGAATCTGGCCCTACAGATATACGGGCATAGGTCATATTTCATGAATGTGGTTTACAACAGGGTTGATATTAATGATTTTTTTTTTTTTTTAAATAAAAAAATCGGATTTTAATTTTTATTTTAACCACTTCAGCCAAGAGGATTTGGCTGCCCAATGACCGGGCCATTTTTTGCGAATCGGTACTGCGTCGCTTTAACTGACAATTGGGCAGTCGTGCGAAATAGCTCCCAAACAAAATTTACGTATTTTTTTCCCCCACAAATAGATCTTTCTTTTGGTGGTATTTGATCACCTCTGCACTTTTTATTTTTTGCGCTATAAACAAAAAAAAAAAAAAAAAAAAAATACAATAATTTTAACTTTTTGCCATAATAAATATCCCCCAAAAAAATTTAAAATTAAATTCTCAGTTTGGCTGATATGCATTTTTCTACATATCTTTGGTTAAAAAAAAAAAGTTACGGCGACGATCAGAGATTTTTATCGTGACTGCGACATTATGGCGGACACATCGGACACTTTTGACGCTATTTTGGGACCACTGTCATTTATACAGCGATCAGTGCTATAAAAATGCACCGATTACTGTGTAAATAACACTGGCAAGGAAGGGGTTAACAAGTAGAGGGGGGATAAAGGAGTTAAGTGTGTCCTAGCAAGTAATTCTAACTGTGGGAGGGATAGGCTACAACACAGATCGCTGCTCCCGATGACAGGGAGCAGATGATCAGTGTCCCATCACAGGGCAGAACCGGGAAATGCCTTTTTTACACAGTAAT
Organism: Rana temporaria; assembly: GCF_905171775.1. NCBI lineage: Eukaryota > Metazoa > Chordata > Amphibia > Anura > Ranidae > Rana > Rana temporaria. Next base: position 66,622,058 of record NC_053494.1, read on the forward strand.
CCCCCTGTTCTGCAACTTCATGACACAATCGCGGACATTGAGTCCGCGGATCTCGCCGTCACACTCGCGGAGCTCGTGGCACGTGTGCGCCTGCAATGCTGCGTCTTAAAGGGGACGTCCATATGCGCAGCTGTGCCATTCTGCTGACGTAAAAAGTCGTGCAGCGGTCGGCAAGCGACTTTTGGAGTAAAAATCTATCTAAAGATAGTTTTCTATTTAAAGATACATTAATCATTTAGTTTATTCAGCATGAAATTGAGATTAGTTATGTAGCACAAATCCAAGCTGAAATAACATGCACTGCATTGACGCATTCACAAGATTTTCACAGTAACCATGAGATAAAAGAAAGTTCAGGAATATTCCTTTATCCTATTGCTATGCAAATCAATGTACATTATAAACTGTATGATTGAATCAGTTCTGATATCACTGTTTTATTAACCCGACAGCTTATTATTCTAAATAGAATCTACAAAATGAAGGTTTACTAACTACCAGCATGAATAAGTGCTTACATTTAAAGAGCACCTGTCATTTCAGATTCAGCAGGCATCCTCTCACCTTGTCACTGCCACATTACCAGCTGTCCTATTAAAGTGAATAGGACTGTCAGTGAGTCAACAGCGGGTCAGAGGAGGCACCACTGCAGGACAGAGGTGACAGCTCTTTAACCACTTCCCACCCGGCCACTGCACATATACGGCCGAGTGAGCACTTCCTCCTCCTGAGTGGACATTCCTGAATGTCCATCAGAAGGAGTGGGATAACGCGGCCGCTCGTGTCCCCCAGACATCCCGCATCTCAGATCGGCAGGAGGGCTCTGTGATTTGCCCTCCTGGTCACATGATGGCTGTGTCCAATCACAGCCATCGTGTGATGTAAACAGCCTGGGGGGACATCACAAAAAGCTGGCCCGCACAGCAGCGCAATCCCGATGTGCCTGTGTCCCCCAGAGACAGGGCAACATGCATGGCAGGAGGGCTCTGCGATTGGCCCTCCTGATCACATCACGACTATGTCCAATAACAGCCATCATGTGATGTAAGCAGAGAGCCGCTAGGCAATCCGTTTCTCCTCACACAGAGTCAGTGAGAAAGAGAGCAGATCTGCGAACTGGGGATCAGTGTGTATGAGTGTTCCCCCCCCCCCTTTTTTCTTTTTAAAACACACTGATCACCCAGCTAGTGTCCCCAAACAGTAAAAACATCAACACCTGTCCCACATCTGTCCCAGTAAACACCTGTCCCACAGAACATCTGTCTGTGATCATCTAGCACAGTGGTGGTTCTCAACCTGGGGGTCGGGACCCCCTCGGGGGTCAAATGATGATTTGCCAGGGGTCACTGAATGCTGGGCTGTTCCTGAAGCCCACACTGCTCTCCCAGTCTTCCTCCAGCACTGCCACTCACCCCCCCCCCCCCCCCACCACCACCACCACCAAGGAGTAAGAAATACAAATAGAGAATACATGGAAAGGAGAGGAAAAGAGGGGGAGGGAGGAACAAAGAAAAAGGGAGAGAAAGAATAAGAGAAATAACAAGAAAGAGGGCTAGAGAGAAAAACAAGAAATTAGAATAGAGAGAGATAAAAGGAGAACAAAGAGAAAGAGTGGTACATCCTTAAATGTACCATTAGTGGTTTTAATATTGTACGAGTGGAAGAGACTCAGGGAGCGCTAAATGTTTGTGGGTTAGGGGTGCAAATTACTTGTCTTGCCTTGGGTGCTGAAACCCCACTCTACGAAAATAATTTTACTGTTAGGGGTCCCCACAACTTGGGAAATTTTATCAAGGGGTCACAGCACTAGAAAGGTTGAGAGCCACTGATCTAGCACAAATCTGTCCGTGATCATCTGCCACATCTAATGCCATTGTCCTGGTGCTCCAGGGCCTTCAAAAATGTGATAAATACTCAGAAATTGAAATGAGTAATTTATGCCTTTAGAACGCCTGATGGCCACATCCAGAGGCATGTTGGGTCAGGCTGTGTAAAAGTCTCACACATGGGGTATAGCCATATTTAGGAGGAATAGCAGAATGTATTCTGGGGGGTAATTTTTGCTATGTACATGCTCTTGGGAAGAGGAGATTAAGGGGAGATATAATCAACATGTACAAATATATAAGGGGTCCATATAGTGAACATGGTGTTGAGTTATTCACTTTACGGTCAACACAAAGGACAAGGGGGCACTCTTTACGTCTACAGGAAAAGAGATTTCACCTCCAAATACGGAAAGGTTTCTTCACAGTAAGAGCTGTGAAAATGTGGAATAGACTCCCTGCATAGGTGGTTCTGCCAGCTCAGTAGATTGCTTTAAGAAAGGTCTGGATACTTTCCTAAATGTACATAATATAACTGAGTACTAAGATTTGTAGGTAAAGTTGATCCGGGGAAAATCTGATTGCCTCTCGGGGGATCAGGAAGGAATTTTTTCCCCTGCTGTAGCAAATTGGATCATGCTCTGCTGGTTTTTTTTGCCTTCCTCTGGATCAACTGTGGGTATAGAATTGGGTATATGTGATTGTATGATATTATTATTATTTAATTCTTACTATATGCTATGTGTTAGAAAAATCTTATAAGTTGACAACTTTGTGTAAAAAATAAAAAAAAACTCATTATGCCTCATATAATATACATTGGGGTGTTTTCTTTCCAAAATGTGGACATTGTGTAGGCAATTCCATTGTTTTGATGCTCCGGGGCCTTCAAAAAGGGTGCCATTTTACTACATTGTGAATTGTATGTAATAAAGATATAAAAATGTTATTAACGTTGTTATTGTGGTGCCTAGAAAGTCCATCTTCAATATTTCTATTTAGAATTTGAAGTTCTATTTAAAAATTGAACTTAATTTTTACATCTATTAAAGTGGTTGTAAACCCACGTTCGCAAGTTACAGGTAAGCCTAGATCAGTGGTCTCCAAACTAGAGGTCGACAGATATGGGTTTTTCTCTGACCGATACCGATATTTAGAAATCGGGGTGGCCGATGGCCAATATATGATGCCAATTTTTGCGGCCGATATTTTAGGCAGATTTTTTTTTTTTTTTTTTTTTTGGGCTGGTGGCACTAATTGACAATGGCAGGTTGCACTGGATGGAACCAATTGGCACTAGCAGATGGCACTGATTGGCAGGTGGCACTGGATGGCACTGGCAGGTAGCACTAATTAGCACTGGCAGGTGGCACTGGATGGCAATAGTTAGCACTGGCAGATGGCACTGGTTGGCATTGGCACGTGGCATTGGATGGCATTGGCAAGTGGCACTGGATAGCACTAGCAGGTGGCACTAATTGGCACTAGCAGGTGGCACTAATTGGCACTAGCTAGCACTGGCAGGTGGCACTGGATGGCCTTGGCAAGTGGCACTGGATGGCACTAGCAGGTGGCACGAGTTGGCATTGGCAGGTGGCACTGGATGGCATTGACAGGTGGCACTGGATGGCACTAGTTGGCAGGTGGCACTGGATGACACTGGCAGGTGGCACTAGTTGGCATGGCATTAACAGGTGGCACTGGATGGCATTGGAAGGTGGCACTGGATCACACTAGCTGGTTGGCATTAGCAGATGGCACTGGCAGGTTTCACAGCACATAATGTAGCTGTGTGAAACTCATTCTCTCTCAATACAGTTTCACATGGTGCTGCAGAGAGCAGAGAGAGAGGAGCTCAGATTCATTGTGATGTTGGAGGTGGGTGGGACCCGGGGTGGGCAGGCTCCAACAGCTATCCAGCCAATGATCTCATCCCATTGGCTGGTTATGGACAGCTGAGTCCCGCCCACCCCGACATCAGACCGTGCTAGTGACCGCTCCCTTCTCTGTTTCAGACACACGACGCTGCTCTGCAGACAGTGTGGAGAAGGGAGGAGGAACCCCATGTAGCTGTGTGAAACTCTCTCTCTCTCTCTCTCTCTCTCCATACAGTTTCACATGGTGCTGCAGAGAGAGAGGAGCTCAGATTCAACCTTGATGTTGGAGGTGGGCGGGACCCGGGTTGGGCAGACCCCAGCAGCTATCCAGCCAATGATCTCATCCCATTGGCTGGTGTTGGACAGCTGAGTCCCGCCCACCCCGACATCAGACCGTGCTAGTGACCGCTCCCTTCTCTGTTTCACACACACGGCGCTGCTCTGCAGACAGTGTGGAGAAGGAAGGAAGAACCCCATGCTCCTCCTTCCTTTTCCACACTCGGCTGATGCAGATGTGCTAAATATCGGCCACATTTGTATAATAATCGGCCGATGCCGATTTCTCCAAAAGGACCGAATATCAGCCCGATATATCGGTCGACCCCTACTCCAAACTGTGGCCCAAGGGCCAAATGCGGCCCTTTGCTTGCCTTTATCCGGCCCCTGGGGCACTATCCCACCTACTGATACGAGACACTATTCTTCCATCTGACACCGACAATGGAGCACCATTTCTCCCACAACTAATAGAGCCCTATTCCTCCCTATATTACCAGCAATGGGGCACTATTCCTCCCCCTAATACCAGATGTTTACTAACAACGATGCCAGGAAAATTTCCACTCTTGCTGGCCAAAGTCCGGCCCTCCAAGAGTCTGAAGGACAATAAACTGGCCCTTTGTTTAGAATGTTTGGAGACCCCTGGCCTAGATTAAAGCGGTTCTCCACCCTAAAGTGGAGTCCCGCTGATCGGAACCCTCCCCCCCTCCGGTGTCACATTTGACACCTTTCAGGGGGGAGGGGGGTGCAGATACCTGTCTAAAGACAGGTATTTGCACCCACTTCCGGCCCGGCATTCACGGGCAAAACAGCAATGCCAAGTTTGACGGCTCCTGCGTGGAGTGACATCATCGCCGCTCTGGCCAATCACCGGCGCCGGAGCGGCGATACCTGGAGGTAACCTCTGGGAGCGATGGATGCAGCCAGAGGACGGATACGTGGGCTTCGGCCTAGGGTAAGTAATGCATAATGAGCTAGTATGCTAGTCATACTAACTCATTATGGCTTTGTCTTGCAGTGTTTTTTTTTTTTTCAGGGTTTACTTCCTCGTTAAAGCTTCTGTCCTTGTTGTTTTAACTTTTGGCTAGTAAAACATTTTTTTTCTGCCAGTAAATACCTTATACAGCCCACTTGCTGTTTGTCTGGTAAAATGCCTAGGCTTATGACATCATGCACAGCTCTCAGTCTCCTGGGAAAGTGTGCCAGAAAGGGAGGGCCAATGAGAGCTGCAGAGCTAGATGCATGCTTCTGTGTAAATCCAGGAAGTGAACAGGCAGCAGCTTCAGCTGCCCACAGTTAAAATGACTGCAGCCAGACTTAGTGGAGGGAGATTTCTGCAACATATTTGGCAAGTATATATATATATATATATATATATATATATATATATATATATATATATATATATATATATAGATAGATAGATAGAAGTGTCAGACTATGAGAAAGATGTTTTTAATACAAATTATGTAAGCAGTTCCTCTTTAAGTATACATAACCCCTCCCCCTGCCCATCTCATAGGGGGGAGGTGCTTTGTAATGTTCAGGGAACACTGATAAGTGCCCACAGTGGAAGATTCCTGGGTGAAGTACATTGCATTGTACTTGTCACACAGATAGAAGAAGATGCTCTCACAGGTATATTCAGCCGCTCATAGGACACACTTATTGAGGAGTACAAAAGCTGCCCATGAAGACAAGTCCTGAGCACAGAGGAGCACCAGGAGAAGACAGGTCATAGCCCAGAGCACAGAGCCGCCCCCCTCACACAGTCAGTTAGGTTGGGAATCTTCCCCACACCACAGACCTGCTCCAGGCATTCCGACGCAGATGGAAAAAGTGAAAGTGTGTTCCACCCATGACTGGCGAAGAGGGCCAGATGTCACCCCCTTGGAGGGGTCGGGAGAAGGGCTCAGGAGCGGGGACGAAGCTTACCCAGAAGCGCTCAGTGCCGTCATAGCTGCAGAAGGTTTCCATAGCGGTGCAGCGCGGGTTCCGCTGGGAACAGCCGGCTCAGAAGCTCCTCACACGGATACAAGCTGGATCACTCGCTACATAACACCGCGTCGCTTGCTGCTGCCGGAAAATAGTGATCTGATTGGATGAGCCCCGGCTGCCTTGGGATGGAAGTGGAAGTGATTGGCTGCGCCAGCTTTTAGTTCGCTGATTGGCTGCGGCTCACGCTGAGGGCATGTGACGAAGGCAAAGAATCTCTTTTTACAAGCAAGCAGCGGTGCTCTCTATCCCACTGTGTGACAGGCGCGCCCACTACACCTTGTGCCGAGTGACAGCCCTCACCTAATTACAGCGTGCAGGAAATACTTCCTGTTTTTAAATACAATGGCAATGACTTTGACCTAGTCATGACAATGCACGCTCTGGAAGCAGAAAGGGCCAGTACCTGTCAAATTAACCACTTAAAGCGGGGGTTCACCCGAAAAAAAATGTTTTAACATTAGATTGAGGCTAATTGTGGGAAGCACAATCGGGTGTTTTTGTTTAAAATCAATGCAGTACATACCGTTTTAGAGATAGATGTTCTCCGTGGCTTCCGGGTATGGTCTGCGGGATTGGGCGTTCCTATTTGATTGACAGACTTCCGACCGTCGCATACAGCGCATCACGAGTTGCCGAAAGTAGCCGAACGTCGGTGCGCAGGCACCGTATAGAGCCGCACCGACGTTCGGCTTCTTTCCGCAACTCGTGACGCGCTGTATGCGACGGTCGGAAGGCTGTCAATCAAATAGGAACACCCAGTCCCGCAGACCATACCCGGAAGCGGCAGAGAACATCTATCTCTAAAATGGTATGTACTGCATTGATTTAAAAAAAAAACACGATTGTGCTTCCCACAATTAGCCTCAATCTAATGTTAAAAACATTTTTTCGGGTGAACCCCCGCTTTAAGACCCGGACCAAAATGCAGGTAAAAGATCAGGCCCCTTTTTGCGATTCGGCACTGCGTCGCTTTAACTGACAATTGCGCGGTCGTGCGACGTGGCTCCCAAACACAATTTGCGTCCTTTATTTCCCACAAATAGAGCTTTCTTTTGGTGGTATTTGATCACCTCTGCGGTTTTTATTTTTTGCGCTATAAACAAAAATAGAGCGACAATTTTGAAAAAAATTCAATATTTTTTACTTTTTGCTGTAATAAATATCCCCCAAAAATATATATAAAAAAAAATGTCCTCAGTTTAGGCCGATACGTATTCTTCTACCTATTTTTGGTAAAAAAAATCACAACAAGCGTTTATCAGTTGGTTTGCGCAAAATTTATAGCTTTTACAAAATAGGGGATAGTTTTATTGCATTTTCATAAAAAAAATTTTTTTTTTACTACTAATGGTGGCGATCAGCGATTTTTTTCGTGACTGCGACATAATGGCGGGCACTTCGGACAATTTTGACACATTTTTGGGACCATTGTCATTTTCACAGCAAAAAATGCATTTAAAATGCATTGTTTATTGTGAAAATGGCAGTTGCCGTTTGGGAGTTAACCACAGCTGATGGGGTTATGTGTTCCCTGAAGTGTGTTTACAACTGTAGGGGGGTGTGGCTGTAGGTGTGACATCATCGATTGTGTCCCCCTATAAAAGGGATGACACGATCGATGCTGCCGCCACAGTGAAGAACGTGGAAGCTGTGTTTACACGCGGCTCTCCCCGTTCTTCAGCTCCGGGGACCGATCGCGGGACTCCAGCGGGTCCGCGGGTCCCGGTCACGGAGCTTGGGACCGGGTCGTGGGAGCACGCAGCAGGAGCGCGCCGCGGGCACGCGCCCGTGACCCACGGCTGGGTACTAGTACAGGATGTACCTGTACGTAGATGTGCCCAGCCATGCCATTCTGCCGATGTATATGTGCAGGAGGTGGTCCTTAAGTGGTTAAAGAGGCTAAACTTTTTTATGACCCCAGGGGCTCCTGCCATAATAAAGATACACCGATCAGCGATAACATTGTGATCAATCACCATAACCTGTCAAGGCATGGACTTCACTAGAAGGTGTGGCCTCTGCCACCAAGCTGTCAGGAGAAGATCATTTAAAGTGGAGGTCCACCCTAAAAAAAGAAAAATACACCAAAATCTTAGAAAAAATAAATAAAACATTTTTACTTACCAGAAATGGTGGTTGCTACACAGATCTTCCTAATCTGCCTCTTTCCATAGGTCTTCTTCCTCGTCCTCCCTGCGTTGTCTTCTGGGGAATGAGGTGCGCTGCCTTCTGGGAACTGTGTGTATCCCAGAAAGCAGCCACCCATTCTCAAAGCGCCGCAAGACTCGTGCATGCGCAGTAGGAAACAGGCAGTGAAGCCACAAGGCTCAACTGCCTGTATCCCCTCAGTAAGGATGGCGGTGCCGGGAGCTGCCAGAATCGAGGGATCGGTCTCGGGCGCCGACATTGCGGGCGCCTAGGACAGGTAAGTGTCCTTATTAAAAGTCAGCAGCTACAGTGTTTGTAGCTGCTGACTTTAAAAAAAAAAAAAAAAAATGTGGGTGGAACCCCGCTTTAAGTCCTGTAAGACCTGCAACCTCCATGGATTTGACTTGTTTTTTCCAGCACATCCCACAGATGCTCTATAGATTGGGATCTGAAGAATTTGGAGTCAACACCTTAACCACTTCAGCCCCGGACCATTTGTCAGCTTAAAGACCAGAAGTCTTTTTACAATTTGGCACTGCGCTGTTTTAACTGGTAATTGCGCGGTCATGCAATGTTGTACCCAAACAAAATTTGCATCCTTTTTTTCCCACAAATAGAGCTTTCTTTTGATGGTATTTGATTGCCTCTGCGATTGAATTTTTTGCGATATAAACGCAAAAACACAGAAAAAAAAATTGTTATAAGAAAAATCGAATAAACTCAATTTTAGTCATACATTTAGGCCAAAATGTATTCAGCCACATGTCTTTTGTAAAAAAAAAAGTCAATAATCGTATATTTATTGGTTTGTGCAAATATTATAGCGTCTACAAATTAGGGTAAATTTTATGGAATTTACACAGCTTTTATTTTATGACTGCCTATCTCATTTCTTGAGGTGCTAAAATGGCAGGGCAGTACAAAAACCCCCAAATTACCCCATTTTGGAAAATAGACACCCCAAGGAAATTGCTGAGAGGCATGTTGAGCCTATTGAAAAATTTGAAGAATTTTGTCCCAAGTGATTGAATAATGAAAAAAAAATGTTTACAAAAAGTTTTTACTAAACATTATATTTCTTACACATGCCATGGTTATATGTGGAATTGCACCCCAAAAACTGAAAAATTATTATCAAATACTTAGGCTTCTTTCACACTATGGATTGTATGTCCGTTTTATAATATCCGTTACTACTGTTATTGCACCTATTAACGGACGTTTATTAACAGATTTAATAACGGATACATACGGATAAATATTTTACCATTCTTCCTTTATTGAAAACGGATAATGTTTATCCGTATACATCCGTTATATCATTCCTTTCTAACGTCCGTTAATAAAAACCATTTCACCCTTTCTTGAAGTCCAGCTCCAGAAGTCTTTACTGAGCATGCTCAGTAAAATTAACGTCCGTTAACATAACGGACATTTACGGAGACATTTACTAACGTCCGTGCGCCATAGACTTCAATGTTAAAATCTAACGGACGTTAATATATCCGTTACTTGCAACGGAAAAAAAATTAGTGCAAGACCCGTCACATATTCCGTAATAACTAACGTCCGTACGTTATAACGGACTATTTACAGATCTTTACGGAACATAAAAAAATCCCATAGACTTTAATGATATGTTATAAAGGACGTATAACTTCAGTTTTTTAACATTATCTGACGGATTTTAATACGGATTATTAAAACGGATTTATTTTGTAGTGTGAAAAGGGCCTTACCGTAATTTTCATTTCCTGATAGGCTCCATGGCAGCATATGTGTGGGTTGGCCCCGCCTCCATAACTACCCAATAGGACCCCTCCCTATAAATTTCAGCTGTGGGCTCTCAGCCGTGTTCCGTAACTAGCCTACTCCAAGCATTGGGAGGGACTCATGCTGCCATGGAGCCTATCAGGAAAGGAAAATTACGGTAAGTATTTGATAATAAAATTTTCGTTTTCCTGACATGCTCCATGGCAGCATACGTGTGGGAAATATCTCGCCAAACACACCCGGGCGGGCAAAATGCTGAGGCAAGAAAATAAATTCATTTAAACACTCAACTGACAGCACTTGTAAACCAAAATTCAGTGAAATAAATGAAAGAAGGAAGGGTACCTAGGGAAAATTCAGTGAAGATAAAGCAGCCGGTTCAACACAATAGTGGGAAACAAAATGTATTAATAGATGACCACGAAGCCGCTCTGCATACAACTTCAGGTGCTACATGACGTGAGGCTGCCCAAGAAGTCGAAATTCTCCAGGTTGAGTGCGCAGTCACTGCCTCTGGAGGAGCCAAGCCATTGGCTTTGTATGCCCTCTGGATGGTCTGAACTATCCAAGCTGCAATGGATCTGATTGAGGCCCGTTTTCCTTTGTTCTTTCCATGAAGAAAAATGAAAAGAAAATCCGCTTGTCTGAAAGATTCTGTAATTTCCAGATATTGACCTAATGTGTGCCCCACATCAAGGGGATGGATACTTTGATCTTCAGATAACCCAAAAGTGGGCAGTACAATTTCCTGATTTTCATGAAAAATGGATGTAACTTTAGGATTTGAGCCCAGCATAAGAATTAATACTGCTCTATCTGGAAAGAAGGTCAAAAATGGTTCTTTTGAACCCAGATTTCTGATGTCAGATAGCTAGATTCAGATACACCGGCTTAATTTTGAGGCGGCGTAGCGTATCGCATATACGCTACCCACCGTAAGTCAGAGAGGCAAGTGTTGTATTCACAAAGCACTTGCCTCCAAAGTTACGCCGGCGTAGCATAAATGGGCCGGCCTAAGCACGCCTAATTCAAATGAGGAACTGGGGGGCGTGTTTTGTGTGCATGCGCATGCGCCGTTCGTGGACATATCCCAGTGTGCATTGGTCCAAAGTACGCCGCAAGGACATATTGGTTTCGACGTGAACGTAAATTACGTCCAGCCCCATTCACGGACAACTTACGCAAACGACGTAAAAATTTCAAATTTCAACACGGGAACGACGGCCATACTTAACATTGGCTAGGCCGGCTATTTGTTCGACTAACTTTACGCCGGAAAAAGCCTTACGTAAAAAAATGCGCCGGGCAAATGTACGTTTCTGAATCGGCGTATCTAGCTCATTTGCATATTCTACGCCAAACTCAACGGAAGCGCCACCTAGCGGCCAGCGTAAATATGCACCCTAAGATACGACGGCGTAGGAGACTTGCGCCGCTCGTATCTTAGCCTAATTTAAGCGTATCTGGTTTCCAGAATACGCTTAAATTTATGACGGCGTAGATTCAGAGTTACGACGGCATATCTATAACTGTTTTTGAATCTACCTAAGAGACTTTTAGCTGAAGTGACCGCTACTAGAAAGACGGTCTTGAGAGTAAGGAAAAAACAAAACTGCGCTAATAGTCACACTAAATTAACACACTATAGGCGGCAGCTAGGGTGCGATACACAGATAACAAACAAGACCAAAAAAGCCGCACCACAAAATTTAAAACATTCTTGATAAGAAACTCTGAGAGTATGGTATATAGAAAAAGTCCATATATAAGTAACATGAATCACTTAAACAGAAATCCGTGAGGAAATAATACATATCACTTAGGTGATAAGCATAAATCCATGTAGGTTAAATCACTGCAGATAATGTCTTACGATCCACACCACAAGTGACATGTAAAACAGTATAGGTGAACCCTCCACCGGAATAATAGGCCGCTTACCAGAGGGCAAGCAAATCGAGCAATTGGCTATAGCCCAGCCACGGCCTTTAACTCCTCAGGGACCCTGGATGGAACAGGTTAACCACAGGTACTCGATGGCAGCAAACTCCAAATAGATCGGTTAAAATATAAAAGAGAAGTGCACCAAAGCGTGACTTATTTATTTAAAAGTTGAGATATACTCACAAGCAAACGATTTTAAACAGCATGTATAAAATCCAAACAAATGCCGGCCGGCATACAAGGAGCCCTCCTCCTCTGCGTGATGACGTCACTGCGTAGCCTCCCAGACGTGTTTCGTCATTCACAGGACGTTATCAATGGGGGTAGGGCTTAAACAGCGAATCACCTTATAATAGAACTGCCGCTCATTGTGAAAAGCGGCACAATAGATACAGAAACGCTATCTTAAGTGTGGTAAAACTTGCCCATAGTCGGCGGCGCGGCGTTACACCTCCAGGCAGTGTAAATAGCTTTAGGAGCCTTTTATTTATTTTTTTATTTTTTTTATTTTTTTCAACTATACATTTTTTATTATATCAATAAAATAGTACATACATACAGCAAAAGCATAAATGACAGAGTTGCAGTACAAACAAAACAGCAGAGATATAATCAGATCTGTAAAGGCTGTGCTTGTAAACATGGTACGGGCCTTGATGACCTAGACCAGTTTACCCCAACTGGGTTCTAACTGTAGGACTGGAAGGACATCACGATAAGTAATGGTACAGCCTGTACTATAGAAAGAGTAAAAATAAATAAATAAAAATAAAAGTAAAATAAATACAAACAAAATATCCACTATAAACTAATAAAATATTCATTGCTCTACACCTGCATACTGCTTAATACTAAGCATAAATGTTTTCAAAAACTCAAGTAGAAATTAAATATTGCAATCTTTTAAATAGGCGGAGGCTCTATGATGTGTTAGCCATTTTTTCCTAAAAGAGGGGATTGTGTGGTTTTTATAAGCTAGCATCAGCTCGAATTGAGCTTGGGTATTCACTCTATTTATAACCGTGGAAATATTAGGTGCTTCTGTGGATTTCCATAGTTTAGTAATAGTTAGTCTCGAGGCTATCAAGATATGGGTCACGACAGTTCTATAAATGGTAGGGTATATCTCCAGGTCAATGCCCAGTAAAGCTGAGGCAGGTGTAAGCGTAAGCAGGTTGCCTGTGAAATCTGCTATGAAGGATGATATTGAGTTCCAAAAGCTTCTCAGTGATTTGCAACTCCAAAGAGTGTGTAGGAGGTTTCCAGTTTGTTCTTTGCACCTCCAACAAATGTCGGACATTGTAGGGTAGATTTTAGATAGCCTGTAGGGAGTTAGATACCATCTATTGGTAATTTTTTGGGCGTTATCCCAATGTTCGATGCATGAAGATGCATTTTTAATTGTCTGGAATGATTTTTTCCATTGATCCCAGGAAAAGGATACGTCTAAGTTTTTTTCCCATTTTATCATATGAGTGTTTTTTTCAACTGGCTGGGATGAAAGTATGTTATAGAAGTATGAAATACCTTTTTTAACGTAATCCCTTTGTTGGGATAAATAATCCCAGATTAACGATGGTATCTCTATCGTATTTTCCGGGTTAAAATTCCTCAGACGCTTACACCTTCCCAGCTTTCACAAAGTGACATTTTTATAATTCAGGGGGAGGTTAACGTAAAGATAATATCCCTGTTTGATCCAATCGTCTACTGACATACGGATTTTGCAGTAGTTAATAATTTCTGTAGGGAGGTATAATTTAGATTTATTTCCTAAATGTCTAGATTTAGAAAGTATGTGTGTTCCATGCAAATAGTGTGGCCTTTATATTTAATAGATTGGGATTGACTACTTTTGGGAGTACAATATTAGCTAATGCTAGGGTGTATAAATCGGAGGCCTTGGTAGAATCTTGTTCTATGTTCAACCATAGTTTATCTTTCTGGGGGGAGAACCAATATTTCATTTGATCTAGTATTGCTGCATAATAGTAATTCCTGATGTCAGGTAAGTTCATACCACCAGGAGCCGTAATGGAGGTAAGAATGGAAAAGGCTACCCTTGGTTTTTTTTTATTCCAAATAAACTGTCTCAGTTTAATGTTTAGTTGCTTGAAGAATTTAGCCGGAATTGGGATAGGAAGGCATCTAAAGTAATATATGATCTTTGGTAATGTTTGCATTTTGAATGCAGCTATTTTCCCAACCCATGATAATTGAATTTTCTGCATTTTCGATAGGTCGCCACTAATTTGTTCTATGAGGGGGGGGAAGTTAACATCATAAATTTTGGCTGGCAGTGGTGCAAGTCGAATTCCTAAGTACTCTACCGAGTTGTTATTCCATATGAATCCAAACTTTGATTTAAGGCTGACTGTTAATGGAGTAGGGATATTTATGGGTAATATGTAACATTTATTTATGTTGATTTTGTAGTATGAGACATCCTTAAATGTTTCTAGTGCATTAATTACTGAAGGTAATGATAATTCAGGATCGGCCAGAGTCAGTATAATGTCATCAGCGAAAAGGCCCAACTTGTGTTCATCCTGACCAATCGCAATGCCTTTGATATCTGGGGAAGAGCGAATATATTCCGCTAGGGGTTCTATTGCAAGGGAAAAAATCAGTGGGGATAAAGGGCACCCCTGTCTGGTCCCGTTGGTTAGTGTGAAAGTTCTAGAAAGCATACCTGAGGAAAAAACTTTAGCAGTGGGATGAGTATATAATGCCATAGTAGCAGAGTGTATAAATCCTTCAAGGCCAAATTTAGATAAAGTGTGTGAAATATATCCCCAGCAGTGGCGGAACTACCGCCATAGCAACCCACGCGGGCGCTATGGGGCCCGCAGCCGAGTGGGGCCCGGTGAGCAGGGCAAGGAAATGTCCGTGTTTTTTTTTTTTTTTCTCACCGTGCGCCGTGCCGCCGCCGAGTGTCTAGTGCGGCTCCGGAGCCGCATGCGGCTCTTCTGTACGGCTTTGCTGAGTGCGGACTGCAGAGGATTTAAAAAAGAGCGCGCCGCGCTGTGATAATGTCCCGCCCTCCTCCTCCTCCTAGAAGACTAGCTCGTGTGATAGAGCCAGTGTGCTGTCTGTCACACAAGCTGGTCTAGAGGAGGAGGAGGGCGGGACATGTATCAGCGCGCCAGAACCCAGTGGGGGAGCATCGTGAGAGATGACCGACGTGAGTCACAGCACAGGCTAAGTGAGGGGGACCTGATGTTTTTTTGATGATAATGGGTGGGGGGGGGGGGGCTGGCTTGGCTTGCAATGGTGATGCCACCTACTGTCTCCTGTCATCATCATGCTTCTCGTCATCCCCCTGTTCCTGGCATCCCAGTGGGATGCCAGGAACAGGGGGATGACGAGAAGCACGATGATCCTACCTCTGAGGCCTGTAATACATTTTATCACCCCTGTCATCTCCATCCTCCCAGTCACCTCCCTGCCACCCACCCCTGTCATCTCCATCCTCCCAGTCACCTCCCTGCCACCCACCCCTGCCATCTCCATCCTCCCCGTCACCTGCCAGCCACCGACCCCTGTCATCTCCATCCTCCCAGTCACCTCTCTGCCACCCACCCCTGTCATCTCCATCCTCCCTACCACCCACCCCTGTCATCTCCATCCTCCAGGTCACCTCCCTACCACCCACCCCTGTCATCTCCATCCTCCCCGTCACCTCCCTGCCACCCACCCCTGTCATCTCCATCCTCCCCGTCACCTCCCTGCCACCCACCCCTGTCATCTCCATCCTCCCCGTCACCTCCCTACCACCCACCCCTGTCATCTCCATCCTCCCCGTCACCTCCCTACCACCCACCCCTGTCATCTCCATCCTCTCCGTCACCTCCCTACCACCCACCCCTGTCATCTCCATCCTCTCCGTCACCTCCCTACCACCCACCCCTGTCCTCTCCATCCTCCCCGTCACCTCCCTACCACCCACCCCTGTCATCTCCATCCTCCCCGTCACCTCCCTACCACCCGCCCCTGTCATCTCCATCCTCCCTACCACCCACCCCTGTCATCTCCATCCTCCCAGTCACCTCCCTACCACCCAACCCTGTCATCTCCATCCTCCCCGTCACCTCCCTACCACCCACCCCTGTCATCTCCATCCTCCCCGTCACCTCCCTACCACCCACCCCTGTCATCTCCATCCTCCAGGTCACCTCCCTACCACCCACCCACCCCTGTCATCTCCATCCTCCCTACCACCCACCCCTGTCATCTCCATCCTCCAGGTCACCTCCCTACCACCCACCCACCCCTGTCATCTCCATCCTCCCCGTCACCTCCCTACCACCCACCCCTGTCATCTCCATCCTCCAGGTCACCTCCCTACCACCCACCCACCCCTGTCATCTCCATCCTCCCCGTCACCTCCCTACCACCCACCCCTGTCATCTCCATCCTCCAGGTCACCTCCCTACCACCCACCCACCCCTGTCATCTCCATCCTCCCCGTCACCTCCCTACCACCCACCCCTGTCATCTCCATCCTCCCCGTCACCTCCCTACCACCCACCCCTGTCATCTCCATCCTCTCCGTCACCTCCCTACCACCCACCCCTGTCCTCTCCATCCTCCCCGTCACGTCCCTACCACCCACCCCTGTCATCTCCATCCTCCCTGTCTTCTTCCTGCCACCCACCCTTGTCAGCTTCCTACCACCCACCCTTGTCAGCTCCCTACCACCCACCCCTGTTATCTTCCTACCACCCACCTTTGTCAGCTTCCTACCACCCACACTTGTCAGCTCCCTACCACCCACCCCTGTCATCTTCCTACCACCCACACTTGTCAGCTCCCTACCACCCACCCCTGTCATTTTCCTATCTTCCTACCACCCCCTGTAATCTTCATACCACCCCACCCCCTTAAATTTACTGGTGCACATTACATATGATGGATGCAGGGACATTTTCTTTGGGGGGGGGGCGCACGTAGCTGGTCTTGCCTAGGGCGCCAAATTGCCTAGCACTGGCCCTGCCTGCACTGAGGGGCAAATTTCCGCCAGCCCGCTCCACTCCCCGCTGCACTGAGACAAATTGTTGCCAGCCCGTTCTGCCCGCTCCACTGTGAGGCAAATTGACGCCCACCCGCCAGCCAGCCCGCTCCACCTGTTCTGCCAGCACGCTCCATTCACCTGGGTGTTGCGGGCAGAAAAGGAGAACAGTCAGCGGGTGAGCGGGCTTGCTTGCCAATCAGCGGGCGGGGGAGCAGAGAGATGACATCATCTGCATCATTGTAGTTCTGTCCCCACTGTGCGGGCAGCAGAGAGATTACATTATCTCTCTGCTGCCTGCCTTTACTCTGGGACACAGCAAGTGGCAATGCGTGGCAGGTGATGTGGCAAGTGACAATCTGCTACATGTGGCAGGTGGCGTCGTGGCAAGTGACAATCTGCATTGTGTGGCAAGTGACAATCCTCAATGTGTGACATCGTGGCAAGTAACAATCTGCAATGTGTGGCAGGTGACACCCCGCATCTGGTGACGCGGCAAGTGACAATCAGCATCTGAAGGCAGGTGACGTTGGCAAGTGACACGCTCGGGGCTCTTACTGATTCTACAATATGGTGAGTTGAACTATTTTATATAACAATGTAATAATAGAAATTATGCACTTCAAGCATTTTTATTATTATTATTTTTTTTTACTAGTAATGGCAGTGATCTGTTTTTTTTTTTTGTGAGACTGCGACATTGCGGTGGACAGGTCAGAAACTTTTGACACATTTTTGGGACCATTCACATTTATACAGCGATCTGTGATTAAAATGCACTGATTAATGTGTAAATGTCACTGTCAGGGAAGGGATTACATGTGTTCCCTGGGAGGTGTTTCTAACTGGGGGGGTGGGACTGACTGGAGGAGGAGAGAGATCTCTGTTCCTAATCACTAGGATAGAGCCATGACAGGTCCTCTTTATACTCCTACATACATGTATAGAGCCATGACAGGTCCTCATTATACTTCTATATACACGTATAATGCCATGACAGGTCCTCTTTATACTTCTATACATGTATAGAGCCATGACAGGTCCTCTTTAGTTATAATGATATCAAATAAAGGATGTGGGGCATTTTGGTGGGCGTGATTTTTTTTTTCTGGGGGGGGGGGGGGCCCATACAACATTTTGCTATGGGGCCCTGTGATTTCTAGTTACGCCCCTGATCCCCAGTGCATTCTGTCGAATGCTTTTTCTGCATCAAGTGTTAAAAGTAGGGCGGGCATTCGATCATTATGTATTCTGTTAATAGTATTCAGCATTCTTCTAGTGCTATCGGGAGCTTGTCTACCTTTAACGAATCCTACTTGATCGGGTCTAATTAATGAGGGGGTGATGTCAACTAATCTATTTGCTAGGACTTTCGCATAAATTTTAAGATCGGAATTTAGTAAAGATATGGGTCTATAATTCAAGGGAGAGTCAGGGTCTTTGTCAGGTTTTGGAAGTGTTATTATTACAGCTTCTAGAAGTTCATTTGGGAAAGTTTTTGAATTTGCTGCTTGATTGAAAAGTCTGGATAAATATGGGGCTAAAATATCCTTAAAAACCGAGTAATATTCACCTGACAGTCCATCAGCACCTGGAGCTTTATTTTTGGGAAGATCATTTATGACTTTCAAAATTTCTTCATTGGAGATTGGTTTATTGAGATTTTCTAAGGATATTGGGTCGATGGAGGGTAAATTAACAGTATCCCAAAAAGTTTCTATTTTATTAGTATTAGGTTGGGGGGTATTAATATCTTCTTTAAGATTGTATAATTCTTCATAGTACTGTGAAAATGCATCTACAATTTCTTGGGGATTGAACATTACTTTTCCTGATTTGTGGTGGGCTAATTTAATAATTTAATTTTTTTGTCTACGCTGGCGTAATTGGGAAGCTAATAGTTTACCCGCTCTGTTACCTTCTGAATAATATTTTAAATTAAGTTTCTTAAAGTACTTCTCATGGTCAGTTATCAGGATAGATTTGAGTTCCATTCTTAGAGTGGAAAGATGACGTTCCAAATTAATATCTAGAGGATTTTTTTTATGTAACTCTTCTTGACTTGCAATCTCTTTTAGTAGTGAGTTTATTTTGATATTTCTATTTTTTTTCTCCCTGGCAGTTAATTGTATCAGGAGGCCCCTAACGTAGGCCTTGTGGGAACACCATAAAGTAGCATTATTAACACTACTATTGTCATTCATAACAAAAAATTCTTCAATAGATTCCTTCATCACAGACTGATGTTTCCCCTGTGCAAGAATAAATGTATTATTCCTCCATAAGTAATTGTTGGGGCAGATTTGATTAGAATCAATTTCTATCGTAATAGGAGCGTGGTCTGACCACGTTAGATTATGAATTTTTGCGTCCACTATTTTCGGTAGGAGATTTTTGTCTGTGATGAAGTAATCCAATCTAGAGTATGACTTGTGAACATTAGAAAAAAAATTAAAATCTTTCTCTGTAGTGTGTAAGCATCTCCATGGATCATACAAATCTTCTTTCAAGAAAATATCAGCTAAACCTTTCCTAGGAGTCTTTCTTTTTCTTGAAGTGTCCATATCCGGGTCTAGGGGTGCATTAAAGTCTCCACAAATAATAAGACAACCCTTCTGAATCTTCCTTGCCATCTTGATCACTTTCTGGATAAACTGGTGGGGATTCTTATTTGGAGCATAAATGTTGACAATAGTATACGTTGAGTTATCTATAGAGGCTACTAAAATAATATATCTTCCATGGGCATCCGTCTTAAGGTCTAATTGCTGAAAGGAAACCGTATCCTTTACAGCCGTAATCACCCCTCTTTTCTTTTTCTTGTGGTTGGAAACAAAAGTATGTGGAAATTTGTGATGTTGAAATTTAGGAGACTTATCCTTGGCGAAATGAGATTCTTGGATACAGAGGATGTCGCTGCCAAATTTGATGGCGTCGGCCCATAGAGCTCTCCTCTTGTATGGGCTATTGAGGCCCTTCACATTCATTGACAAGAGTTTAAGGGTCATTGCTGATAAGAGGATAATTGCTGATATGCAAGATCATTTTTGTAGACAAGTTGCATGTTAAAATGTGAAAAAAGCAGAGTGCAGATGCAGTAATACTTTATTTCCAGTAGGTGGAGGTGTTGTATCAGGTAAAGCAGCATGGTGCAGATACTATAGTGGAAGGCAAACAACAAAAACAAAACAAAAATCAGAAAAAATAGGAGGAGTTGTGGAACAACTCCTGTGTACAATAACATGTACTTTTAAGTAGGAGGTTATAGGGAATAACTCAAACAAGTTCCCTTAAACGTCCTCCCCTGAGCCATCAGGTAATTCCCGAATGAAATATTGAAGGCAAACGTTAGAAAACCGGTAGAACCAAATTAATGGTGGACTAAGTTATCTTTTTTCTTCCAGTCTTGTGGTATTGGTCCAGGAGCGCTGACATCCATTTTATCAGTCTCTTGATTGGGGATCAAACCCCAGGAGCGAAGAAGTTTTAGACCCTGATCCAAACTTTTAATTGCGTAGGAGGATCCTTTGTAATCTATAAGCAATTTTGTGGGGAACCCCAATTTATAGATCATTCCATGGTTGCGGAATATTTTTGTGATTGAATTCATGTTCTTGCAAGCTAGAATTGTCGCTTGGGAGAGGTCTGAGAAAAGGATTATCCCAGCGTAAGGGTCAGGTAGTGGTGAATGGCGTCTAGCGTATTGCATGAGCTGATCCTTTACCTCAAAAAAATGAATTCTAGCAATGACGTCTCGCGGTAACTTTTCAGCTATATGCTGTGGTTTAGGGAGCCTGTGAGCTCTATCAATCTCTAATTCTTGTTTTGAGACTGAAGGAATTAGGTCTGAAATCATGCTTTTAATAAAGCCTTCCAGCTCTGATGGTTTCACTGTTTCTGGTATTCCTCTGAATTTTATATTATTTCTTCTGCTCTGGTCCTCGATATTTCCGACCTTAATTCTAAGCTGTCTGACTTCTTCCTCCAGGTCAAAGTGAGAATCTATTAACTCGTTGTGCGCTGAGGTAAAATCGCACATCTTATTCTCAACATAGTCCACTCTGTCCCCCAGCGTGTCAATTTCTAGTTTGGACTTGTGCATATAGTTCAGCATGTCATGCTGTAAGGCACCCCTAAGGGACATAATCATTTCTTTTATAGTCGTGTCCAGTATGGGTTGACCTGCTGTCTGTATAGCATTAAGTTTGTCATCATAAGGATTACATTCTGGAATATAGGCAGTGTCAGGGTTAATGATGGAAAAGCTACCTTCTTTATCAGAAATCCTTCTCCTCTGCCTCACAGGGCTCAGAATGTCCTGGTGCTCTGAGCTGCATTCAGCCTGTGAAGCACTATGTTTCTCCACAGCTATGTCAGAGCTGGCAGTATTGCTTTCATGAGGAGAGGGGCCGGCGCCATCTTGGATTCTCTGAGGTGAAGCAGGGCTACAGAACTCACTCAGCTTACGTAGCCCCTCTCTCGTTTTTCTTTTGGCCGCCATCCCTCTTTTGTTCCCGCTGTCCTCCGGAACAAAACGGTGTCACTCGGGGCTTAAAAGTCGCTATATAAGTAGCTCAGGGAAGTCTGTTATAGCAGAGCTCCCTCACACTGCGTCCATACACTCCTGTGGCTGGACACGCCCCCCCGCTTTAGGAGCCTTTTAAATTCCCAAAGTCCCTATCAGGGGCATCAATTAAAAGAAAAAATATATATAAAAAAGAAATTATAAAAAACGGCATGTAGAGGGAAAACGAAGAGTATGCCTGGCACAAGGCGTCTCCCCTCGCTTCACAGTCCCTACAGCTGCTCACACCCGCCATCTAGCGCTTCTTATCTGGAAGCGCCATTAGAAGGCAAATATAAAAATATAACGTGTAAAAAGGCAAGACTACCTGGATGACCAAGCTACGGTTTAAGGATAGAATTCTCTAAGAGGGTACTCCAGGGAGCCACTAATGATGAAGGTACCCTTGCGAGGGATCAATGATATATTAACCCTAAGGTGCATGGTCTAGAAACCTTGAAAGGTAAACAGACCAGTTGTAATTTAAATAAATAAATACAAAAATAACTGAATAATTAATGTGGTCTAATTAAGAAGTGATTTCCACAAACCCCTCCTGCCGAGGGCAGCCTCCCAGCGAGGGGGATGGTCTCCATCACTAAGTGTTATACAGTGCCCATCTAGTAATTATTATAGATGGTGTGAAATAACTTATACAAAATTATATTTATTCTAATTTTTAATAATTAATTAAATGATCCTCGACCTCCTAAGGAGGTACGTGTCTCATAAGTGAAAATAAAAATCTAACAAAAATCATTAAAGGGAAAATACCCTTCTGGTGACTATACTCATTAAATGTAAGGGTCTTAACCTAAACTATAAATACAATCAGGAGATTGGGTGACTCCCTCTGGAATAATGTCAGTCCTTAATGGACCAGTAACAAATGTCCCATCTGTATGCAGGAGCTCTATGTCTCTACAGTATTAGATTATAATGGAGCAGACAGGTCGGACAGGGGTCAGCACCTATTGGTGAGTGGAACAGGGAAAGATGGGGGGGGGGGCTAAGGTAGGTGATATGAAGGTTTCCATGTTACAAACAACCATTGGAAATTGTACTATTTGTACTAAAATAAAAACTATGCTAAGTAAGTGTGCAAAATGTGACAATTAATGAAAGTGTTTGTTCACCAATGCCAGAAGTCTGCCAAGCAAAATAGGTGAGTTGGAAGCTCTGGTGCATAAGGAGAACTATGATTTAATTGGTATTGCTGAATCTTGGCTTTATTCTTCACATGACTGGGCTATTAATATTCCTTGCTATGCTCTCTTTCAGAAAGATGGGGTAAAAAGGAAGGGTGGTGGCAGGGCAGGCTAGGGAAGTATAGGGGCAGGCTTGGGTAGTATATAGACAGAATAGGGTAGTATAGGGGCAGGCTAGGGTAGTATATAGACAGGCTAGAGTAGTATATGGACATGCTAGGGCAGTATAGGGGTGGGCTAGGGTAGTATAGGGGCAAGCTAGGGTAGTACAATGGCAAGCTAGGGCAGTATAGTGATTTTTGAGCATGACAGGTTATGCAACATTTGGCCATCCAGCAGATCAGAAAAAATTATGGACACCCTTTGTGTCCTGTCAGAAACAACTTATTTTACCTCTCTGTTGCTCTCATCCAATGCCTAGCCTCATGCATGCACCAGAGCAGAAGAAGATGGGACGGGCGTGAGGCCGGCCGCACCCCCTCTTTCAGTACCACCCAATAGAAATGCAAGCCTAGCAAGCTGCGCCCGAACATCAACTGCTGGCGGAGCCGGTTTGAAGGGGATCATTAATTGCTCTCTGTCTCCTGTGGGTACCTCGCCCCCGGAAACACACACACCTGAGCTCTTCATGTGTGCTCCGGTGTTTAACAGCCGGTGTTAGACTGTGTGCAAGCACCTTCAAGCCCAGCAACTATGAGTATGCATGTTGAGAGCAGCAGGGTGGAATTTTTTCAGGGCCACGAAGTGGCCCGGGGCAAGTTGTCATCCTGCCCCCCGGCCCAGTCTGCCCCCGGATGACACACAAAACAGCTGGAAAAAAAATCTTGGCTGTCAATCTTGGCCATCAATTTGCTGCCCCTCTCAAAGTGCTGCCTGGGTTCAATGGACCCAGCGGGACCCATAGTAGGGCCAGCCCTGGGTAGTGGTGTCTGTCTTAATGTGTGAAGTGATCTCAAAGCGAGTGTGAAAGAGGACCTAGTTAATTAAGAGAGTGATGAGTCTGAAGCATTATGGGTGGAAATGTACATCGGTGTGCATATTACAAAGGTTATCATTGGAGTTTGTTATAGACCTCCTAGTGTTAAAGAGGCATTGGAGACTCAGGGCCAGATTCACGTAGAATCGCGGCGGCGTAACGTATCCTAGATACGTTACACCGCCGCAATTTTTCATCGCAAGTGCCTGATTCACCAAGCACTTGCGATGAAAACTACGCTGGCGGCCTCCGGCGCAAGGCGGGCCAATTTAAATGGGCGTGTGCCATTTAAATTAGGCGCGCTCCCGCGCCAGACCTACTGCGCATGCTCCGTTTCTTAACTCCCGCCGTGCTTTGCGCGCCGTGACATAATTTTTTTGAACGGCGACGCGCGTAGCGTACTTCCGTATTCCCGGACGGCTTACGCAAACGACGTTAAATTTTGAATTTCGACGCGGGAACGACGGCCATACTTTAGACAGCAATACACTTGCTGACTAAAGTTAGGGCACAAAAAAAACGACTAACTTTGCGACGGGAAACTAGACTAGCGGCGACGTAGCGAACGCGAAAAACCGTTGTGGATCCGCCGTAACTGCTAATTTGCATACCCGACGCTGGTTTACGACGCGAACTCCCCCCAGCGGCGGTACTGCATCCTAAGATCCGACAGTGTAAAACAATTACACCTGTCAGATCTTAGGGATATCTATGCGTAACTGATTCTATGAATCAGTCGCATAGATAGAAACAGAGATACGACGGCGTATCAGGAGAAACGCCGTCGTATCTCATTTGTGAATCTGGCCCACTGTTCCTTGCACAGATAAAAAAGGCTGCAAGGGCTGGGTTTCCCGCCTCTCAGCCAATCAGGAGGCATGGATGGAATCCTAATCACCTGATTGGCTGAAGAGGCTGCAATTGATGGGGCACAGTTGGCTGCATTTGCTGGGCACAATGGCTGCATATTATTGGCACCGAGGCTGTATATGATGGGCACAGTTGGCTGCATATTATGGACACAGTTGGCTGCATATGATGGGCACAGTTGGCTGCATATGATGGGCACAGTTGGCTGTATTTGCTGGGCATAGAGGCTGCATATGATGGGCACAGTTGACTGCATTTGCCGGGGACAGTTGGCTGCATATGATGGACACATTGGCTGCATTTGATGGGCACAGTTGGCTGCATTTGATGGGCACAGTTGGCTGCATTTGATGGGCACAGTTGGCTGCATTTGCTGGGCACAGTTGGCTGCATTTGCTGGGCACAGTTGGCTGCATATGATGGGCACAGTTGGGTGCATATGATGGGCAGAGTGGCTGCATTTGCTGGGCACAGTTGGCTGCATTTGTTTCCCAAAATTTATGAGCACCAGCCTTCACTGCAGCGCTCCCAAACCTCCCCAAAGATGCTGCTTGCAGGACTTTTCCTAACGTCTCGCAAGCGCACCGCCCCAGTGTGAAAAGTCACACTGAAATGAATGGGAGGCAATTTTCAGGAGTTACTTAGAGGCTATTTCCTGAAAGGGCTCTAAGGCTTATTTATTATATGTAAATATCTCCAAAACATGCACCGTTTAGGAGATATTTACTTTTGCAACCGGTGACTTCACTGGCACATGCACTCTGAAGGAACGGCTTTATTTTCTGGTAAGTCTGTCATAATATGCTAGTATGCAAACAAGCAGATTATGACTAAAACCACCCAGGGGCCCATATTTTTTTCTTTTTTGTTGCGGTTTACTACCGCTTTAAATAACCAAGATTGAGACATCGCCACTCTTGCATGGGACATTGCGGGTTGTACTAACTACATCTACAGTGATATGGCCATACCCATTCCCTGCAATGGGCTGCATTCGCGTTTTTCTATCAAATAAATGTACAAAACAATGCCATATATGTGTTTCAAATGTTCAGGGAGAGTTCCAGGTTTAATTTTGTTTTTTTAAACATGTCCATGGAATTAAGAACTGACCACATGTAAAAAGATATTTGTACTGCAAGTCTTTAGAAAAGAAGAGCAAAGTAAAAAAAAAAAAAAAAAAAGTGTATGCAGTGTGCACCAAATAATATACAGCTCGCCAGTGTTAAATAAACGGACATTTCCAGGGACAACAAAACTGTCTTCGAAAGTACAGTGCGAGTCTGGTCTTTCCAGGCAATGACTCCTCATGAGGATTAGTTTGTCGTGATAAAACAGAACAAGCGTCCTTGCAAAAATGGCTGCCAAGGAGGACCACGCAGATGACTAGTCATATAAAGAGTGCGCGCCCTCTAGTTTTTATTTTTTTATTTATCCGCCAATCCGATACGTTGGTGTGTAGGAAGAGAAGGAGAACGCGCATGCGTCGCCCAACGGAGGTTGCTATGTGAATGTTTATTTTGCGGCTGCTAGAGGAAGAAGCGAAATGGCGACTGTGGCTGATCTTAAAACCGGTGAGATTGAACTCTGCGAAACTCGGTTTCAGGTTGCTGTTACATGTTTGCATTGGTTTGAGCCTTTAACATCGAGCACAACAGTACTACAGCTTTACACTTATTTCATATTAAACTGCAAATGTCTGTACTGCCTGGAACTGTGGGAAATAGTGACCTTTTTTTGTTTATTTTTTGAAGCCCCCTTCCCCATAATATCGTTTTAATACCTGTTTGTACCTTTTCAATCTGCTGGCAGGATAGAGCAGAAGTAAAATCAGTTTTAGATAATACCGACAGACAGGTAGTTATTTTATGACAAAGGGGATAAAATGGCTTTTCAACCATTTGTATTCGCCTATCTGAGCATGAACTGTAGATCAGTGTACAATCTCCGCACAGTTCTGTGCCAATCAAGAGGCTGAAACTGGGAGAAGGTGGGTACATCTCCTAGACGTAGGTGTCATGTCTCGTCTAATGGCCCAAAAATCGGACGACAGATCGTCCAACTTTTTTTCGTTTACTAGTTGCATGTAGAAATTGAATAGGTTACTAAACTCACGAAAATTCTCGTACGACAGTAAAAAAAAAAAAAATCATAAGAGTTGTAGTGTATTTGTATTGTATTTTCTGACGACAACTGTACTGACTAAATGAACATTTTTGTGCTTGTACGATCGAATAATATCGGATGACTTGTCGTGATCGGCTCTGTACTAACGATCCAATTATTGTACGATCGCGTCGAAAGCAGTATTTTTCATCTGATTTTCTGACCATAGGTCTTTGCAACATTAGTGCTGGTTAGCCTGCCACTAGATTTACCACAGCCATCATATAAGGTATGTATAGACCCAAGGAGGTTGTGGTGGCCTTTAACCACTTGAGCCCTGGGTCATTGTAATATGACGTCTTCACGGTGGCTCTGAAAATCCAACAGGACGTCTATTGACGTCCTGAATTCCTCCGGCCACTGGGGGGCGCGCGAGCGCGTCCCCGAGATGCCGATGCGCGTGCCTGGCGGTCGCGATGTCCGCCAGGTACCCGCGATCAGTAATGACAGAGCAGGGACGTGGAGCTCTGTGTGTAAACACAGAGCTCCACGTCCTGTCAGGGGAGAGAGGAGACCGATCTGTCTCCCTTGTACATAGGGACACAGATCGGTCACCCCCCTCCACACACAGTTAGAACACAATACAGGTACACATTTAACCCCTTCCTCACCCCCTAGTGTTAACCCCTTCAATGCCGGTCACATTTATACAGTAATTAGTGCATATTTATAGCACTGATCGCTGTATAAATGTGAATGGCGCCAAAAATGTGTCAAAAGTGTCCGATGTGTCCGCCATAATGTCGCAGTCCCAATAAAAAAAATCGCAGATCGCCGCCATTACTAGTAAAAAAAAAAATAATAATAATAATAATTCTGTCCCATATTTTGTAAGCGCTTATTGGGTTGTTTTTTTTTTACCAAAAATATGTAGAAGAATACGTATCGACCTAAACTGAGAAAAAAAATTTTTTTGGAAAAAAAATTGGGCTATTTATTATAGCGACAAGTAAAAAATATTGATTTTTTTTTTAAAATTGTTGCTTTTTTTTGTTTATAGCGCAAAAAATAAAAACCACAGAGGTGATCAAATGCCACCAAAAGAAAGCTCTATTTGTGGGGGAAAAAAACGGTGTAAATTTTTTTTGGGAGCCATGTCGCATGACCGCGCAATTGTCAGTTAAAGCGACGCAGTGCCGGAAGCTGAAATTTCACCTGGGCAGGAGGGGGGTATATGTGCCCGGTAAGCAAGTGGTTAAAGAGCTGGGAGGAGGGGGGGTTACAGCAAAAGTGAAGTTGTGCTTTAAGGTGAACCAGTGCTCCATTTTAACCACTTCAGCCTCTGAATTGTCTATCCACTTCCTGACCAGGCCATTTTTTGTTCTCGTGATACAGCACTGCGTCGCTTTAACTGACAATTGCGCAGTCATGCAATGATGTAACCAAATAAAATTTATGTCCCCCCCCCAACAAATAGAGCTTTCTTTTGGTGGTATTTTGACCACCCCACTTTTTTTTTTTTTTTTCGGCGCTATAAACAAAAAAAAAAAGACTGACAATTTTTTGAAAAAAAAATATATTTTTTTACTTTTACCAAAAACACTAAAAAAACAAATTTAGGCCGATATGTATTCTGCTACGTATTTTTGGTAAAAAATTGCATAAGCTTATATTAATTGGCTTGTGCAAAAGTTATCACGTCTACAAAATAGCAGATAGGCCCTATGGTTATATATATTATACTCATTACCTCGGATTACTTGTCTATTATGTACAACTTTTGTATTTGAACAATCCTTAATATTGTACCTAAACATGAAGAAGTGTTTGTCTAAGTGAATTGTTTTCTCTTTTGCCCTCTTTCTATGTTATGTAAAAATTTTAATAAAAAAAAAAAACATTGATTTAAAAATAGGAGATAGGTTTATGGCATATATATATATATATATATATATATATATATATATATATATATATATATATATATATATATATATATATATATATATATATATATATATATATATATATATATATATATATATATATATATATATATTTTGTACACTAGTAATGGTGACGATCAGTGATTTTTTATTTTTTTTGCGGGATTGTGGCGGACAGATCGGACACCTAACTGACATTTTTGACACTTTTTTGGGAACCAGTGTCATTATTACAGTAATCAGTGCTAAAAATATACATTGTTATTGTACTAATGACACTGGCAGGGAAGGGGTTAAATGTGTTCCCTGGGTGTGTTTTCTAACTGTGTGGACTGTGTGACTAGGAAAACGCACAGATCCTGTCTTCCTGCTTAGCAGAAAGACAGGATATGTGTTATCTCTCTTGTCAGAATGGAGATCTGCCTTGTTTACACATGCATATCCCCGTTCTGTCACTGCGGGGAATAATTGCGGGTGACTGGTGGACATTGAGTCCGCCGGACCTGCTGATTGGCTCCCCCGCTGGCCAATGGGAGCTCACAAAAACGTGTTCCTGCGCCGACGTACTAAGCTAAATTGATTTGCGGAAACGAGCCACCTTGCCGCAGTAGAATGACGGCAGCTGGTTAGGAAGCAGTTAAAGCTGAACTCGATTGGTTTTATCGATTGGTTTGCGCAAAATTTATAGCATTTACAAAATGGGGGATAGTTTTATTATTATTTTTTTACTACTAATGGCGGCGATCAGCGATTTTTTTTTTTTATTTTTTTTTATTTTTTATTTTTTATTTTTTCGTGACTGCAACATTATGGCGGACACTTCGGACAATTTTGACAAATTTTTGGGACCATTGTCATTTTCACAGCAAAAAATGCATTTAAATTGCATTGTTTATTGTGAAATTTACAGTTGCAGTTTGGGAGTTAACCACAGGGGGCGCTGAAGGAGTTAGGGTTCACCTAGTGTGTGTTTACAACTGTAGGGGGGTGTGGCTGTAGGTCTGACATCATCGATCGAGTCTCCCTATAAAAGGGATGACTCGATCGATGCAGCCGCCACAGTGCAGCACGGGGAAGCCGTGTTTACATACGGCTCTCCCCGTTCTTCAGGTTCCGGGGAGCGATCGCGAGGGGGCGGAATAGCCGCGCCCTCTTCCCTGATCGCTCCCCGCAGGTTTCCAACCGCCGCATGTAGCGGGGCGGGTCCCGATCGGACCCCCGACCCACGGAAAGGCGGGGACGTACATGTACGCCCATATGCCTGTACGTGCCATTCTGTGGACGTACATATACATGCGGCGGGCGTTAACCGGTTAAAAAATGCTCTAGCAAAGCACGGTGACGTACGACGGCACTATAAAGGGGAAGTTCCATGCGGATGACGCCACCCTTGGGGCTGCTTTAGCTGATTCCGTGTTAGTAAAAGACGATTCGCGCTTTTTTGTCTGTTACAGCGTTATGAACGTGCTTACTCCATTATGAACGGTAGTTTTACTAGAACAAGCGCTCCCATCTCATAACTTGCTTCTGAGCATGCGCGGGTTTTTAACATCGTTTTAGCCCACACACGATCATTTTTTACAACCCGAAAAACGACATCGTTTAAACAGGTGAGCCATTCATCAAATGAATGAATTTTTGCACGATATTCAAATTCACGTGTGTGTGTGTGTATATATATTGTGACAGGAAGTCAGGTAAATCTGTGGGTGTTGTCACAGATGGGACATACATTTCTGCCTTGTTTAGACAATACATGAATTGTTATTAAGCGTCGGCTGCAAATGTAGCCAGAAAAGGCTAAAGGCCGTTGGAAAACTTCAGCTGTTCAGAATGAGGCAATTAAGGCCTTTATAAGTAGTCCAGAGGATTACCACTGATTTGCTGCACCTGAGGCTTTGTGAGTAAGGAGAGCAGTGCCAGAAAGTCTTCTGAGAAGGTGAGGAGAGGATTGATTTTTCTGTGTGATAAAAATCAAAAGACTATTGTTTTTCTGCTGTATGACCAGCAGTGTCTGCCCAGCACTAGGCTGTGCCAGACTTCATTAGGTTCCTGTGTGGTGAAGATAGACGCCCCAAGTGGCCAGGGTTTATTTTATGTTTGATTTTGTTTATGCTGTTTGGATGCTTGCACTTGTTTCCAGCAAGATGGAAGAATAAACCCAAATCTTTGTTTTCAACCGTCTTCGACTGCCTGTCTGTATAAATTCAGTGTGTAGTGAACCCATCCAAGGGGTCACACACCCCGCTACCGAGCTAACCCCTTACAATCTATAGATATATAATATATATATATATATATATTATATATCATTTATTGTGTGTGTGTGTGTGTTTGTGTGTGTATATATATATATATATATATATATATATATATATATATATATATATTATTTTTTTTTTAACTTTGGTAAAGATTGGAGAGGGATTTTTTTTTACTTACTCCTGTCTGTGCCCTCATTAGGGAGATTCATCCCCTCTATTTTTCCTCTTTACCCTTATCATTGAAAGTAAAAGAAAATTCAAAATTTGGTGTTTACGTCGCAACAGGACTAGAGGGGGAATTTTCCAATTAGGACACTAGTTCTGGTGACATGCTGGGATTCCTTCACTTTGGAGGGATTTCTTCTCACTTCCTGTTTTGGCTACTGGACAGAAAGTGAAGGGGAATCTCCCCAGTGACAAAAATCTGACAGGGGTTACACTCAATCTAAAATGGGGGGGGGGGGGGACTTTTACACTTTAAAGGATTTCTAAAGGCAAGTTTTTTTTAATTAAAATGGTAAATATCACCTGCAGTAGTATTGCACAGAGCACCCCCAAACCATCTCCTCTGGATTCCCCTTGCCAGTGATCTTGGCTCCTCTTCTTGCAAGCCACTTTCTTTGAGACAAAAGTGCAGGCTTGCTCCTGAGTCGGGCTGTGTGTGTCAGTGCTTGGCAAGGACAGAGGTGAAGAACTTTAGAGGGGCACAGCGCTGGATCGATACAGGACTCGAGTAAGTGTAGTTTTGGGTACAGCAAGTGTAAAAAAATATATATTTTACCATTCAGGGATTGCATTAGGGAAAAACATTTTATCTTTAGAACCACTTTAAAAAGACTGAATGAAGTAAAAATGTTATTGATTTAATTAAAATGAAGTGCACAAAATGTTATATGGGGGGAAAAAAAGTCAAAATTATAAAGAAATTGGGTAATGCTCAGTTATAATAAGCCCCCTCCCAAATGAAGCCACTATCCTTACTGCAAATACAGAATATAAACTGAGGAGGCTGCTCATGACAGCAGGCAGCATATGCAGGATAAGAGCGCCAAAAGAGAATACCATGTATGTGTAGAAGAGAGAGTATGTGCGAGAGAGGAGTGCAGAGGGTATGGCACAGTCGGTTGTGCCTGAAGGTTTGACAACAGGTCATTTTGGCCTCAAGGTAAGACAGCAGTTAGAAAGTGCGTGCTGAAAGGCATGACAGCAATTAGTATGACATGACAGTGGTTAGATAGTATGACAGCAGGTAGTATTCCCTGGAAGGTATGACAGCAGGCAGCATGATCAGGAGAGAAGTTCAGAAGGTACTGTGTAGTGCTGTCAAGTACTTAAAGAATATGTAAAACCAACATTTCATACTACTGGCATGTGCCTGCTGTACCATGTACTTGTATGAATAAGTATCATATTCTTTGTATTGCAAGTAACGCAAGTAATTGCTGCGAATTGAGAAGCGGGAGGGGGGGCCTTTACAAAAAAAAGAAGAAATAAAGGAAAATATATATAAAGAAGGGGGGTAGCCATCCGCGGCCCTGGGGACCTCTGGGCCCTTTAATAAAAAAATAAAAAAAAATAAAAAAAATATACATATATATATATATATATATATATATATATATATATATATATATATATATACACACACACACAAATTATTATTATTATTATTATTTTTATAAAAAAAAATACAAAAAGGGGGGGTTGCCATCCAGGACCTCTGGGCCCTTAGATAATAATAATAAAAATAAAAAGAAACCTCTGGGCCCATAATAATATATATATATATATATATATATTAAACATTTATAAAAAAAAAAGGGGGGGGTTGCCTTCCAGGGCTCTGGGGACCTCTGGGCCCTTTAACCACTTCCAGACCTTAGGTGTTTTTCAGATTTGGTGTTTGCAAGACTAAAACAGTTTTTTCTGCTAGAAAATTACTTAAAACCCCCAAACATTATATATATATATTTTTTCTAACACCCTAGAGAATAAAATAGTGGTCATTGCAATACTTTTTGTCACACCGTATTTTCGCAGCGGTCTTACAAGTGCACTTTTTTTTGGAAAAAATTCACTTTTTTTAATTAAAAAATAAGACAACAATAAATTTGGCCCAATTTTTTTATATATTGTGAAAGATAATGTTACGTCGAGTAAAATGATATCCAACATGTCATGCTTAAAAATTGCGCCCGCTCGTGGCATGGTGTCAAACTTTTACCCTTAAAAATCTCGATAGGCGATGTTTAAAAAATTCTAGAGGTTGCATTTTTTGAGCTACAGAGTAGCTCTAGGGCTAGAATTATTGCTCTCGCTCTAACGATCGCGGCGATACCTCACTTGTGTGATTTGAACACCGTTTTCATATGCGGGCGCTACTCGCGTATGCGTTCGCTTCTGCGCGCGAGCTCGTCGGGACGGGGCGCTTTAAAAAAATGTTTTTTGTTTTCTTATTTATTTTTATTTATTTTATTACTTTTTACACTGAAAAAAAAAATAAAAATTGATCACTTTTATTCCTATTACAAGGAATGTAAACATCCCTTGTAATAGAAAAAAGCATGACAGGTCCTCTTAAATATGAGATCTGGGGTCAAAAAGACCTCAGATCTCATATTTGGGCTTAAATGCAAAAAAAAAAAAAAAAAAAATTTGGAAATGTCATTTTTTCAAATGACAAAAAAAAAAATTGTCTCTTTAAGAGGCTGGGCGGGACTGACGTTTTGACGTCACTTCCGCCCAGCAGAGCTATGGGGACGGGCGAAGGAGATTTTTCCTTCAGTCTCGTCCCCGCTCAGCTGCCGAACGGTCCCGATCGCCTCCGCCGCTACCGACGGCTACCGTAAGCGGCGGAGGGCGCGGGAGAGCGGCGGGGCCCCTCTCCCGCCACCGATAACGGCGATCTCGCGGCGGAGACCGCCGTTATCGTTTACCAGACCGCGCACACTAAAGATTGATACCTCGGTTGTGGCAGCAGCTGCTGCCGTTACCGAGATATCAATCTTTAAAAAATGGACGTACATCGTCCTGCGCAGGTCTGGAAGTGGTTAATAAAAACATAAAAAAATATATATATATATATATAAATAAAAAATAAACATTTATAACAAATAAAACAAGGGGGTTTGCCACATGCAAAATGCATGTGCCTCCACTGTGGGGACGCTCATTGTTTAGTGTTAGGACCACAGATATTACAGGGTGCCTTGGCGCGGCTCTGTGGCTCACGCATGCGTTTGCAAATGCGTGCGGACTGAACCCCTGTTTTTAACGCATACTGTAAACAGGTTAATTGGTTTTCTGCAAGCTGGTCGGTAAGTAGGCTTGGTTTTTCCCTGGGCATTCCCCAGGTTTTTGTTGTTATCTGCTTTAGCCTTCCAATGCTACTTACTGTTATGGCCAGCTATAGACGGGGGCAGTGGACATGTTTATGCTTCACCTGTGGTGTTTATATTGGTCCATCAGTGCACCAACACCTTTGCAGCCAACACCTGCCCCTGTCTATCCATTAAAATGCATGTGCCTCCACTGTGGGGACGCTCATTGTTTAGTGTTAGGACCACAGATTTCTTTATCGTACATCACGGGACACAGAGCGGCATATTCATTACTATATGGGTTATATGGAGTACCTTCAGGTGTTGACACTGGCAATCTTCAAACAGGAAATGCCCCTCCCTATATAACCCCCTCCCATAGGAGGAGTACCTCAGTTTTTACGCCAGTGTCTTAGGTGTTAGTCATGGTTTAGCTTGCCTCCGCATCCTTGGGATTAGGTGAGCTAACCGGTTCTGTCCAAAAAAGCCTCAGCGCTAAAGTGGTCAGTAACCGGAACCCCAAACCCTTGGGGTATAGCCCATAATGCTTTTCTTTTTAGAGAGCTGGACCCTGGGCCCAGAACTTAGAAACCTTTGGGTGCCTAATGTTTCTGTTGCCAGAGTGCTATATGGGCCCAGGACAGTGGATCCTTCATAGGAACCCAGGGCCTGAAGGTCTAGACATCCCCACCGAGATGGGGGAAGATTGGGCCTCTTGCTTGGCAAAGTCCTGCGGCATGGAGCAGGTAAGTGAGGGGAAAACTTGCGGAACTTGGTTCTTAGCAGGTTTTTTCTGGGGGGTCACAGGGGACATGCCTAAAGTTATGCACTGCATCTGGCAAACTAGTCACATATCATAAAGATAGGATGGCTCTATATGTATTATTCCCCATAATATGTGACCTCCCTTGTAGTGTTGGAAAAGCATTGAGTGGGGCCTGTGTGATATAAAAGTATATGTGTGTGTCAGAGAGCTATGCTTACCTGCAAGCCTCCAGGCGATGCTCCATTCAGTCTTCCTCCTCAGAGCCTGCAAAGCAGGCAAAACGCTGACCTCCTCGTGGTTCCAGGCTGCAGTTTGCTGGAGCAGAGAGGTCCCTTCCTCCCAACCCCACCCCCCCCTGTCGGGAGGGGCATTTCCTGTTTGAGATTGCTGGGGGGGAAGGGCGGGTCAGTGGCTTAAGGAAGGGGCGGCCCTTCCTTGTTTGTTCCATATAGCTCATTCAATACTTTGGAACGGGGGAGGAAAGACCAGAACGGCAAGCACGGGGCGCCGAGGACACACAGTGGCCAGAAAGAATATTGCAGTCTTCAGAAAGACTGTTTTCAAGCCTAGGAATAGGCTGTTTCTTTTCCATCTCATAGTTTTTCTTGCAATACTACTCAGGGGGACAGAATGTTTTTTCTTTCCTAGATTTGAGAAAAAAAAAAAAAGGTGTCATCTAGGGGAGAGGAAGCATTTTTTATCCCCCAAACAGGTGTTTGGGCATTTAACTATTTATAAGTCCCAGGTACCAATAAGTAGCAGGTGCACCTCGGTATTGTACCATGGCATCAAAAAACAAGGGTACAAGAGGTGGGGATTTCCCCAGAGAGTCTGAGGTCTCGGACAAAGCTATGCCGCTGCTTTCCCCACAGGGAGCCTTGGGGCCATCGGGATCTGGGGCTGGAGCTGACGCGAGTCAGCCCAACCCTAAGATGGTCACGGAGAAGGTATTACTCACCTCTTTAAAAGAGATGCAGAAAAGCATGGGAAAAATGATAGCCGCAGCTATGCGGGGCAGTAAGCGGAATAGATCTCCGTCGCCCGAGCGCGGACCCTCAGAGGAGGAGGTCCTTTCCTCAGGGGAATTGGACGACCTCTTGGACAAGGACCAAGTAGGTTCAGGGATCGAGGATCCGGATACAGAGGAGTCTGGGGCAGTCTCCCTGAGGGAGAGCTGGTGGATTCAAGGATTGTCGGACTTGGTCCATAAGGCATTCAACTTGCCAGTACCAGATCTCCAGGTATCGACGGTTTCAGCTTTGGGCTCACTGAGGGCGCCTCAAAGCAATGCTGTGTTTCCGATCCATCCTCTATTAGAGGGAGTTTTTGTTCCAAGATTGGAACAAGCCAGATAAGATCTTCTTACCACCTAAAAGATTCTCTGTCCTATATCCTATGGAAGATAAATTTTCCAAAAGATGGGCTACTCCTGCAGTGGACGCAGCCATCTCATGTGTTAACAAATCGTTAACATGCCCTGTAGAAAACATACAGGTGTTCAAGGATCCAGTTGATAAGCGCTTGGAAGCACTACTTAACAACTCCTTCACTGCTGCAGGGGCAGTAGTACAGCCAGCTGTGGCCGCGATTGGGGTTGCTCAAGCATTATCGGATCAATTTAAGCAGATGCTTAAACTTATTCCTGCTCAGCAGGCAGAAGAATTTTCGGATGTCCCTAAGGCCATATGTTTTACGGTAGACGCAATCAAGGATTCTATCCAGCAAGCGTCACGTTTATCGTTATCCCTTATCCATATGAGAAAACTCTTATGGTTAAAAAGCTGGGAGGCTGAGCCCCCATGCAAGAAGCTCCTGGTAGGGTTCCCCTTCCATGGAGGACGACTCTTCGGAGAAGACCTAGATAAATACATTCAGACCATTTCAAACGGCAAGAGTACTCTCTTGCCAACTAAGAAGAAGGTTCAGGGGCCTGCGTTTAAACGACAGTATTCCCCTGGGCAGGGGCCCTCTAATACTAAGCAGTATCGACGGCCTCCTGCAAAAGCAAGCTTCGGCTTCAACAGCAGATCACAAGGACAGGCTGTTAGAGGCAAAAGGCAGTGGTTTCGCAAACCAGCAAAACCAGCCCCCAAGCCAACCTTATGAAGGGGCGCCCCCACCCACGAAGGTGGGGGGAAGGCTGCGACTCTTTTCAGAGATTTGGGAAGCCAGCATTCCCGACGAGTGGGTACGGTCTTCCGTGGCCACAGGCTACAAACTAGATTTCCTAAGGTTTCCTCCTCCTCATTTCCAGGAGTCGAGGATTCCAAACGATCCGGAGAAGGGAGCCGCATTAAGATCGGCATTAGATCATCTACTTTCCCAGGAAGTAATAGTAGAGGTACCAGTCCTGGAACAGGGGCTAGGTTTCTACTCCAACCTATTCATCATCCCGAAGTCCAATGGAGATGTCAGGCCAATTTTGGACCTAAAGATGGTAAATACATACCTAAAGATCCGCTCATTTCGGATGGAATCCGTGCGGTCAGCAGCTACCACACTCCAAAAGGACGACTTCATGGCGTCCATAGACATAAAGGATGCCTACCTTCATCTTCCAATTTATCAGCCACATCAAAGATATCTACGCTTCATGGTGGCTTCGCGTCACTTCCAATTCGTGGCGCTTCCCTTCGGGTTGGCTACGGCCCCCCGGGTGTTCACGAAGGTCCTAGCTCCAATCCTAGCCAAACTAAGGATCCAAGGGGTCACGATCCTAGCATACCTGGACGACCTCCTAGTCATAGATCACTCGTCTCCTGGCTTGGAGCGAGCAGTGGCCCTCACGGTCCAATACCTCGAGAGGTTCGGCTGGGTCCTAAATCGAGAAAAGTCAGCTTTCCTGCCCACAAGGCAGTTGGAATATCTCGGCATGAGATTAGACACAGAACAACAAAGAGTGTTTCTACCTCTGAGGAAGGTCAAAGCCATCAAGGAATTAATCCTACTGGTTCTAAGCAAGAAGGAACCGACTATTCGCCTATGTATGAGGTTACTAGGCAAGATGGTGGCCACATTCGAGGCGGTACCATACGCCCAGAGCCACACTCGCATCCTGCAGGCAGCCATCCTGTCAGCATGGAGCAGAAGGCCACAGGCCTTGGATATCCCGTTGCCGCTCTCATCAAGAGTCCGACAAAGTCTGTGTTGGTGGTTAGACCCTCAGAATCTACTGAAGGGGAAGTCTTTCAGCCCAGTGGCTTGGAAGATAGTGACCACAGACGCCAGCCTGACGGGCTGGGGAGCAATTTTGGATGGTTGCACTCGCCAAAGTACTTGGGCAACGCCAGAGAAGCAGTTGCCCATCAACATCTTGGAGCTCAGAGCTGCTCGACTAGCCCTCAGGGCTTGGACGTCAAAATTGCAGGGGTTCCCGGTGAGAATTCAATCAGACAATGCCACGGCCGTGGCATACATAAATCACCAAGGGGGAACCAGGAGTCAAGCCGCTCAGAGAGAGGTGAGCTTGATTCTCCTATGGGCAGAGGCTCATGTGCCCTGCATATCGGCAATATTCATTCCAGGAGTGGACAACTTTCAGGCGGACTTCTTAAGCCGCCAGACTCTATTGCCGGGGGAATGGTCTCTGCATCCACAAACCTTTCAAGCACTCTGCCAAAGATGGGGAGTGCCGGACGTGGATATCATGGCATCGAGACTCAACAAGAAGCTAAACAGGTTCATGTCCCGCTCAAGGGATCCGATGGCCTGCGGAACCGATGCGTTGGTTTGCCCTTGGCATCAGTTCAAACTTCTTTATGCTTTTCCCCCGCTCCAGTTACTACCCCGCCTGCTGCGCAGGATCCGGGTGGAGCACATACCAGTAATCCTGGTAGCTCCAGCATGGCCCAGAAGGGCATAGTACTCGCTAATCTTAAGGATGGTAGTGGGAGACCCTTGGACTCTTCCTCTACGGCCAGACCTGCTATCGCAAGGTCCGATCCTCCACCCTGCCTTACGGCATCTAAATTTGACGGCCTGGAAGCTAAATCCCTGATTCTCAGGGGTAGAGGTCTGTCTCAGAAAGTAATCTCTACCCTAATCAGAGCCAGGAAACCGGTCTCTAGGGTGATTTATTACAGGGTCTGGAAGGCCTATGTAGGCTGGTGTGAGTCCAAGCGATGGCTTTCTCGCAAATTCACCATTGATAGAGTTTTAAGTTTTCTCCAGCTAGGAGTGGATAAAGGATTGGCATTAAGCACAATCAAAGGACAGATTTCTGCTCTGTCAGTGTGGTTTCAGCGGCCGCTGGCCACCCACTCGCTGGTTAAGACCTTCCTTCAAGGGGTCTTACGTATTAAACCTCCAGTTAAATCCCCGCTTTGCCCGTGGGATTTAAACCTTGTTCTGTCAAGTTTACAGAAACAACCGTTTGAGCCGTTGGCTGAAATTCCTTTGGTTTTACTGACAAGGAAGTTAGTATTTTTGGTCGCCATAGTTTCCGCAAGAAGAGTATCGGAACTGGCGGCCTTATCCTGTAAGGAACCATATCTTATTTTTCACAAGGACAGGGTCGTTCTCCGCCCTCATCCTTCCTTCCTACCGAAGGTTGTATCCAGTTTTCATTTGAACCAGGATTTGGTATTACCATCCTTCTTCCCTAAACCTACTTCCAGAAAGGAAGGGTTGCTGCATACCTTGGATATCGTCAGGGCCATGAAGGCCTATCTTAAAGCTACAAAGAAGATCCGGAAAACAGATGTGCTGTTCATATTACCGGATGGGCCCAAGAAGGGGCAGGCAGCTGCAAAGTCCACCATTTCTAGGTGGATTAAGCAATTAATCACTCAGGCCTACGGCTTGAAAGGGTTGCCTCCTCCAGTATCATTAAAGGCTCATTCTACTAGGGCCATGAGCGCCTCCTGGGCAGCACACCACCAGATCTCTATGGCTCAAGTTTGCAAGGCGGCAACCTGGTCTTCTGTCCACACGTTTACAAAATTCTACCAGTTGGACGTAAGAAGGAGGTCTGATACAGCCTTTGGGCAGGCAGTGCTGCAGGCTGCAGTTTGAGACCCTCGGATTCCGGGGGCTCCTCTTTTTTGAGTTAAATTTAAAATTTAAGATTATTTTTCTCAACTAAGTTGGATTTATTATGATTTGAGTATTTCTCTAAATTAAATCCTTTTGTCTTGGAGATGTTCTCCCTCCCCTCATTGTGAGCATTGCTTTGGGACATCCCATATAGTAATGAATATGCCGCTCTGTGTCCCGTGATGTACGATAAAGAAAAAGGGATTTTTAATACAGCTTACCTGTAAAATCCTTTTCTTGGAGTACATCACGGGACACAGAGCTCCCACCCCTCTTTTTTGGGGACCATTTTGGGAGGCATACTGCTTGCTACAAAACTGAGGTACTCCTCCTATGGGAGGGGGTTATATAGGGAGGGGCATTTCCTGTTTGAAGATTGCCAGTGTCAACACCTGAAGGTACTCCATATAACCCATATAGCAGGGGTCTCCAAACTACGGCCCGCGGGCCACATCCGGCCCGCCAGGCCATTTCTTCCGGCCCGCAGCGTGAATCCTTAGTCCACCTGTTAGTTGTGGAACCTGCGCTGCATATTCGCCCCCGGCAATATGCAACGCAGGTCCCGCAATCCCTCCCGGCGTCTCACTGTGTGTGTTGGCTGCTGGGACCATGGCATCCCAGCAGCCAATGAGGTGTTTAGGGCAGACCCGTTGCCGCCTCCCTGCTCCCGCCTCCCGCCTCGCTGTTAACCAGTAACGAGTGTGTAATACCAGCGGGGCGGGAGTCAGGAGATGCAGCAGGTCTGCACAGCCAGTGATGGAGAGTGGAGACGCGCTGGACACATGCAAGGAGGGGGGGGCTGATACACTTGTGTGGGGGTGGGTTGAATGGCGCTGATGGGGCACAAACATCTGGGGGCTGATGACTCTGCTTGGGACACACGTGGAGGGGGGTTGTAGACTGATGGGGACACACATTTCGGGGGGCTGATGGGGACACAAATGTGGGGGGGGGGCTGATGACTCTGATGGGGACATACATGTGGGGGGGGGGGGCTGATGACTGACGGGGACATAAATGTGTGGGGGGGGGGGGGTGATGACTCTGATGGGGACATACATGTGGGGGGGGCTGATGACTCTGATGGGGACATACATGTGGGGGGGGGGGCTCTGATGGGGACACA
Source organism: Rana temporaria (assembly GCF_905171775.1). NCBI lineage: Eukaryota > Metazoa > Chordata > Amphibia > Anura > Ranidae > Rana > Rana temporaria. Next base: position 66,663,094 of record NC_053494.1, read on the forward strand.
AATGTGGGGGGGTGATGACTCTGATGGGGACATACATGTGGGGGGGGGGGCTGATGACTGATGGGGACATAAATGTGGGGGGGGGGGGGGTGATGACTCTGATGGGGACATACATGTGGGGGGGGCTGATGACTCTGATGGGGACATACATGTGGGGGGGGGCTCTGATGGGGACACAAATGTGGGGGGGTGATGACTCTGATGGGGGCATACATGTGGGGGGGGGCTGATGACTGATGGGGACATAAATGTGGGGGGGGGGGTGATGACTCTGATGGGGACATAAATGTGGGGGGGAGGTGATGACTCTGATGGGGACATACATGTAGGGGGGGGGGGCTGATGACTGATGGGGACATACATGTGGGGGGGGGGGCTGATGACTCTGATGGGGACACAAATATCTGTGGGGTCTGATGGGGACACACATGTGGGGGTGCTGGTGGCTCTTATGGGGACACAAACATGTGAGGAGGGGGGCTGATGGCTCTAATGGTGACACAAATATGCAGGCGGGGGTGGGGACACCGTGCAGGAAGACTCGGATGAATGAAGGGGGGGGGGGCTCTAATGGGGACACCAATTTGTGGGGATAGCCTGATGAGTGATGGGGACACAGATGATTGGGGACACAGATGATTGGGGACACAGATGATTGGAAGGACTGATGGGGACACAGATGAATGGGGACACAGATGAATGGGGACACAGATGAATGGGGACACAGATGGATGGGGACACAGATGGATGGGGAGACTGATGGGGACACAGATGAATGGGGAGACTGATGGGGACACAGATGAATGGGGAGACTGATGGGGACACAGATGAATGGGGAGACTGATGGGGACACAGATGAATGGGGAGACTGATGGGGACACAGATGATGGGGACACAGATGGATGGGGACACAGATGGATGGGGACACAGATGGATGGGGACACAGATGGATGGGGACACAGATGGATGGGGACACAGATGGATGGGGACACAGATGAATGGGGACACAGATGGATGGGGACACAGATGGATGGGGAGACTGATGGGGACACAGATGAATGGGGAGACTGATGGGGACACAGATGAATGGGGACACAGATGGATGGGGAGACTGATGGGGACACAGATGAATGGGGAGACTGATGGGGACACAGATGAATGGGGAGACTGATGGGGACACAGATGAATGGGGAGACTGATGGGGACACAGATGATGGGGGACACAGATGGATGGGGACACAGATGGATGGGGACACAGATGGATGGGGACACAGATGGATGGGGAGACTGATGGGGACACAGATGAATGGGGAGACTGATGGGGACACAGATGAATGGGGAGACTGATGGGGACACAGATGAATGGGGAGACTGATGGGGACACAGATGAATGGGGAGACTGATGGGGACACAGATGGATGGGGACACAGATGGATGGGGACACAGATGGATGGGGACACAGATGGATGGGGACACAGATGGATGGGGACACAGATGGATGGGGACACAGATGAATGGGGACACAGATGGATGGGGACACAGATGGATGGGGACACAGATGAATGGGGACACAGATGAATGGGGACACAGATGAATGGGGACACAGATGGATGGGGACACAGATGGATGGGGACACAGATGAATGGGGACACAGATGAATGGGGACACAGATGGATGGGGACACAGATGGATGGGGACACAGATGGATGGGGACACAGATGGATGGGGACACAGATGGATGGGGAGACTGATGGGGACACAGATGAATGGAGAGACTGATGGGGACACAGATGGATGGGGACACAGATGGATGGGGACACAGATGGATGGGGAGACTGATGGGGACACAGATGAATGGAGAGACTGATGGGGACACAGATGGATGGGGACACAGATGGATGGTGACACAGATGGATGGGCACACAGATGGATGGGCACACAGATGGATGGGCACACAGATGGATGGGCACACAGATGGATGGGCACACAGATGGATGGGCACACGGATGTAAAGCCTCATGCACGCTGGAAGTTTAGCCCCGCTGCATGATGCTCCAGCGTTTAGGTGCCAGCAAAGAATATAGGAGCACCATCCAGTCCTGCTGTCAGCAGTAAGTCAAATTCTATTCTATTCTTCTTCTACTGTGGATTTATTTATAAATTATGTTTCCGGCCCGCGAATATGTGTGAAATATAGAATGTGGCCCTCGAAGTAAAAAGTTTGGAGACCCCTGCCATATAGTAATGAATATGCCGCTCTGTGTCCCGTGATGTACTCCAAGAAAAGGATTTTACAGGTAAGCTGTATTAAAAATCCCTTTATTACAGGGTGCCTTGGCGCGGCTCTGTGGCTCACGCATGCGTTTGCAAATGCGTGCGGACTGAACCCCTGTTTTTAACGCATACTGTAGACCGGTTAATGGGTTTTCTGCAAGCTGGTCGGTAAGTAGGCTTGGTTTTTCCCTGGGCATTCCCCAGGTTTTTGTTGTTATCTGCTTTAGCCTTCCAATGCTACTTACTGTTATGGCCAGCTATAGACGGGGGCAGTGGACATGTTTATGCTTCACCTGTGGTGTTTATATTGGTCCATCAGTGCACCAACACCTTTGCAGCCATTGTGCTATATGCTGGGTGCTTGGTGTGCTCTTGTACCTTTAAAGGAGGGGTGGCTTCCCTTCAGTTCACCTGCCCCTGTCTATCCATTAAAATGCATGTGCCTCCACTGTGGGGACGCTCATTGTTTAGTGTTAGGACCACAGATATTACAGGGTGCCTTGGCGCGGCTCTGTGGCTCACGCATGCGTTTGCAAATGCGTGCGGACTGAACCCCTGTTTTTAACGCATACTGTAGCCAGGTTAATTGGTTTTCTGCAAGCTGGTCGGTAAGTAGGCTTGGTTTTTCCCTGGGCATTCCCCAGGTTTTTGTTGTTATTTGCCACATGGGGCCCTGGGGACCTCTGATCCCTTTTAACCACTTGACCACTGGGCACTTAAACCCCCCTAATAACCAGGCCAACTTTCAGCTTTCGGTGCTCTCACAGTTTGAATGACTAACTCATTCATACAACACTGTAACCAAATGAAATTTTTGTCCTTTTTTTCCCACAAATAGAGCTTTCTTTTGGTGGTATTTGATCACCTCTGCGGTTTTTATTTTTTTCGCTATAAATGAAAAAAGAACGAAAATTTTGTAAAAAAATTACTTTTTCTTCATTTATATTATAAAATTTTGCAAAAAAGTAATTTTTCTTCAAAAATTTAACCTAAAATGTATACTGCTACATATCTTTGGTAACAAAACAAAAACAAATGTGGATATTATTTACTCTGGGTGAAAGTTATAGGGTCCACAAGCTTTGGTACCAATTACTGAAAATGTATCAATTTGATCACACCTGATTACAGCCTCTCTCATTTCTTGAGACCCTAACATGCCAGAAAAGTACAAATACCCCCCAAATGACCCCTTTTTGGAAAGAAGACATTCCAAGGTATTTAGAAAGAGGCATGGTGAGTTTTTTGAAGTTGTCATTTTTTCCCACAATTCTTTGCAAAATCAAGTTTTTTTTTTTTTCATTTTTATTTTTTTTCCACAACATTTTCATATTGGCGGGTTATTTCTTACACACAGCATATGCATACCACAAATTACACCCCAAAACACATTCTGCTATTCCTCCCGAGTATGGCGATACCAAATGTGTGAGACTTTTACATAGCGTGGCCACATACAGAGGCCCAACATGCAGGGAGCACCATCAGGCGTTCTGACATTCCTCTCCTACATGGAAAAATCATAATTTATTTGCTAGAAAATTACATAGAACCCCAAAACATTATATATGCTTTTTTAGCAAACACCCGAGAGAATACAATGGTGGTCGTTGCAACTTTTTATCGCGCATGGTATTTGCACAGCAATTTTTCGAACACGTTTTTTGGGGAAATAAAACAGTTTTGTGCTTTAAAAAAAAACAAACAGTAAAGTTAGCCCAATGTTTTTGCATAATATGTAAGATGAAGTTACGCCGAGTAAATAGATACCCAATATGTCACCCTTCAAAATTGCACACGCTTGTGGAATGGCGCCAAACTTCGCTACTTAAAAATCCCCATAGGTGACGCTTTAAATGTTTTTACTGGTTACATCTTTTTAGTTGGAGAGGAGGTCTAGGGCCAAAAGTATTGCTCTCGCTTTAACGTTCGCAGCGATACCTCACATGTGTGGTTTGAACACCGTTTTCATATGTGGGCGGGACTTACGAGTGTGGTTGCTTCTGTATACGAATTATTTATTTTAGTTTGACATGTTTTTTCCCAAAAATAAATGTTTTGATTACTTTTATTCCTATTACAAGGAATGTAAACATCCCTTGTAATAGGAATATAGCATGACAGGTCCTCTTTACAGTGAGATATGGGGTCAATAAGACCCTACATCTCACCTCTAGGCTGGGAAGCCTGAAAAAAAAAAAAAAAAAACGATCGCAAAGTATTGCGCAGCAGGGAGTATTGCAGAGTATTGCGCAGCAGGGAGTATTGCAGAGTATTGCGCAGCAGGGAGTATTGCAGAGTATTGCGCAGCAGGGAGTATTGCGCCGGGGGGGTATTGCGCCGGGGGGTATTGCAGAGTATTGCGCCGGGGGGTATTGCAGAGTATTGCGCCGGGGGGTATTGCAGAGTATTGCGCCGGGGGGTATTGCAGAGTATTGCGCCGGGGGGTATTGCAGAGTATTGCGCCGGGGGTATTGCAGAGTATTGCGCCGTGAAGGAAGAGTATTGCAGGGGTTAATGCAGGGATGGCTGAGCAGGGATGGCTGGATCTGTGACTGCAATAGTCACAGATCCAGCCACAGCGCTGCTGACACCCGCGCTCTCCTCTCACTCTGGACCGCTCGGTACAGAGAGAGGAGGGAGGAACCGGCGTCATCAAATGACGCCGGTTTGTTTACATGTGATCGCTCCGTCATTGGACGGAGCGATCACATGGTAAACGGCCGCTATCAGCGGCAATTTACCGCGATCCGTGATCCCGGACATTCCCGTGTGCGCGCCCCAGGGGGCGCGCGGGAGAGTGACTCTGGGAGGACGTTATATAACGTCCTCCCAGAGTTAAGGAACCACCTTACAGCCGTTATTTTACGGCCTGCGGTGGTTAAGTGGTTAATAAAAAAAATAAATATATATATCTATATATATATATAGATATATATAGATATAAAAAATATATATATATATTTTTATTAAAAAAAAGGGGGGGGGGTTGTCATCTGGGGATCTCCGGGCCCCCCGTACCCCTAAAAAACAAAAATTGTCCCTTTTAATAAAAAATAAAATAAAAATATATTAGAAAAAAAATCTTTTTTTTTTATAAAAAAAAGGGGGGGGGGGGGGGTTTCCATCCGGGGCCCTGGGGGCCTTCGGGCCCCTGGGGACCTCCGGACCTCTAAAAAAAAAAAAAAAATTGACCCTTTAATAAAAAATAAATAAAATAAAAATATATTTAAAAAAAAATATATTTTTTTTAATAAAAAAAAAAAGGGGGGGAGTTGCCATATGGGGCCCTATGGGCCCCTGGAGACCTCCGGGCCCCTTACAGGTGTACTGCCTGTACCCCCCTGATGGCGGCCCTGAACGAGTGTTTCGCAATTTGAGCAACTATTTATATTTAAGCCTCTGCAGTGTGCAGTACTGGTTGTTTTACAAAGTGAAGGTTTACATATACCTTAAAGCGGAGGTTCACCCAAAAATCCACTTTTTGACATTAGCTGTAGCATACTGCTAACATCTGCAGTATGCTGTTTTGTTTTTTTTTTCTTGTACTTATCGTTATATGAGCCCTTGTTTTCTGGCTCCGAGCGGGGAATCCTGCGGGGAATGGGCGTTTCTAAGCGAACAGGAGTTGATTCACGGCTGCTAAGGCGTGTCTTGGCCTCTGTTTAATCTTCAACTGCCATGATGCTGCACATGTGATCAGTTATGACACCAGCCATTGGATGGTTTGACAGTTTGGTTGAGAGCACAACCAATGTGACAGTTAGCATTCCCGGCATGCCAGGAATGTAACTGCTTTTTCAAACTGTTAAATTGATGGGTGAACCCCCGCTTTAAACTGGAACTATATTCCCTTGGTGTCCCAGAGCACCCTTACCGGCTGCTGACAACTATGGCCAGTCTTCTTCCAGATACCATTCTTTGGACATTTTCATTGGCCAGGCTGAGCTGATGTCTTCTTGGCAGATGCCGAAATTGTACACAGAGCTCTAGGCAGAATGCCCTTGCTGGGATTCAATGCTCATTAACTAGAGGAGGAGTAATAAACTGTAATATTTTCCGTTATTTCTTGTTCCGTCAGGCTGCTACCATGCAGTGCAAATGCACCCTGGAGAAGAGGCTTCGGGGGACTGGTCGTAGTGGGGGTTATTTACTAAAACTGCAAAATCTGTGTGTGAATAAATAGTTTTTTCCTGCGTGGGTTCCTCTGAGTGCTTGGATTTTTTCCCTCAACTCAGAAACTTACCGATGGGTTGAAAAGGATAAGTGCTGTACAAAATGCTCTTTGCCTCTCTGCTATGGTCTAACCTAGCTTTATCCTTTTTTTTTTTTTTTTTTTTTCGCCTTCTCAGATGCCTATTTACTCTGTTTACATCATGTGCTTGTGTGACCTTGGTGCTCCTTCAATCACTATAGACATCTATAGGGCCCTTTCCCACGTACGGATCCTGTGAGTATCCGTACCGTTCTTATCTGCTTGATCAGTGGGGATCGCTCCATTGATCCCTTGAGCTGGCAGATGACAGGGCGGTCCCTGTGCAGGGACCGCCCCGTCAGATCTCCACTCTCCCCTAAGGGGGGGATTGGATGAACACGGACCACGCTCTGCAGACCGATGGAAAAAGAGGATTTCTCTTTCGTTCATAGACGGACACAGCATCCTTTGACCTTAGGGTTATGTTCCTCCTACCAGGAGATTTTAGGCAGAATTCTTACAGCACCCAAGGTGTTAAAACTTTCCTTCATGCCGATCCTCCCAGGGGGCGTGGCTCCCCCAGGCATAACCCACACCCTGCTTCAGTTTGTTTCTGCTTAACCGTCAGGAGAGTCAGGCTCTCTCTGGAGTCCTGGACTCTGGAGTTTTTTCTTGCAAATTTTTTGCATTTTGCGAGTTTTTTCTCGCTTTTTTATTTTATTTTTATTTTGAATCCTGCGATTCTTCTATCAACAGCCGACTGGGTAACAGGCTGGGTCCTCGACCCTTGTAGTCCCCCCAGGTTCGGCCTTCGAGCGTGTGCCGGCCCTCAGCTCCGCTTTGGGACGTCCACGACAGGCCCCATTGCTCCAGGGGCGGCCGGGGAACTTCGGTTCTAGGGCACACATATGACCGGTCTCTATGGCCTTGTCACAGTGTGTCTGGCTGACAGCCATGCCGTTCGCGGACGTTGGTTCTGTCTGGGATACCTCCAGCCGGGTAGTCGCAGGACAGGTAAGTAGTGGCCCCTTACTCAGGTAAGTGGTCTGGCTGGAATGTTTTCCCTTGGGAGGTCGACTGAGGGTTTTCCCCTGCTTTCCTCTCTCCCTTATTCCTCTCCCTCCTTCCCCCTTTGGGTGACGGCTGTGCAGGGGTTTTTTTCCCTGGGGCTCATATTTTTTTTTTTTCACTCGGGTATGGCTGGGGCTGTTCTGTGTCACTGCAGGGGACTGTGGTGGACATTCTGGGCATTTTTGTGTGTGCTGTGTACTGTTTTGGTGTACTGTCATTTTTGGGTACACTGTCTTTTTAAAACTGCGCAACGGCGGCCATTTTGCCGGAGCCGCGCTTGTATTATTCGGCGGCCATTTTCTTGTGGCCGGCGCCGTTTTCAGCACTAGTTCGGCCTCTAGTGGCCGTTTCGGCGGGGAAAAAAGACCGCGAATCATCTGAGGGGACAGACGCAGCGCTGCAGCTTCTCCTCAGCACACACTTGTCCTTCACAGACCGCGCTGTACCAGGGGGGTGGTGAGTCTCAGGGGGGCCCCAGACTGTGCTCTAGCGGCCGGGAGGTGACCTGTGGGGGACTTTTTTCCTGCCATTGGCAGTGGGGGTGACACGGCAGCTGCAATATGGAGCCTGAATCAGGCCCCTCATTCCTCACAATGCCGGAATTAACCCTTAGCGCCCCTCCCCTTGCCACATCTGTTGAATCGGTGTCGGCTGTCCTGGAGTCTTTTCTCACCAGGTTTGAAGCTGCCAGTGCTCGGTTGGGGGGTAAAAAGCGCCCCCCCCCCCCCGGAGGCTGTTTCTGGGGATATCTCTGACGCAGAATCTGATAACGCTGTTGCTGCTTCTGGTTCTGTCATGTCAGAGGATGCGGGCTTAACCCACATGGACAGCGAGGATGACTCTGCTGCGGAGTCTGCTGACAAGGAATTTGTTGGAGCTCTTATAACTGCGGTACGTGAGACTCTTCATTTAGAGGATGTGGCGGAGACACCAGCGGTGTCAGTCCCTTTTGGATTCCGCAAACCACCGCGTACCGCTAAGGTATTCCCTTGTGTTCCTTATTTGGACAATTTGTTGTATAAGGAATGGGATACACCGCAAAAGGCTTTTACTGTTCCTAAAAGCTTTGCTACCCGTTACCCCCTGGAGGAGGACTTTTTAAAAAAGTGGGTCACTCCTCCGTCGGTGGACCCTCCTGTGTCCAGACTGAGTAAGGCTACTACGTTGCCTGTGGAGGGGGCTCCTGCTTTCAAGGACCCCGCTGATAGGAGAGTGGAGGCCGTGGCCCGCTCCCTGTTCTCGGTGGTGGGTTCGGCGGTAAGGCCGGCTCTGGCCGGCGCCCTGGTTGCTCAGACGCTAACTGAAAGGGCGAAGCTCCTGCTGCAGGATCTGGAGGTCCAGGGTGCTTCCGAGTCCTCTAGGGACCTGGCTGAGCAGTTGATTCAGGGTCAGAAGTTTCTCTGTGAGGCGGCTATGGATTCGATTCCTTTGCTTTCCAGGGCTTCTGTCTACGCAGTGGTTCTGCGCCGCCTTATATGGCTGAAGTGCTGGTCGGCTGACCAGTCCTCGAAAAAGGCCTTGGTGGATTTGCCCTTTAAGGGCGGACGGCTCTTTGGGGCATCCCTGGATGACATCATTAAGGATGCCACTGGAGGCAAGAGCACCTTGCTCCCTCAGTCGGGGAAGGGTAAGGAACCTCGCCGCAAGCAAGGTCCTACTTTTACTACCCCTAAGCGGTTTTTTCGTGCGCCCAGCGCGGCTGGAAAAGGTCCGCAGGGGGCAAAAGCCCCTGCTGCCGGGCGTAAGCGCCCCTGGTTTAACAAACCAAACAAGCCTGCGGAAAAGCCTGCTTCCGCATGAAGGTCTGCCCCCGCCCGGGTCTCGGGTGGGGGGACGGCTTCACGACTTCGCGGATCGGTGGAACTCTCTTCTGACCGACCGTTGGGTTTGCGAGGTGGTCGCCTCGGGGTACAAGATAGAGTTCCTCTCTTGTCCCCCAAACAGATTTTTTCCATCCAACCTCCAGCTTCCTCCGGATCGTCGGCTAGCCCTGTCCGGGGCTGTCCAGGATCTTCTGGACAGAGGGGTGGTTGTGCCAGTTCCCTCGCTGGAACGGTTTCGGGGGTTCTACTCCAATCTGTTCGTGGTTCCCAAGAAGGGAGGGGTTCGCCCTGTCCTGGACCTAAAGGCCCTCAACTCCTTTGTCAAGGTGCAGCGATTCAGGATGGAGTCGGTCCGTTCTATCATAGCGGCCCTCCACCAGGGGGACTTCATGGCGTCCTTGGACATCATGGACGCATACCGGCATGTCCCCGTTTGCACAAGCCACCAAAGGTATCTGCGTTTTGCGATCGGGGAGGACCACTATCAATTCGTGGCCCTCCCGTTCGGGCTGGCGTCGGCACCACGGGTGTTCACCAAGGTGCTCGCCCCGATCCTGGCCTTGCTAAGGCAGCGAGGGATCGCTATCGTGGGATACCTGGACGACCTTCTCCTGAGAGCTTCTTCAAGCTCAGAGTTAGAGGAGGACGTGTCCATCACGTGTCGGACTCTGCAGGAGTTCGGCTGGCTTCTGAATCTCAAAAAATCAGTGTTGGTTCCGTCCCAGAGGCTGGAACACCTGGGGCTGGTTTTGGATTCGGGGGAGGCAAAAGTGTTCCTCCCATCGGAAAAACTGCGGACCCTGCAATCTGCAGTGAGACAGTTGTCGACCCAGAAGTGGTCGTCTCTTCGCTTCTGCATGCGGGTTCTGGGTCTGATGGTGGCCTCCTTCGAGGCGGTTCCGTATGCCCAATTCCACACCAGGGTACTACAGAAGGAGATTCTGTCACGATGGGACAGGGTCCTATCTTCTCTGGATCGCCAGATTCGGTTGAGCCATCTGGCCAAGTCTTCCCTGGCATGGTGGCTGACGTCTCCGGTTCTTCGGTCCGGGAAGTCTTTTCTTCCGTGCCGCTGGACAGTGGTCACGACGGATGCCAGCCTCTTCGGCTGGGGGGGCGTCTGGGGCACCCAGTCAGCCCAGGGGCGTTGGACTCAGGAGGAGTCCCGCCTGCCGATCAATATCCTGGAGCTCCGAGCGATCAAGCTGTGCCTTGTCAGGTGGTCCCTGGAGCTGCAGGGCCGTCCTGTCAGGATCCAGTCCGACAACGCCACGGCCGTGGCGTACGTCAATCATCAGGGCGGCACAAGGAGCTCGGCCGCGGCGACGGAGGTCGCTCACATACTTCGGTGGGCCGAAAGGTCCGTTCCGGCCCTGTCAGCGGTATACATTCCGGGAGTTCTGAATTGGCAAGCCGACTTCCTAAGTCGCACGACTCTGGATCAAGGGGAGTGGTCTCTCCACCCGGAGGTTTTTCAGATCCTGTGTCAAAAATGGGGCACTCCAGACGTGGACCTTCTGGCGTCCCGTCTCAATCGGAAGGTACCACGGTTTGTGGCCAGGTCAAGGGACCCGTGGGCAGACGCGTCAGACGCGTTAGTCCTCTAAGGCTCCTACCCCGCCTGCTGCGCAGGGTGGAAGCCGAAGGGATTCCAACGATCCTGATCGCCCCAGATTGGCCGCGTCGCTCTTGGTACGCGGACCTGGTACGTCTGGTGGCAGACGCCCCCTGGCGCCTGCCTCTGAGGGAAGATCTCCTGTCTCAGGGCCCGATCTTCCATCCTGCTTTACGGTCACTGGCTTTAACGGCGTGGCTGTTGAGAACCAGGTACTGAAGGACCGGGGCCTGTCGGGCCCGGTAATCTCTACCATGATACGTGCACGGAAGTCCACTTCTCGAAAAATGTATCATCGTACATGGAAAGCATACATCTCTATGTACGAGGAGATGAAGTGGCACCCCCGTACTTACGTGGTGTCCCGGATCCTGCTGTTCCTACAGCGGGGAGTGGACCAGGCTCTTGCCTTGAGCACGATCAAGAGTCAGATTTCTGCTCTGGCTGTTTATTTTCAGCGTCCCGTGGCAGCGCACTCTTTGGTTCGCACGTTTGTGCAGGGGGTCCGGCATGTGGCCCCCCCGGTGCGCCCTCCGCTACCTTCTTGGGACTTGAACTTGGTCCTCTCGGCGCTACAGCGTGCCCCCTTTGAGGACATTCGGGAGATCCCCTTGCTGACTTTGTCGCAGAAGGTGGTCTTTCTGGTAGCTATTGCCTCTATCAGACGAGTGTCTGAGCTGGCGGCCTTGTCTTGCAAGGCCCCCTACTTGGTCATCCATCAGGATAAGGCGGTGCTGCGCCCGCGACCTTCTTTTCTTCCGAAGGTCGTTTCGGCCTTTCACATTAACGAGGACATTGTTGTTCCATCATTATGTCCTCAGCCGAAGAACCCGAAGGAAGCCGTTTTACATTCTCTGGATGTGGTTCGGGCCCTTCGAGTTTACTTGTCGGCGACAGCTCCGTTCCGGAAGTCGGACTCGCTGTTCGTGTCTGTGTCCGGTCCCAGTAAGGGCCTGGCAGTCTCGTCGGCCACCATTTCCAGGTGGATCCGACAGGTTGTGCTTCAGGCCTACGCCCTGAAGGGGCGGGCGCCTCCCTTTCGGGTCACGGCGCATTCGACCAGGGCGATTGGAGCCTCCTGGGCTTTCCGACACCAAGCCTCTGTGTTACAGGTGTGTAAGGCTGCGACCTGGTCGTCGGTCCACACTTTTTCAAAGTTTTATAAGGTGGATGTGAGTGCATCTTCTGATGCCTCATTCGGCCGCAGGGTGTTACAGGCTGCAGTTTAAGGTTGGAGTTCCTCCGTTGAGTAACTCCGGTTTTGTTTGGGGTGTAACCTGTTGTTTGCTGTGTTATTTTTCCCACCCCTCGTTTTTTTGACACTGCTTGGGGACGTCCCTAAGGTCAAAGGATGCTGTGTCCGTCTATGAACGAAAGAGAAAAAAGGATTTTTGTACTCACCGTAAAATCCATTTCTCTGAGTTCATAGACGGACACAGCACCCACCCCTCCTTGGTTTGTACTGCTTGTTACGAACTGAAGCTGCTGAAGCAGGGTGTGGGTTATGCCTGGGGGAGCCACGCCCCCTGGGAGGAGCGGCATGAAGGAAAGTTTTAACACCTTGGGTGCTGTAAGAATTCTGCCTAAAATCTCCTGGTAGGAGGAACATAACCCTAAGGTCAAAGGATGCTGTGTCCGTCTATGAACTCAGAGAAATGGATTTTACAGTGAGTACAAAAATCCTTTTTTTCCCCCCTCTGCAGAATCGGACCATAGCGGGGACCGATGACATCGGGTGTCAATGGATGTTCATCCGCTGACACCCGCTATGCCATAGGGATACATGTATGTCCGTATTTCATCCAAAAACAGATGGATGAAATACGGACATACTGTCCGTACGTGTGAAAGGGCCCTTAGAGTTTTGTGAAAATGTATGTGTGAAGGAATGTTTAAAGTGTTACTCTGTCCACACATTCAGGACAAGCAACTGATTTTGTTTTCATAGAGGAGCTTTTATTGTAATTCCAGACCCAGAGCATAAAATAATGCCTTGGGTCTGATGACCAGTATTTCAGCAATGGGTATATGGTTTTATGTGAAGCCTTCTTATGAGGCCAGATACGCTTCGAAAACGGCACAATGCAGACTTTGGAGAGCGTTGGGGGGTTGGGATAGGTTAGGTAAGGGTAGGGGAGCAAAAAATAAGTGCACTTACCCTTGCACTAGTCTGTCTAGACTCTAGGGCCCGGATTCACGTAGAAGCGTGCATCTTTGTGCAGGCGTAACGTATCCTATTTACGTTACGCCTCCGCAACTTTGACAGGCAAGTGCCGTATTCTCAAACCAAAGTTGTGTCGGCGTAGCGTAAATAGGCCGGCGTAAGCCCGCCTAATTCAAATGTGGTAGATGTGGGCGTGTGTTATGTAAATTTAAAGCGGGGGGTTCACCCTTAGAGGGCACTTTTTCCCCTTAGATTCCTGCTCGTTTTCTCTAGGGGAATCGGCTATTTGTTTTAAAATATGTGCAGTACTTACCCGTTTACGAGATGCATCCTCTCCGTCGCTTCCGGGTATGGGCTGCGGGAATGGGCGTTCCTTCTTGATTGACAGGCTTCCGACGGTCGCATCCATCGCGTCACGATTTTCCGAAAGAAGCCGAACGTCGGTGCGCAGGCGCAGTATAGAGCCGCACCGACGTTCGGCTTCTTTCGGCTACGAGTGACGCGATGGATGCGACCGTCGGAAGCCTCTCGGAAGACTGTCAATCAAGAAGGAACGCCCGCTCCCGAAGACCCATACCCGGAAGCGACGGAAGAAGATGCAGCTCGAAAACGGGTAAGTACTGCTCATATTTTAATACAAATAGCCGATTCCCCTAGACCGAACGAGCAGGAATCTAAGGGGAGAATTTTTTTTTTTTAACAAATGGGTGAACTCCCGCTTTAATGTGACCCCACGTATATGACGCTTTTTACGAACGGCGCATGCGCCGTCCGTGAAAGTATCCCAGTGCGCATGCTCCAAATTAACCCGCAAGAAGCCAATGCCTTTGACGTGAATGTAAATGACGCACAGCCCTATTCGCGAACGACTTACGCAAACGACGTAAAACGTGAAAAATTTTACGCTATTCCGACGTCCAAACTTAACATTGGTACGCCTCATATAGCAGGGGGTAACTTTACGCCGCAAAAAGCCTAACGTAAACTGCGTATCTGTACTGCGTCGGCCGGGCGTACGTTCGTGAATTGGCGTATCTAGCCAATTTACATATTTCTAGGCGTAAATCAGCGTACACGCCCCTAGCGGCCAGCGTAAATATGCGGTTAAGATACAACGGCGTAGGAGACTTATGCTGGTCGTATTTTATACAAATTCTGGCGTATCTGATTCTTTGAATCAGGCGCCAAGATACGACGGCTCGGACTCAGAGATACGTCGGCGTAACTTGTACGAGATTCCGGGCCTAGATTTGTAAACTGCTCTGGGGTAGACACTTAATTTAGATATACTTGGACCTTCCTTAAAGAGTTGATATAAATAACTTTTCAATTATTTTACATTTCACATAAAATTTGCATATGCCAGTCTACCTGTTTTTTTTTACTGTTTATTTCTATAGTCCTCACAGATACATTGGACAAGAGAGGTGTGTTGGCACAGCTTAAAGCGCAGATCCATGCTGAGGTTTTTGCAGCTTTGGATGATCGGAGTGAGCCACGACCAGTGTTGTCACATGAGAATCTTCTCATAAATGAAATGATCAGGGAATATTTGGATTTCAACAAGTACAAATACACCTCATCGGTCCTAACTGCAGGTAAGGTTGTTCGCTTGGTGTATCAATATAGGCACATAGAGTGGGCCTATCAGTTTGCTGGTAGGTCATTGCTGCAAGTGAGAAAGTTAAAATAGAGGGTAATGCTTATGGGAAAAAACTTGAGGCTATATTGGATGTGGTGGCTCATCCGTTTTCTTTTTTTCTGGGCTTCCCCCTCTGTTATCAACTGGTGATCCAGTCAGTAACACACCTCCTGTATTAGGGGGCCTACATTTTGAAAGAAGGTGCACAGGGGGCACCTTTGGACAGAAGCATTGTTAGTCTGGGGGAGGGTATTGTTGGATGTACTAGCAGGTTTAGATGCGCTAATTATAGGAATTTGTAAGAAATTCTTCAAGGGGAAAATAGAGTATTTTTACACTCATTTTGTTAATTCAGGGTTTATACACACTATGGGCCTGATGTACTATGCTCTGTGCGCTGCGCTGGTTCATGCGTTGATTAGTACTCCGGGTGGAGGCTTAATTGGGCGCATGAACCAGCGTAGCAGCCGGCGCATTGAAAGTAATATGTAAAGCCGCGCCGAACTCCCTATAGAAGTCTATGGGAGAAATCAAAAGTGTTCATTTTAAAGGCTAATCTGCTAGTTTTGTCCTAAAAAGTGTTTGGGGACCTCAGTCCTGTCCCAGGGAACATGTATCAATGATTTTTTTATTTTTTAAAACGGCCGTTTTTTCGGGAGCAGTGAAATTAATAATTCTTAAAGTGAAACAATAAAAGTGAAATATTCCTTTAAATTTCGTACCTAGGGGGGGTGTAATGTCAGCATGTGAAATAGCGCATTTTTCCCGCACTTAGAACTGCCCCTGCACAAAATGACATTCAGAAGGAAAAAAGTCATTTAAAAATTCACACGCGGCTATAATGAATTGTCGGCTCTGACAATTCTAAAGGGATTCATTCATAAAACAAAAAAAAAAATGTGTAGGGGTTCCCCCAAATTAAATTACCAGGCCCTTCAGGTCTGGAATGGATATTAAGGGGAACCCCGCCGTAAAAACCAAAAAAAAAAAGACGTGCGGTTCCCGGCAAATATCCATTCCAGGCCCTTCAGGTCTGGTGTGGATTTTAAGGGGAACTCCACCCCAAATTTAAAAAAAAATTGGCGTGGAGTCCCCCTAAAAATCCACACCAGACCCTTATCCGAGCACGTTGACCTGGCCGGCCGCAGAAAAGAGGGGGGGACAGAGTGCGGCCCCCCCCCCTCTCCTGAACCGCACCAGGCCACATGCCCTCAACATGGGGAGGATGTCCCCATGTTGATGGGGACAAGGGCCTCATCCCCACAACCCTTGCCCGGTGGTTGTGGGGGTCTGCGGGCGGGGTGTTCTGTTCCCACATGAAGGCGAATGAAGGTATAACTGATAATAGCTGTGTGACTTCTTACCTTCGTATCCAAGCAGTGGGGCAGACAGGACCGGCAGATGTTCAGGTTAGATGGATCCAGACTCAGACATGAAGATGAAATCAGCGTGGGTTTATTCAATCCAGATAAGACAACAAACGGTGATACAATACTGTTCTGTAGTTGTGGTATCAATGCTGACTTGTTAGAATATGTCCTGAGGCTAGCTGCTGTGGCTGCAGAGCTGCTGCTGAGCTGCTGCTAACTACTGCTGACTTCTGCTGACTTCTGCGTGGTCAAAAACTGATGCCTTCTCACGAGCCCAAAAATGTGGAGTGTCTAGTCACACAGCCATGAGGAGATACTGAAAATGGCTGCTCCCAGTGAAGAGACCTGCCCAGCAAGAGTCCACGCCTCCAATTTAGAAAAAACTTTACTAACAAGAACAGGGACGTGTGGCATGCAAATTCTGGCCAGCAGATGGCAGCAGTGAAAGAAATGCATGAAAACAAACATGTAGAAATAAAGATTAATAATGTAATGTACAAATAACTATAAGGAGAACAGCACACTCCCCGTCTGAAATTTACGTAAGGAGATTTCACTATGACGAATGTCCATAAAATATAATACAACCTGTAACAAAGAACATGTGAAATGCAATAAACATGACATAGTGGGTTGGCTGACCCATAGCGGGTAAAACTGTGAAGTTCGAGTTCAGTCCTTTTTCATCCTTCAGGAACGTTCTCGATGGGTAATATTAGAATGAGTTCGTTAATCGGCCTTGCAAAAGTTTTAAGCTCACCCTTCCTGAAGATCTTCAGCTCCACCTTTCGGACCTTGCCATCCTTGCTAGGAAGAACCTTTGTAATTAGTCCCATAGGCCAGGTGATCCTTTCGGTTTGTTGATCCTTCATCAATACGAGGTCTCCTTCTTTCAAGTTTGGTTTTTGATGTTGCCATTTCCTCCTTCCTTGAAGAATATTGAGATACTCTTTACGCCATCTGTTCCAGAAGTAATCTGCCAGGTGTTGTACACGTTTCCAGTGTTTTTGGTAGATATTCCCATGGGTAAATTCTCCACTAGGCGTGAGCATATTGTCCGTTTTTTGGGTAAGTAGAATAGCCGGAGACAGTATGGCTGGTGTTTCAGGATCCATAGATACTGGCACAAGGGGTCTTGAATTGATGATAGCTGAAACTTCAGCGAGAAGAGTGACGAGAGTCTCGTGCGTAAGTCTTGAAGAGTTTACATCCATCAACATAGAATTTAAGATGTTGCGTGAGATCCCGATCATTCTCTCCCAGGAACCCCCCATGTGGGAACTATGAGGAGGATTAAAAATCCAGGTGCAACCTTTCTCCGCCAACTGATCTTGGATAGGCTTAGTGTCGATGTTCAGTTCTCTACAGACGCCGATGAAGTTACTTCCCTGGTCTGACCTCAACTGTTTCACTGGTCCTCTGATGGCGAAGAACCGTCTTAAGGCATTAATGAGGCTGGATGTGTCCATAGATTCTATCACCTCTATATGAACGGCTCGCACACTCATGCAAGTAAATAGCACGGCCCAACGTTTACTGTTTGCGTGACCACCACGGGTTCTACGTGCGGACACCATCCATGGTCCAAAGACGTCTAGGCCAGTGTAGGTGAAGGGCGGCTCTGTGCATAGTCTATCCGCGGGCAAGTCGGCCATTTGTTGGTGTAGCTGTTTTCCTCTGGCTTTACGACAGTGCACACAGTCATGCAGTAGTTGGGCTACACGTTTCTTCATACCTATAATCCAAAGACCCGCAGACCTTAACTTGCCCTCAGTGATTTGTCTGCCCTGGTGTTCAGTCTTTTTGTGGTAATGTCGGATCAGCAACGTGGTGATATGATGTTTGCTGGGAATAATGACAGGATTTTGCTCCGCAACTCCTAGGTGGGCTTGATTCAAACGACCACCAACTCTGAGCAGGCCAAAAGTGTCCATAATTGGATTTAAGTTAGCAAGAGGTCTTTTTATAGGAATCTGCTGTCTGTTGTTCAAGCACTTCCATTCTACGTTAAATTCCTGCTGCTGGACATGACGTATTATGAGAGACTCGCTATGAGAAATGTCCTCAGCAGAGAATGGTTTATGACAGATGTGCCAACCGTGACAATCTTTATCTTCTTGAGTGTTGTGATAACATCTGGCGATGTGCACTAACCTTGCAATGGTTCTGACGAGTCTCATCCAACTGGAGAAATGTTCAAAACGATGACAGTCAAGCCTGGAGGTCTGCTTTGTTTCAGTGACTAATGTGCTAACTTCGGCGCGGATTTCTGGATCATTATCCGGATCCTGGATGCTGTAAACTTCCTGTTCACATTTGTCTGCCCGTCCTAGCAGAAACTCTGGGCCTGTAAGCCAAGTAGATTTAGCAAAGGAACCCACAGACGTAGGCCTGGTGGCGTGATCTGCTGGATTAAGTTCGGATGGTACGACAATGTGTTCTCTCGTCTCAAGCTTGGTGTTCATGGTACGCTGAAGAAAGTTAGAACTGGATAGCGCTTGCTCCTGATTGTCTGGGAGTCTTACCCTGGTGGTTCCGTAGGGTAATGGAGAAACGCAGTGATTGGTTTCATCTTTAAAGAACTCTCTGTCTTCTACTGGTAAGGCTACCTTATCGTCATCCTTGGTTGTGCGAAAGACTGATCTCCCCAAGTCGTCAGCAAAGAGGGGAGAAATTATGTCAGGTGGTTGTACGAGGTCTGGAGACTTCTCTTTCACTTCGTAGTGATGAGGACACGGCTTAATGCAAGTTGTGCGTCCGTCTCCACGCACGTACGTTTTGAAGGAGTCGATTTCTGGTTGATCCAGGCATACGTTTCCTATGACTACCCATCCCAGGTCCAGCCTCTGGGCATATGGTGCGTAGTCAGGACCATTACACTGTTGGCGCACCTTGTGCACCCTTAGATTGTCTCTGCCAAGCAGGAGTAGAATCTCAGCATTGTTGTCCATAGGTGGGATAACGTTGGCTAGATGCCTTAGGTGCGGTTGGTGAAACGCAGCTTCTGGGGTAGGAATCTCATCCCTATGGTTGGGTATTTGATCGCATTCAATCAGTGTTGGTAGGGGTATTTCTGTATTCCCACTGATGGGGGAAGCAATGAATCCTTGCGCCCTCCTGCCGCTAGTCTCAATGCGGCCTGAGCAGGTGTTTAAGATGTAGGGTTCTGATGGTCCCTTTATCCCGAAGGCTTCAAAGAATTTAGGTCCTGCTAGGGACCGGTTGCTTTGGTCATCGATGATGGCATACATTTTTACTGCCTTTTCTGGTAGTCCCTCTGGATAGACCTTGATTAGGCATATTCGGGCACAACATTTCTCACCCTGGCCCTCGCCACATACTTCCAAACATGAGCAGGAAACAGCGGCGGCTGCGTTAGCGTGGTTCTGGGGCTCCCCGCCATGACTTGGAGCGGGACTGGTGGCGACGGCAGCTGGTGAGTCTCTGTGCAGTGGAACTGGGTGCATAGCCGAGGCATGTCTTTCACTATGACACTCCTCACACTTGATGATGGATTTACAGTCCTTAGCCATGTGCTCCAATGAAGCGCAGCATCTGAAACATACCCCAAGCTCGCTGAGGAACTTCTTGCGCTCCTGTATGGGTTTGGATCTAAACCCTCTGCATTTGTTCAGTGAGTGTGGTTTTTTATGAATGGGACATTCACGATTGAAGGACTTGTCTCCTGATGAGGTATTGTACTGTTTACCCGTGGGTGCTGCATAAGATGGTAGGTTAGTCTTTCTAACACTCACGCTGCTCTTAAAGTCTCTGTGTTTATGCATGGCACTCTCATACCTTGGTGATGGTGTCGCTGGAGCTGTAGTGTTGAACTCCAGGAAATCGAGGCTGGGGTCATTCCTCATCTGGGACTGTTCTTCAATGAATCTGCAGAAATGAATAAATGGGGGAAAGGTGATGTCATGCACCCTTTTGTACCTTGAGACTGATGCCGCCCACTTTTCTTGCAGACTGTATGGTAATTTCACGACAATTGGGTTCACTCCATGGGCTGTATCCAGGTAGCATAGCCCGATCAGACGAGGGTCTCTTTTGGCAAGCTCTAGTTCCATGAGCAGGTCACTCAAATCCTGAAGCTTATGGACGTCCTTAAGATTGATCTTTGGAATGTTCTGCAATCTCTTAAATAGGGCCTTCTCTATAGCTTCTGCACTGCCAAAGGTACGTTCGAGTCTCTGCCAGGCGGCAGCGAGACCTGCTTCTGCTTGTCCCACATAGACAGTTCTGAGGCTCTTGATGCGATTTGTGGAGCTTGGACCCAGCCATGAGATCATGAGGTTGAGCTCCTTCTCTGCGTCTAGTTTGAGGTTGGCAATGGTGGCCTTGAAAGTTGCCTTCCAAGCTCTATAGCTCTCTGCACGGTCATCAAATTTTGAGAGACTTGTGTTAATTAGCTCTCTGCTCGCCATAATCCTGGCCAACTCAGACATATCTGATTTCTCACTGCTTGTTGCCACGACAACCTGTGGTGCCGCCGGGGCGTGTAGGCTTTGCGGCGTGAAAGGGTGAGATGCATCCAGGTAGAATGATGCTGCTGCAGGATTGAGCTGTGATCTAGTCTCTGTAGATCGTGAGGACTGCTGCTTGAGCTGTTGAGGTAGGCCAGGAAACGCCTGATGGCCCTTTTTGTAGTTTCGTAATAACTGTCCTTGAGAAGGCACATCTGGGTGAACACCATCAGATTTCTCGGGTGCTGTAAGTGACACTGGCACTGTAGGTGGACATGACTTTGAGGTTTCGGCGTTGTCAGCTTGGATGGTACTGCATACTGGGGGTAATGCAGATAATTGTTTCAGCACATAGTCGCTGGTGCGGTAAGCTGAATCTTCTACCTCCTGTGGTAGCGAGCAGACTGGATCAAGACCTTGGCTTAATGCTTGCTCAAGTAGTCTTACTTTAGCTAATGCAACTTCCTCTTCCATCTCTGATTCAAGAATCTTTATTCGAGCCTCTGCTTCTGCTTCTGCCCTCTTGGCCTCTGCTTCTGCGTCTGCCCTCTTGGCCTCTGCTTCTGCCCTCTTGGCCTCTGCCTCTGCGTCTGCCCTCTTGGCCTCTGCTTCTGCGTCTGCCCTCTTGGCCTCTGCTTCTGCTTTTGCCAGAGCTTCTTTTTCAGTGAAGGAACGTCTGGCTTTGGATTGCTCTGCGTTTATGCGGGCCTCTAGTAGTCTGTCGCTTAGGGTTGAGCTTCTTGAGCACGATGATCTGTATGACCGAGAGGAATGTTTGGATGAATTTGATCTGTGTGATCTAGTTTCTTGCAAATGGGAGATGCGGAGTTCCGCTTTATCTTTAGCAAGCAGCACCATGGTGTCTCTTTGAATGTCTATAGATTCTGCCTTGCTCAGTTCTGAAAGGGCTTCATCATTATTAACGTTTTTTAGAAAGGTTATATACCTTGTGAACAGTCTCTTGTATCCTTCATGAGCTGTGTTCAGCCGCCTGATGCCAACTTGTAAGCTTGAGGTATCACCAGAGGATTTAAGTCCTGACATGAGGGAGGAAACTCGCTCCCATAGCTCTTCCAGGTTATCGCATAACTCATCTTTTGTGGTTTGATAGTTTTCCCTGACCTTTATTGTCGGTTTGAGGGAGCGTCTTGGTCGCACGACTTGGTCTGCTGGAAGTGTGGGTTCTGCTTCCTGTACTTCTTGGTGATCAGTATCAGGCTGCATTAGCTCTGTTTCATCACTGGGGAACTGTGC
Organism: Rana temporaria; assembly: GCF_905171775.1. Lineage (NCBI taxonomy): Eukaryota > Metazoa > Chordata > Amphibia > Anura > Ranidae > Rana > Rana temporaria. The sequence goes on from NC_053494.1 coordinate 66,684,971, forward strand.
AAGGTCCTTTTTGTCCATTTTGATTTAAGGTGCGCTGTCTCTTTAAGAAAATAAACTTTTGAATTGGGGGCTGAAAATTGCAGTGTGGCTGCGCTGGGGCACTCTGGCAAGGTTCCTCAGGTGTTTTAAGTGATTTGCGGGGGTTTAGGTTAGAGAGGGACCCCGTGTGCGTTAACAGTTCTGCTATGCGAGCAAAGGTTGATATGGGATATAGGAAACGGCTTGATGAGTTGTGGAGGGCTTTCAGGCAATAGTAAAGATACTGTGGACATGCGGTGCTTGCCCTTAGACTTGTGGAACATGCACTGTAGCTGGGCAGATTCGCTGCAGATAGGCCTGTTGCAGGGCGATTCCTTAGTGTGGTAACTCTGAGGGAATCTGTGACTGGGGTGTGGACATTAAGGCAGTTTTTGACTGTTCTGTTCCCACATGAAGGCGAATGAAGGTATAACTGATAATAGCTGTGTGACTTCTTACCTTCGTATCCAAGCAGTGGGGCAGACAGGACCGGCAGATGTTCAGGTTAGATGGATCCAGACTCAGACATGAAGATGAAATCAGCGTGGGTTTATTCAATCCAGATAAGACAACAAACGGTGATACAATACTGTTCTGTAGTTGTGGTATCAATGCTGACTTGTTAGAATATGTCCTGAGGCTAGCTGCTGTGGCTGCAGAGCTGCTGCTGAGCTGCTGCTAACTACTGCTGACTTCTGCTGACTTCTGCGTGGTCAAAAACTGATGCCTTCTCACGAGCCCAAAAATGTGGAGTGTCTAGTCACACAGCCATGAGGAGATACTGAAAATGGCTGCTCCCAGTGAAGAGACCTGCCCAGCAAGAGTCCACGCCTCCAATTTAGAAAAAACTTTACTAACAAGAACAGGGACGTGTGGCATGCAAATTCTGGCCAGCAGATGGCAGCAGTGAAAGAAATGCATGAAAACAAACATGTAGAAATAAAGATTAATAATGTAATGTACAAATAACTATAAGGAGAACAGCACACGGGGGGCTTATCAGAATCTGGAAGACCCCTTTAACAAAGGGGACCCCCAGATCCTGGCCCCCCCCCTATGTGAAATGGTAATGGGGTACATTGTACCTCTACCATTTCACCCCAAAAAAAATGTCAAAAGTGTTAAAAATGACAGTAGCCGGTTTTTGACAAATCTTTTAATAAAATCTTCTTTTCTTCTTTCCTTCGGGTTTCTTCCGCTGCTTCTTTCTTGGATCTTCTCGTCCACATCTTGCCCGACGTGTTCTTCTATCTTCTCCGTCCGTCCTTCAGCCTTCTGGTCCCACATCTTGCCCGGTGTCTTCTCCTGTTTTCTTCTCGGTCCGCCAGCCTCCTCGTCCGCATCTTGTGTCTTCTCCGGACCCAGCGTTTGAATTTGATTTGGCCGCCGTGTTCCCGCTCCTGGGACCCGCCACCCTCTGACGCCACAAGTAAACTCCTTAGAAGGTCATGTGCGTCAGAGGGGGGCGGGGTCACAGAGCGTCACACAGCGGGGGAATTCAATTTCAATCGCGCCGCCCGGAGAAGAAGATGCCGCCACTTCCAATTGAAGTTCCCGCCGTGTCACACTGATGTGACCCCGCCCCCCTCTGACGCACATGACCTTCTAAGGAGTTTACTTGTGGCGTCAGAGGGGGGCGGGTCCCAGGAGCGGGAACACGGCGGCCAAATCAAATTCAAACGCTGGGTCCGGAGAAGACACAAGATGCGGACGAGGAGGCTGGCGGACCGAGAAGAAAACAGGAGAAGACACCGGGCAAGATGCGGGACCAGAAGGCTGAAGGACGGACGGAGAAGATAGAAGAACACGTCGGGCAAGATGTGGACGAGAAGATCCAAGAAAGAAGCAGCGGAAGAAACCCGAAGGAAAGAAGAAAAGAAGATTTTATTAAAAGATTTGTCAAAAACCGGCTACTGTCATTTTTAACACTTTTGACATTTTTTTTGGGGTGAAATGGTAGAGGTACAATGTACCCCATTACCATTTCACATAGGGGGGGGGCAGGATCTGGGGGTCCCCTTTGTTAAAGGGGTCTTCCAGATTCTGATAAGCCCCCCGCCCGCAGACCCCCACAACCACCGGGCAAGGGTTGTGGGGATGAGGCCCTTGTCCCCATCAACATGGGGACATCCTCCCCATGTTGAGGGCATGTGGCCTGGTGCGGTTCAGGAGAGGGGGGGGCCGCACTCTGTCCCCCCCTCTTTTCTGCGGCCGGCCAGGTCAACGTGCTCGGATAAGGGTCTGGTGTGGATTTTTAGGGGGACTCCACGCCATTTTTTTTTCAATTTGGGGTGGAGTTCCCCTTAAAATCCACACCAGACCTGAAGGGTCTGGTATGGATATTTGGGGGGACCCTACGCCATTTTTTGGGGGTTTTTTTACGGCGGGGTTCCCCTTAATATCCATTCCAGACCTGAAGGGCCTGGTAATTTAATTTGGAGGGACCCCCATTTTTTTTTTTTTTTTTTTTTTATTATTTTTAATGAGCAATGACTGTATTCTTTATAGCCATGAGTACTTTAAACTTCCTTTTTTTTTGTTTCACTTCAGAAATTACATCTTGTACAGGGACAGTTCTAAGCACGGTAAACATGCGTGTACCCCCCCTCCCCCCCCTGTCTGAAATTTAAAGGAATATTTCACTTTTATTATTTCACTTTAACCACTTCCATACCGCGCCTATTCTGGCACTTCTCTCCTTCATGTAAAAATTATATTTTGTTCCTGGGAAATTAATCAGGACCCCCAAACATTATATCTAATTTTTTAGCAGACACCCTAGGGAATAAAGTGGCGGTCATTTTTTATTTGATTTCCAACGGTATTTGCGGTCGCTGGTTCGAATCCAGCCCGTGACACCATCTGCATGGAGTTTGCATGTTCTCCCTGTGCCTGCGTGGGTTTCCTCCCACAATATAAAAACACGCTGTAAATCGGATCCGGTCTAAATAAGCCCTAATATGCAGTAGTATATTTAGGTTTTGTTCTGCCCTAGGCCTGACTACATATCTGCACCTCCTAATAGAAAAATGACCCACCCCTTCCTGTCAAGGTCACACCCTGTTTTTGTATGACCCGCCCAGTAATTTTCAGGGGACCCACACACTAGTTCTGGGGGGGCACTGGATTCCCTTAACCACTTCCATACCAGGCACTTACGCACCTTCCCGCCCAAGCCAATTTTCAGCTTTCAGCACTGTCGCACTTTGAATGGCAATTGCGCGGTCATACAACACTGTACCCAAACAAAATTGGCGTCCTTTTCCCCCCACAAATAGAGCTTTCTTTTGTTGGTATTTGATCACCTCTGCGATTTTTTTTTTGCGCAACAACTAAAAAAAGACAGCAAATTTTTAAAAAAAAAAACGTTTTTTTTTTTGTCTGTTAATTTTTTTGTAAATAAGTTTTTCTCTTTCAATTACGGGCACTGATATGGCGGCACTGATGGGCACCGATGAGATGGCACTGATGGACATCGATGAGGTAGTACCGACGGGCACAGATGAGGTGGCATTGATTGGCGGCGCTGGTATGCGGCACTGATGGGCACTCATGGGCGGCACAGATGGGCACTCATGGGCGGCACTTATGGGTGGCACTGATGGATACTTATGGGTGGCACAGGTGGGCACTGATAGGTGGGCACTGTGCATGGATGGGCACTGTGGGGTGGCACTGATGGACACTGTGGGGTGGCACTGATTTTCCCAGGTTGCCAGTCAGTGCCCATTTGTGGGCACTGATTGGCATCTTTTTTCTTTTTTTAATGCTTTTTGTTTTTTTTTTTCCATATTTTTTTTTTTTTTTTTTGCCCACCCTGGTGGTCCAGGGTGGGCATCCCTGGTGGTCCAGTGTGGTCATCCGAGGGGGGGCTGCGCTGATAAACAATCAGCGCGAACGCCCCCTGTCAGGAGAGCCGCCGATCGGCTCTCCTATACTCGCGTCTGTCAGACGCGAGTGAGGAAGAGCCATCGATGGCTCTTCCTGTTTACATCGTGATCAGCCGTGATTGGACACTGCTGATCACGTGGTAAAGAGTCTCCGTCTCCGTGAGAGACTCTTTACCGAGATCGGAGATGCAGGGTGTCAGACTGACACCCCGCATCACCGATCGCCGCGCTGCGTGCCCCCACAGGCTCGCGCGGCATGAAATCCTGCAGGACGTCCTGTCAGGATTGTGTAACCACTTCCCGGACGTAAATCGGCCATAGGCTGGGCGGGAAGTGGTTAATTTGCATAGTTTTTCTCTCACTTCCTGTTTGGCTATGGGGCAGGAAGTGAAGGCAAATCTCCCCAATTGGACACAGATAATACAAAATAAACTGACAGCGCCTATAACCCTCCCTCACTCTATCCAAAATTAAAGAAAATAAAAAGTGTTGATTATAGTTCTAATGAAGGGCGGACTGACCATTGAGTCACTCGGGCACTGCCCGAGGGCCCCATGCCACTAGGGGGCCCCATCCGGGTTGCCAGGCTCAGTAAAACCAGGGACAGTATGTAAAAATCTGTGTTTTTTTTAGATCTGTCCCCGATATGTCCGAAAATGACATGCTTTTAATGTGAATATCCCAAGATTTTAGCTGCCCTGCCTCTGCACTGCCTCCTGGCGTGGTGGCCATCTGTAAGCCAGAGGGGCCCCATAATCTTCTATTGCCCGGGGGCCCCATGAGTTGTCAGTCCGCCCCTGGTTCTAGTTTAAGCACAAATTTCATAGAGTTTTATTGAGAGGCCTAAGAAAATATAACCATGCCAATAGGCCAGGATACAGCGTGGCTAATATGTATGAATGTGTGTGTTAGAGCACCCCACCCAATGTTAACTAAAAAATTATTAATTTGCAAATAAGTATTATCTGCTTATTTTTTGGGGATGTCTGCACCCCTGATAGTGAGAACATTTGTGAGGTGTCTTCACCCTTTCTAATTCAAATTCATTCACTTCCTGTCACATAGCCAAACAGGAAGTGAGGGTAAAACCTTACTAATATCTTTTATTGGGGACACAGAGATCAATCTAAATAGTTTCCCATTATGTAAATTGCACTCTAGTATTTTGCTGTGTACACCCCAAATTATTAGGGATCTTGGACTTTGGGGTCCATTTACTAAAGGCAAATCCACTTTGCACTACAAGTGCAAAGCAAGGAAGAAAACAAAACAACTTTGCTTCTACAGGATTGGATGTTAAAACCATCAGTGCTTCCTCTCTGATTTTCAGCAACTATGCTTGTACTGCAGAGTGGCTTTGCCTTTACTAAACCCCAAACTAAATAATCCTTTGGGGCAGGGATCCTCAAACTACGGCCCTCCAGCTGTTGTAGAACTACACATCCCATGATGCCTTGTAATGCACTGACATTCACAGACATGACTAGGCATGATGGGAATTGTAGTTCCTGAACAACTGGAGGGCCGTAGTTTGAAGACCCATGATTTGGGGTGTACACAGCAGTGCTGGAGTGCAATTTGCTTAATGGGGACACTAGTTAGATTGACCTGTGTCCCCAAGAAAAGACATTGGTAGGGTTTTAACCTCACTTCCTGTTCAGCTGTGTGACAGGAAGTGAAGCCAATTTTAAGAAAAGGGACACAAAGCTCAACACCAAAAAAAAAACACAAGCAGGGGTTCTAACACTCACTTGGCTTCCCTCAAACACCCACAATTAGAATAGGATTGCCTTGCGCTAGATTTAAGCACAGTGCTGTAAATCAGCACTTCAAGCCTGTCCACCAATAGCAACCCCCCCCCCCCCAGGCCATGTTTGCAGGTGTTCCTTCATCTTGCACATGTGCTTTAAAAGACAGTCTGGACAGCAATTCTTAAGAGAAATCCACAAAACATGTCCTGTCTGGGGTACTTGAGGGCTGAGGACCACTACAGTTAAAAGAAAATACTTACCAGTTTTTGTCTTTAAAGTCATGGGGAATAAACATGGCAAACATTTCATGATTACACACCAGGAAAGAAGCTTAGACAAAAATCACACCTAATTTGTTAGGCCCTAACCTAGTTCAGCTGCAGCTGTCAAAATATGTTGCATGAAAAAGTAACAAAAAACAAACTTCAAAATTTTAAAGTAATTTTTATTGGTCAACAAAACAAGGAAAGAAAAAAAAAACAAACACACACAAACAAAAATACATTTCAAAACTCAAAATACATTTTTTCATAAAATAAGGCAGCAGAGACAAATACATCAAAGTGAACATCATTTAAAAATAAACAAAAACCATTGGCAAAATAAAAACCCATGCAGCAAACCACATTTGTGTTCCACAACAGCATTTCTGCCTGCCCCCTATGAGGGCAGCTGAGGACTGATCGATGCACGGTTTTTATAACATGTGCTAGTAATGAAGCAATTGAAATCACATGAACAAATTGCAGTCTCTAGTGTGGGTGAGCTTACACCTGGTTAATTAACCCAACCCACGCTCTCTGACCATCCAAGAGATTTTCACCTTTTAAAAAGAAAGGATTTTTTCTAAGTGTTTGAGCATGCTCAGTTCATCACACATGTAGGAACCAAGCTGCAATGGCATGAGTTTTTTTTTTTTTTCCCCCCTGATCTCATGCTTTCCAGCCTGGCCTGGTCATTGACCAGCAATATGGTCCAGGGCTCAAGTGGTTAAAAATTAACAAAACACAAAAGTTAGCCCAATTTTTGGGGATAATGTGAAAGATGATGTTAGACCGAGTAAATAGATACCTTACATGTCACGCTTTACTATTGGAAACACTCCTGCAATGGGGCCAAAATTAATTCCGTGAATATCCCCATAGGCGACCTTTTTCATTTTTTTCCAGGTTACCAGTTTATAGTTACAAAGAAGGTCTAGTGGTAAAAGTATTGCTCTCGCTCTAACGCACGCGTCAATACCTCACATGTGTGGTTTGAACGATGTTTATATATGTGGGCGGGACTTGCGTAAGTCCCGCCCACATATGTAAAAAACATTTTTACTTTTTGCTATAATAAATATCCCCAAAAATATATATTCTAAAAAAGAAAAAAACCCTCAGTTTAGGCCGATACGTATTCTACATCTTTTTGGTTCCAAAAAATCGCAAATATCGTTTAGTGTTTGGTTTTGGCAAAAGTTATAGCGTCTACAAAATATATTTTTTTTTTTGTTTTAACTAGTTATTGCGGCGATCAGCGATTTTTATTGGTACTGCGACATTATGGCGGACACATCGAACACTTTTTTGGAACCATTGGCATTTTTCTAGCGATCAGTGCTGTAAAAATGCATTGCTTACTCTAAAAATGCCACTGGCAGGGAAGGGGTTAACACTAGGTGCGAGGGAGGGGTTAAATATGTTCCCTGGGTGTGTTCTAACTGTAGGGGGGGGGGTGGGACTGACATGTGTAAATGACAGATCACTGTTCATGAAGGGGAACTCCAGACCCCCAAAAAAAAATAAGGTGGGTTCCCTCCAGGTGCATACCAGGCTCTTAGGCTTGGTCTGGAACATAAGGGGTTAAACCCGCGCAAAAAAAAACAGCGTGGGGTCCCCCCCAAGATCCAAACCAAGCCCTTATCCCAGGCACGCAGTCTGGTCAGACAGGAATGGGGGTGGGGACGAGCGAGCGCCCCCCCTCCCGAGCCATACCAGACCACATGCCCTCAACATGGGGGAGTGTGTGCTGTGGGGGAGGGGGGCACTGCCCCCCCACCCCAAAGCACTCTTGTCCCCATGTCGATAGGGACAAGAGCCTCTTCCCGACAACCCTGGCCGTTGGTTGTCGGGGTATGCGGGCGGAGGGCTTATCAGAATCTGAGAGGCCCCTTTAATAAAGGGGTCTCCAGATTCCGGCCCCCCACCCTATGTGAATGAGTATGGGGTACATTGTACCCCTACCCATTCACCTGGGGAAAAAAATGGAAAAAAATTATACACCACACACATTTAAAAATTAATTTATTAGTCAGCCGGGGGTCTTCTGCCGGGGCCCCCCACCACCACCCCATTAGGCCCCGGGCTTCGCCATCTTCTGCCGGAACCCCCTTCACCAGTGAGGCTCCTGCCTTTGGGGGAGGGTCCCGGGCTACTACGACGGTTTCTGCGGGGGGTGCACTGGCACCCCACCCCCGTCTTCAGCGACGTAATTCACCGGGACCCCCTTCACCAGTGAGGCTCCTGCCTTTGGGGGAGGGTCCCGGGCTTCCACGACGGTTTCTGCGGGGGGGGTGCACTGGCACCCCACCCCCGTCTTCAGCGACGTAATTCACCGGGACCCCCTTCACCAGTGAGGCTCCTGCCTTTGGGGGAGGGTCCCAGGCTTCCACAACGGTTTCTGCGGGGGGGGTGCACTGGCACCCCACCCCCGTCTTCAGCGACGTAATTCACCGGGATCCCCTTCACCAGTGAGGCTCCTGCCTTTGGGGGAGGGTCCCGGGCTTGTACGGTGTCTTCCGCCGGGGGGGCGACACCCGCGGGCTTCTGCGATGCCTTCCGCTTCTGCCTGTCTCCTCCGCGGAGCACAGGGCTTGTCTCCGTTGTCTTCTCCCTTCTCTTCCATTCGATGTTGACACAACGAGGTCCGGCGCTGGAATGCCGTCTGAGCAGTGGGCATGGACTTATATAGGGCAATGCCACCATGTGACCTCAACCCATGTGACATCACATTCCCATCATGCCCAGGGAATGTGATGTCACATGGGTTGAGGTCACATGGTGGCATTACCCTATATAAGTCCATGCCCGCCGCTGACACGGCATGTCAGCGCGAACCTCGTCGTGTCAACATCCAATGGAAGAGAAGGAAGAAGACAGCGGAGACAAGCCCTGGGCTCCCGGAGGAGACAGGCAGAAGAAGGAAGAGAGAAGAAAGAAGACGGAAGAAAGCCCTGGCTCCGCGGGGGAGCCAGGCAGAAGAGGGAGCAGAGAAAAGACCGGGGAGTTGGCGCACCCCCGGCAGAAGACCAGGAAGACCGGAACCCTGGCGGAAGGCACCGGAAAGACCGGGGGATAGGCGCCATCCCCCGGCAGAAGACCCCGAAGTCCGGATGCCCCTCCCTAATGAAAAAGAGCTTAAATGGGGTGGGGGCATCCGGCGGAAGGCTCCGGAGAGGACCGAGGGATGGCGCCCTCCCCCGGCAGAAATCACCGAAGCCCAGGGTCCCGGCGGAAGATCCGGAGAGAAGAAACCCCCCCCTTGTAAGAGAGCTAAAGAAGAAAGGGGGGGCTCCGGAGCAGATTAATAAAATATTCTGTGTGGTGTTTTATTTTACTTTACATTTCCCCCAGGTGAATGGGTAGAGGTACGATGTACCCCATACTCATTCACATAGGGTGGGGGGCCGGCATCTGGGGGCCCCCTTATTAAAGGGAGCTCGCAGATTCCGATTAGCCCCGCCCGCATACCCCGACAACCAATGGCAAGGGTTGTCGGGAAGAGGCTCTTGTCCCTATCGACATGGGGGCAAGAGTGCTGTGGGGTGGGGGGGCAGTGCCCCCCTCCCCCACAGCACACACTCCCCCATGTTGAGGGCATGCGGTCTGGTACGGCTCAGGAGGGGGGGGGGCGCTCGCTCGTCCCCGCCCCCATTCCTGTCCGGGCCAGACTGCATGCTTGGGATGAGGGCTTGGTTTGGATCTGGGGGGGACCCCCGCGCCGAAACGGCGCGGGTTTAACCCCTCACGTTCTGGACCAAGCCTAAGAGCCTAATGTAGCCCTGGAGGGGGACCCGCGCCGATTTCAAGTTTGAAATTTGGCGCGGAGTTCCCCTTCAGGGCTGAAAACAGCTCGGAGATTCCCGTGCGCCGCGTCACGCAGCGCATTCACGGGTACGCCGCTTGGTATTTACCAAGATTTTCACGGCGTACTGACAAGGCGCACGGGAATCCCTGACTTTTCTCTCTGCGCATGCCCAGTATGCAAATGAACCTCCCGAGGTTCAGGCGCACTGTGCAAGCGTACGGGGATCTGTTTTCAAAAAACACTTTCCCTTTCAATTCGGCCCGCCAAACACTTCAAAACACATGTCACTTCACTTCCCCTGCATCCCCCCACCTCCCCCCCTAATAAACTCCCGCCCGAACCCCCGCAATTTACAGTTTAATGTGCCGTGCGCCAGGTCTGTACTGGTGCACAATGCACCCTCTCCTGGGCGCACGGAGCACATTAGTAACTAGGGAAATACACTGCACTAGCAGCGTATTTCTTTAGTAAATGACCAAACGGCTGCTACTCCTGCTTTTACTCCATGAGTCATGGAGTAAAGGCTTTGTAAATCGGCCCCTATGTCACAACTTACCAAATTATTTCAGAAGAAGCACGATTCCATTCAACATCCTAAAAAGCAGAAATTTGGTTTTAGTTATATGTACTTTTTCAGTTTCTTTTGCAATGGTCAGATTTGCCGCTCCCCTGGCACAACAGCTCAAACCAAAATGAAAGTTGCGGGTCCCAGCGATACTGTAATGTAAATAATGCTTGGAAACTAAGTCACTACTGTTCATTTTCACTGTCACTGTGCTTGAATTTTGTGTCTGTCTTTTCTAAAAAATAATCTGTCACTAATAAAGTAAAAAAAGGAAAATAAATACTTCTCCTGGCAACAATTCTAACATTAGCCCCTCCACCACCACCTTTACATTCCCCTTGTTCACAGCCATCTTTGTGAACAAAGCAAAAATGAAGATTGGGGAGTAGGAAGAGTTGTGTAGACAGGTGGTGCAATAGCTATACGCATTTGTGGGGAGAGATGGAGGGAAAGGGAGAGAGGAAGCGATAGGCAGATAGGAGGGGGAGGGTTGGTTTGGAGGAAAAGAGTGTTGGGAGTTAAGGGTGTGTTGGTCCTTGGACATGCCACATTTTGTGATCGGTTGTCCTGTAGCCCCTACATCCTATTTTCCTCAGTATATACATATATGACTTATTTACCAGCAATTTCAATTCTCAGACACTTTCGTCTATTTTGGTCTGATGTTCCTTTCTGTATTTCTACAGGATGTAAGGAGTCAGTGTCCACTTTGATCAAAACCCTTGCGGTCCCTGTTTCTTTTAGATAACTAATTTGCGCCAGTTAAACCAGATTCTGCAAAATGTGTCAGGTGGTTTTTATATGTACAAAAAAATGACAACCAGCAACTAGCCTTTGCAGCAAGGTACACATGGAAGGCAATGCACATTGCAAGCAAACAACCAAAAGAATTCCTAGCACACTTGCCAGTCTGCAAAACATCCTAATTGGCCCTGTCCAACAGTTTGTGTTAAAAAAAACAGGGTTTTGTTTGCACACAATTTGCAAATACAAACATAAGCCACAGTGCCCACATATTTACTGCAGTCCTAAGGCTGCATTCACACCTAGGCGACAAGTAACGCCGTGTATGCGGCGTATTTTGCCGCAATTTCGTTTACTTTTTTTTTTTTCTACAAAGAATTAAACATTGCTGTCTATGGCTGAACGCCAATGCGGCAGGCGTTTCGGCGTTCGGCGTGAGATGTGAATGGAGCCTAACTAAAATTTCTAGAGCCTCCATAGTAGGAGCACATATACGCTATATTGTCTAAAGTATTGTGACACCTGCCTTCACATTAATGGCATCCCAGTTTTAGCCCGTAGGGTTTAATATTGAGTTGGTCCGCCCTTTGCAGCTGTAACAGCTTTAAATCTTCTAGGAAGGCTGTCCACAAGGTTTAGGAGTATGTCTATGGCAGTGGTTCTCAACCTGTCTAGTGCCGTGACCCCTTGATAAAATTTCCCAAGTTGTGGGGACCCTTAACAGTAAAATTATTTTCGTAGCGTGGGTTGTCAGAACCCAAGGCAAGACAAGAAACTTGTGCCCCTAACCCTCGGACATTTAGTGCTGACTGAGTCCCTTCCACTTGTACAGTATTGAAACCCCTTATGGTACATTTTAGGATGTATCACTTTCTCTGTGTTCTAGTTCCTTCCATTTTATCTCTCTCTATCCCAATTTCTTTTTCTTCCCCTATCCCTCTCTAGACGTCTTTCTTGTTCTTTCTCTCCCTTTGTCTCTGCTCCTCCCCATCTTTTCCTCTCCCTTCCATGTATTCTCTATTGTTGTTCCTTCTCTTACTCCTTGGTGGTGAGGGAATGGGATGAGTGGCAGTGCTGGGGGGGAGTTCTGATCGGCCAACTTAGGTGCTCTTGATCGAGGTCATCTGCTGATCTGAGAATTGTAGAGGGGACTCTTAATGGCAACTATAATCACAGGTAGTGTTACTCACTGTGTCTCCGGCTTCACTGTGTCTCATAGCAGTGACACCTATGCTGAAATAAGCCCCTTCCACTTTAAATTCCTCACCAGTCAACTGACCTCTAGTCTCCGCCCCCACCCATGCCATGAACTGAATGGGCATCTGCAGGCTCCAGGAACAGCCCAGCTGGGCATCCCCTAAAAGGCTTTGAGAGTGGTGCGGGCTTCAGGAACACCCCAGGATTCGCTGACCCCTGGCAAATCATCATTCGACCCCAGAGGGGCTCCCGACCCCAGGTCGAGAACCACTGGTCTATGGGAATGTTTGTCCATTCTTCCTAAAGCACATTTGTGAGGTCAGGTACAGATGTTGGACAAGAAGGCATGGCTCGCAGCCTCCACTTTAATTCATCCCAAAAATGTTCTATCTGGTTTAGGTCAGGACTCTGTGCAGGCCAGTCATGTTTCTCCATCCCAAACACGCTCATCCACAGACCTTGCTTTGTGCACTGCTGTGCAGTTATGTTGAAACAGGAAGGGGCCATCCCCAAACTGTTCCCACAAATTCGGGAGTATGAAATTGTCCAAAATGTCTTGGTATGCTCTCCTTGCGGCTAAGTGCAGTTTACCTCTGGAGATGGTACAGGAGATGCAGTGCCCAAAGAAGCACAGGTTGCCAGTAGTGTACTGAAGCTCTGAACCAGTGATCACCTGATGAATACTGGGACAAGCCGGATTCACAGTAAGGCAGAAGTTTCTCAGGAACTCCAGAAGTACTTGGCAACAGTGTACACAGAAAAAGGTAGTAGAAGCCAGGCCAGCGGTCATACATAGAGGATCAGTCAGTAGCGGATGCCAGTAGCAGGAACAAGCCAAGAAAATACACAGGAGGGCATGTAAGTAGTAGCAAAGTCAGTAATGCAAGCAGGGGTCATACATGGTTGATCAGACAGCAGCAAGGTCGGTAGAGCAAGCCAGGGGTCAAAGCCAGGAGAGGCGATCAGACAGGTCAAGGGCAAGCCGGGTCAATAACAGAAAAACCAAATAAAACCTCCATAGTGGCTCAGTAACACAGGAAGGCTGACGACAATCCAGCAATCTGGTGAGCACAGCAGCAGTCTCTTATAGGCCAGTGAGTGGCCGTATCTGTCATGTAGTGCATTTGTCGTTCTTGCGCCATTAGGCAATTCTCTTTTGAGGGGTACCCCTTCCATTTGGTGAGGTATTGAATTTGCCTACCCCCCCTCCAACAATCTATAATGGTTTCCACTTCGAACTCTGCTTCACCTTCCACTTACTAGAGGTGAAGGCAACTCTTCTCTCCCAGGGAAAGGAGTGGGTACAGCCGGTTTGAGCAGAGAAATGTGGAATACCGGATGTAGTTTTTAGGAATTGGGTAGTGCCAGTTCAAATGCTACTGGGTTTATTTCCCTCTTGCAATAATAAGTGAAATTAGTGTAGCGCAAAACTTAGACAAATATGATGCTGGTATATAGCCAGCAAGCCTATATATAACAAAACAGTCCAAATAAAGGAAAAAAATTAAAAATGAAACTCAGAATAACAATCCAAAGTCCATAAGTGTCGAATAAATGAAGTAGATGAAAATAAATCTCCACTGCGTGATAAACCACCACACTTAAAGTGATCCCTCCACCGTTAGAGATGGCTACTCTCACCTTCATGCGTGGACCACTGAGTTAACAAATGGTCAATTAGGCAGGTATCACAATAAACAGGAACCAGGCTGATGTATCAGATCCTCATTAGGCAACCATACCGCATAAGACAGGTGCATGGAAAAAGATAATCACAGACTAAGCGCTCTCTGTTGCAATAGGTAGATTTAATCACAAAAAATGTAAAAGTCAGGCTACTCACATTCGGCCAGACTAAAAACGGCATGAAGTACAATCATAAATGAGGACGGCAGATGAGCGACGTGGTGTGCAGGCTCCTAATCCCCCGGACGCGTTGCGTTATGTCAACTTCCTCAGCGGGGCGGAAGGTGAGAGTAGCCATCTCTAACGGTGGAGGGATCACTTTAAGTGTGGTGGTTTATCACGCGGTGGAGATTTATTTTCATCTACTTCATTTATTCGACACTTATGGACTTTGGATTGTTATTCTGAGTTTTATTTTTTATTTTTTTCCTTTATTTGGACTGTTTTGTTATATATAAGCTTGCTGGCTATATACCAGCATCATATTTGTCTAAGTTTTGCGCTGCACTAATTTCACTTATTATTGTATCTCCCTGGATTTTTGCGATTATTCCGTAGTGTTCAGCTGGCATTACTAGTGATCCGAACCCAGTGGGTCTTTTTCACCCAACTCATTATTTAATTGATCTATATATTTGCGCTGAATGCACCTTTGTTTTGATTATTTCCCTCTTGATCTCAAAAGAACCAATACATTTTGGCCCTAGCTTCTGGCAAGGACAAGAGATATTAGGATTCACTGAAGAAAGCCATACCTTTTTTTTTTAAAGACAGGATTTCCCCTCCTTTACTTGTTGTGGTACTTCTTGTAATCCTCTTGAGCTTTCCGCAACCGCCTCTGGGCCTTAGAGGCCTCCGCAACCCTGTCACCCAAAAGAGCCTGTTTTGCTGATTTAACCAAGTTCAAAGAGTCCAAGAGTATATACAATTATAGACCCTAATCCAGAACCTCCTAACTTTAGGACAAGTCCACCAAATATGGTAGGTGGTTCCAGTCTGGCCACAGCCTCTAAAACACTTGGGGGAACCTCCATGTACAAAGGTAGCAAGCCTAGCCGGCACCATATACCATCTAAGTAACACTTTATAATTAGCTTCTATTATAGATGTATTGATAAGCGATCTGGACGATGTGTCCGACAACCTGTGCCACTCCTCCAAGCCTAGGGTCTCCTGCAAATCTCCCTCCCATTGGAGCATATATGTCAGTTTAGTCGGCGAACTCATCAACATTGCATATATCTCGGAAATATGACCTTTGAGTCTATCATATTGAGTACAAAAATGCTCCATGGGAGTTGAGGTCGCAAGATCCCCCCGTCAAGCCAGGGCCTGCACATAATAACGCAGTTGGGCGTATCTATAACATTCTACCGATGGAATATATTTTTCCCGCATAGTTTGCTCAGTAAGTACACCCCCTCCGTCACAAATGTCCGCTATACGTAGCAAACCCTTATTTGTCCACCATTTGAAAGCAAGAGGATCGAGGCCCGGGGGGAAAGGCACTATTCCACACTAAATGTAATGCCCCTGTCGTTTCCTATAACGACTGGTTCCTTCCCCCTTTCATTCTACCTGCTCCCAGTTAAAATTCTCGCCTTCCAGCGCTCTTTTCTGAATCGGCCGCGTCACTTCCGGTGCGCGGACGATTGCGTTCCACCCTGGAACGCGGAAGTGCGCCTGGCGTTCTCCAGCTGATTCCCATGCTTCTCCCCTATTTAAACCTCCAGGCATGGCGATCAGGTGTTCCACAATTCTTGTAGGACGCCTGCCGCCTCCTGGGAGACAGAACCAAGCCGTACCACGCTGTCCGCTGGGACCTCAGTACAGCACTCAGGAAATACTCACCGCAGACCCTGCATCTTCTCCATGCCTTCTTGCAACTCTTCACTCAGCACTGTTACAACTTACATCCTCTGCTGGAAGCTACACTCCATGCACTCTCTGTCTAAACCTTCCCATTAAGCAGGACTGCTACTACTATTGGGACCTGGATTAAACTACCTAATCAACAAACCGCAAGTATCTGGGTTTCCAGCATATTTATTCTTACTATCTGCATGAAGTTAATGCAGATACACTTGCCTTATGATTGAAGTGTTACCTGAGAATTAAGAGAAGTTATTAATCAGTAGTTCATATGCTGTTGTACCCCTGAGTACTCTGGAGACTGTCTATCTATATATATATGATGCCTATATGCAAATAAGTATATAGGATTTGGTGATGTTGCTACTACAGAGGTTGTGATGATTTGATCCCTAAACTTTCTTAATAACATAGAGAGTGACCAAGGGTATCACACCTGAGAAACCTCAAACAGCTGTGATCCAATCCTTTTATACACCTTGCAGGGTCTTGCACTAAAGGTGCCAATGGGGAGTGTGGTGATTTAAAATTCTGGGTTCTAGAGACTCTAGCCCAAATATGCAAGGAGAAAGATAAAGATGGACATAATATAGTGGGTCTATCCTTAAGCGGAAGCCACATATTATGGGATATTTGATGCGGACGACAGGAGTAAGATTCCATGATCATCCATATCGCTTAGAGTGAAATCTGGAAAGTTGGGCTAGCTGGGCCGCATAAAAGTATTTCTGCAGGTCAGGTAGGACCAAGCCCCCTTTACGTTTAAGAGTAAACATAGTGCGCTAATAGGCATCTAATCCCCCCAACAAACTGTAAGATTTTCCTTTGCAACATTTTCAAATCACTGTGTACCAAGGCTACCGGTATCGTACGAAACAAATACAATATCCTTGGTAGGACGTTCATTTTAATAGAGTGAAGTCTGCCAAACCACGATGGGGGGTGAATTTGCCACTTGGCCAGATCCTCAGTTAACCTCTTAAAAAGAGCTGGGTAATTTCTCCTGTATAGCATTTGAGGAGACAAAGTTAAGTTTAATGCCTAAGTAGGGAAGTGCTTTGGGTTCCCACTGAAACCGGTGCGTTTGTTCAAGTACTTTCTGGGTGGAGTTTTGCAGCCAAATGTTACAGTGGGGATCAAAAGTTTGGGCACCCCAGGTAAAAATTTGTATTAATGTGCATAACGAAGCCAAGGAAAGATGGCAAAATCTCCAAAAGGCATCAAATTACAGATTAGACATTCTTATATGTCAAAAAAAGTTAGATTTTATTTCCATCATTTACACTTTCAAAATTACAGAAAACAAAAAAATGGCATCTGCAAAAGTTTGGGCACCCTGCAGAATTTATAGCATGCATTGCCCCCTTTGCAAAGCTGAGACCTGCCAGTGTCATGCATTGTTCTCAATCATCGTCTGGGAAGACCAGGTGATGTCAATCTCAAAGGTTTTAAAATGCCCAGACTCATCTGACCTTGCCCCAACAATCAGCACCATGGGTTCTTCTAAGCAGTTGTCTAGAAAACTGAAACTGAAAATAGTTGACGCTCACAAACTGGAGAAGGCTATAAGAAGATAGCAAAGCGTTTTCAGATGTCAATATCCTCTGTTCGGAATGTAATTAGGAAATGGCAGTCATCAGGAACAGTGGAAGTTAAAGCAAGATCTGGAAGACCAAGAAAAATATCAGACAGAACAGCTCGCAGGATTGTGAGAAAAGCAATTCAAAACCCACGTTTGACTGCACGATCCCTCCAGAAAGATCTGGCAGACACTGGAGTTGTGGTACACTTTTCCACTATAAAGAGATACTTGTACAAATATGGTCTTCATGGAAGAGTGATCAGAAGAATACCTCTTCTACGTCCTCACCACAAAAATCAGCGTTTGAACTTTGCAAATAAACATATAGACAAGCCTGATGCATTTTGGAAACAAGTTCTGTACTTTTTGGTACGTTTGGAGAAGAAAGGGCACATAATTTAATGAATAGAACCTCTGTCCAACTGTTAAGCATGGGGGTGGATCAAATAATGCTTTGGGGTTGTATTGCAGCCAGTGGCACAGGAAATATTTCACGAGTAGAAGGAAAAATGGATTCAATAAAATTTCAGCAAATTTTGGATGGTAACTTGATGCCATCTGTGAAAAAGCTGAAGTTAAAGAAAGGATGGCTTCTACAAATGGATAATGATCCTAAACACACCTCAAAATCCACGGGGGATTACATCAATAGGCATAAACTGAAGGTTTTGCCATGGCCTTCACAATCTCCTGACCTCAACATAATTGAAAATCTATGGATAGACCTTAAAAGAGCAGTGCGTGACAGACAGCCCAGAAATCTCAAAGAACTGGAAGACTTTTGTAAGGAAGAATGGGCAAAGATACCTCAAACAAGAATTGAAAGACTCTTGGCTGGCTACAAAAAGCGTTTACACGCTGTGATACTTGCCAAAGGGGGCAGTACAAGATATTAACTCTGCAGAGTGCCCAAACTTTTGCAGACACCATTTTTTTGTTTTCTGTAATTTTAAAAGTGTAAATGATGGAAAAAAAATCTAACTTTGTTTGACATATTATTAGAATGTCTAATTTGTAATTTGATGCCTTTTGGAGATTTTTCCATCTTTCCTTGGCTTCGTTATGCACATTAATACAAATTTTTACCTGGGGTGCCCAAACTTTTGATCCCCACTGTAAGTGCCCTAGAATTACTATGATTGATTCGTAGCCCCGATATCACCGAAAATGGATTAAGTATCGCATACAAATTGGGAAGAGACGTAATCGGTGAAGGTAAAGTTAATGACAAATCGTCCGCGAAAAGCAAGCATTTGTGTTCATGCCCGCCGCCAACTATCCCCCGTATATCCTGGCAATCCCGAATTTGAATAGCCAGCGACTCTATTGCCAGGACAAATGAAAGCGAAGACAACGGGGATCCCTGCCTAGTTCCTCTCTTAATAGCGAAAGATTGGGAAGAATATCCCCAAATCACCAAGGAGGCCGTCGGAGCGTCGTATAACGTTCGGAGGAGGGCCAGAAAGCATTCGCCAAACCCATAACGATGCAATACATCGAACAGATAATCCCAAGAAAGGGAGTCGAACGCTTTCTGAATATCTAATGAGAGTAACATACCCCTCCTAGATCCTTTGCCATCCCAATCAGATTGGATGGCCGAGATCAAATTCAAAATTCTACGGGTTTGGAACAAAACCCGCCTGGTCCGGGTGAATATAACGGGGGAGGAAGGAATTTAATCTAAAAGCTAGGACTTTAGTCAAGATTTTTAAGTCCGTAGCGAAATCGGATGATAGTTCGTGCAGTCCCCGTGATCCTTACCCGGTTTCGGTATAACATGAATAAAAGCAGCATTTTCATGCATGGGAAGTTTTACCACCACGACGTAGGTCATTCAAATAAGCACATAGGTGAGGAACGAGAATGTCCTGGTACTTCCTGTAATAATGGCCTAAGAAACCATCCGGTCCCGGAGGACTTTTTATTTTATTTAAAAAAACAGACCTGTGACTGAATACATTTTTGCCTAAATGTATGACTAAAATTGAATTTTGGATTTTTCTTATAACAAAAAGCAGAAAATATATATATTTTCTTTTTTTTTTTCAAAATCTTCAGTCTTTTTACATTTTTATATTGCAAAAAAAAAATAATTGCAGAGGCAATCAAATACCATCAAAATAAAGCTCTATTTGTGGGGGGATGCAAATTTTGTTTGGGTACAACATTGCATGAGTGCGCAATTACCAGTTAAAGCAGCGCAGTGCCAAATTGTAAAAAGTCCTCTGGTCTTTAGGCTGCCAAATTGTCTGGGGCTTAAGTGGTTAAGAAGGAAGAGACTTCATAGTGCAGTACTTTTAATTTACCTTTTATTAAAAAAAATCTGTTGTACTTGCATGAAGAAAAACGTTAGAATCAAATAAAAACGCACAGCTGCGGATTTCGCCGCAATGTCTCCTTCTCACCAAGCTTCTTGCTGATGGTCTTGTAGCCCATTCCAGCTTTGTACAGGTTTACAATCTTGTCCCTGATGTCCTTTGACAGTTCTTTGGTCTTGCTCATGATAATTGGATTTGAATGGATGACAGATTCTGTGGAGGGGCGTCTTTTATACATTGACATGACTAATCTGTGTACCACATGAGCAGATGCTGTAGCCAGTCTGTGGGAGCCAGACCATTATTGTTGGTTGGTAAAGAATCAAATACTTATTTTACTCATTGATATGCAACTCCAATTTATTACTTTTTGTTTCATGTGTTTTTTTTTCTGGATTTTTTCTGTAATAGATTTACACTGTCGGATCTTAGGATGCAGTACCGCGGCCGCCGCTGGGGGCATTTCTCGTCGAAATTCCGCGTCGGGTATGCAAATTAACACTTACGGAGATCCACGAAGCTTTTTCCCTTCGTTTTTTTTTCCGTAAGTGTTAGTTTGCCGTCGCAAAATTAGGGCTGCTTTTACAAAGTGTAAACTTAGTACACCATGTAAAAGTAGACCCTTCTTTCCCGCATCGCTGTCAAATTGTTCTAAAAAAAAAAAATTTCCCGCCGCAACTTTTTTTTTTTTTTTACACCCATCGCGATTCTCAAAACTCGGCGCAACGTAACTTCGCGCAAAGCACGTCGGGAGAATGCGCAGTACGTCCAGCGCGGGATCGCGCCTAATTTAAATGGGACTCGCCCCATTAGATTGGGCCGCCTTGCGCCGGACGGATTTAAGTTACACCGCTGCAAATTTCTAGGTAAGTGCTTTGTGGATCGGGCACTTAGGTAGAAATTTTGCGGCGGTGTAACTTAAATCCGAATATTTAAGTTGCGCCCGCTGTACGTGGATCTGGCCCTTTGTCTCTAGCATTTTAAAATGCACCTATGATCAAAAAGATGGACCTTTTTAATTTCTTTAGTTGTAGAGCTGCATGATTAATTGTTTAAAAAAAAATCACGTTCTTGATTCAACCCACCTCATGATCTTAATCAGGCGTTTCCATGATTCTGTAAACAGTGCAGAGTTGTTCCTTGCTCAGAGCTGTGAAAAAAAAAAAAAGCCAGCAAACGTTTATCAACATTGGTCATCGCTGAGAGATGGAGAAGAGATACAATGTAACATTTAGTTTTTAGATCAAAGGGAGGAACTTTGGCCTGTAACTTAGGTCAGTTTAACCACTTAAAGACCAAAGCCCCGTACACGGTCAGACCTTTGTCCGACCAAAATCGCATCAGAATTCCGACGAAATTCCATCGGAGTAAAAGAGAACATGTTCTATATTTAAACCGACGGAATTCATCGTAATTTCCGATGGAAATAATCCGATGGGGCATACATACGGTTGGAATTTCCTGATGGGGAAAAAGTCAGTCGGACTGTCAGTTGTGTGTACGGGGCATAAACCTTTCTCTGACACTTGTTGCTTACAAGTTATAATTAATATGTTTTGCTAGCAAATTATTTAGTACCCCGAAACGCGCACACACACACACATATATATACCCTATAGAATAAAATGTGGGTTCCTTGCAATATTTTATGTCACACAGTATTTGCTCAGCGGTGTTTCAAAAGCATTTTTTTGGGGGGGGGGGGGGGGGCGATATATATACATACATGCATACATGCATACACATGCACACACACACCAGTAAATTTGGCCCAATTATTTTTGTTTTATGTGAAAGAGGATGTAGCTTTATTTCATTCAGGATGGCAGTCTGTCTGCTTCTTCATTTCACTTAACCAAGAAAACGAATTTGACAAAACTGTTCTTATGTTTGTAGAGTTTAGTACATACCCAGCAATACAAATGCACAGCCTGTCCATTAAGCGTGAATAACGTTTTATTGTGCAATTATCTTTGTTTTACAGAAACTGGATTGTCTGATATTCCACTGGATAGATCTTTTCTTGGCCGGGAGCTTAACTTTGTAGAAGATGCAAATGCTCAGTCTGTGTAAGCAAGGTTTTGTTTGTCATGTTACCGTGCATATATTGATAACTTAGCTGCAAATTCATATATTGAATATTTGTCTTTGTCGCTTTTTTGTAGTGTCTGTTTACATAATTGCTTTCCGGTGACACAAATGCGCCACCATGTGTTTTACTGCCAAAAAATGCTGCATGCGTGTTGCATCCATTGGAAGGTGCATTGATGCGCCATTGAGAATAAATTGAACTGCATTGCACCAGCGCATTTCACATGCGTTGTGTGTTACCACAACGCCATTGTGAGAACAGGCTCTAGTGGGACCACAAGAGATGCATTTAAAATGACTCTACAGCGGGAGTTTTCCAGAAATATTAGTGATTTGTTTATAGAAAGTATTCAGTTATGTATTTTTTCATTTTACCTTGTTCAAGCTCTTGGTGTGCTTCCAGTAACCATTTCTACTATTTTTCTACTGTTAAATTGTACTATGCATTCAAAGTACAGATCTTTGCTTGTGTCAATATACTCATGCACATTCCTGATTTTACAGGCCAATACTATATGGGATACTGTCTAACTTTTTATATGGACACAGGGGTGCTCCTTGTCCCTCATCGGAGAACCCTACAAGAAGGAATTTTGAAGGCACAGCAGGCCGAATTACAAAAGGTAAATGAAAATTATAACCGCATTAGGAAAGGACGGAGACTGTACTAGACGGTGAACCAGAGTTCCTCTGTGGAGCAGGGCAAGATAATAAACTCTGTAGAAAATATCTGAGTTGCTAGAAAATATGTTTTTTTTTTTTTTTTTGGCGAGTGTAAAGTAAAATTGAAACGTGTCAATCAGAAAAGATGCTTTATTTTTCTTATTGTGACTTTGAACTTTAAATTTGTTTTAGTAGCACAAAAGCTCAGTTATACTATGCATATATGCCAAACAAATGAAGCTTTAGGGAGACTTGTTGTTGCCTGCAGCCTTAACTTAACCTCCGTGTTACCAGCAGTATAAGATGTGCAGCATAATCATGCTAGGCTCACACAGGCATTTTTTCTTGTCATATTTGTTTATTGAAATTTCACAAGTCGGGTTAAAGGTTTAAAAGTGATACAGGTATATACAATAGTAAGGTACAGTATAACATTATTATATGACTAAAAATAAAGTTGTCTCGTACTTTAAGAGATTGTCAACTCAGAGGGACATTTCCTATAGTGTTAAGAAAACAAAACAAATTTGTCTAAACTTAGACTTTGGTAGAATAAGGGAGTCTCAAAATAATTATAATTTGGGAATATCTGAAGTTCGTGATAAACGAAGCGTTAAGGGATTATCGCTCTCATTTTTCAAGTAAGAGAAAATTCCAACGGTTAATAACGTAATAAAAAAAACAAGAAATACAATTATGAGTAACGCTATGTAAACCTGATAAAGAGAGAAAAATATGAGAAAGGAAAAGGTAAAATAACGAAAGGGTTAGAAAAGAAAGAGGAGGGAGGAAAGGTAAGGGATATCCGAGGCAAGGTGTGTTTCCAATCATGTATTCAATATGACAGCCCTCAAAATTTCCACTCGCCTACTAGCATTTGGCGAGTGGATTTAAGCTGGGGGCGAGTGATGACAGGGCTGCATGACCAATCTCCCTCCAATCTGTGCCTACACTTAAAGTCCCAATGAGATTGGCGGCCGAAGAGGAAAGGTGCATGCTCGGGAAAAGTAGTCTGTTGAGCCGCGCACAGGCAGCGCAGTACACAGGTGCTCTCCTTACAATTCTCATTAAGCTATGGGACCTAACAGTATGACCTCTCTGAGCCTGCCCCCCTCCCCGACCAATGTAGCTGGAGAGCAGAAAGTAATGAGTGAGGTGGAGGATTGCAAAAATTACCACTCCGATGCACTGAAAGTTGCCCTGACATGAGAGCGGCAGCCTTCTAGTTTGTGCAGTTTTCTTCTCCTTGTGCTCTATGTAAGTGTCCAACAGTTTAGCCTGAGCACTGTGAACAGACTGGTCTCAATGTGTGCTGCGCGCTGTCAGTGTGCGCTGTGCTATGGTGTCAATGGCTGTGCAGTTGTGTGGATCTCAGCGCTGGATTGTACTCCCTCCCGCTGTGCTGCAGGTCCTCTCCTCTCTGCCAGCCTGAATAAAAGGGGGAAATGGGGACATGCAAGCGTGGAGCCGCACACACAGGCTCCTGATGATGAGATGAATGGGAGAAAGAGAGAGGATGGATGGGAGTTGCAGAGGAGACAGCAAGAGAATGGGGAAGAGACCCAGTTCTAGTGCCCTGTCCCTCTGGTCTGCCCCCAGTGCCCTGTTCCTCTGGTCTGCCCCCAGTGCCCTGTCCCTCTGGTCTGCCCCCAGTGCCCTGTCCCATTTTGTTAAAGTTGTTGTTGGTAATATTTAATTTTGTAACTTGATTCTGCATAAAACATTGTCATTCCATGAGATAATCTACGAGGGCGTGTTTACGGGTGCAATTAGGCGCAGGGCAGTGTATGAATTAGGTGGGGCAACTGGTGGCGAGTAACTCTTAAAGGCCTGGCTAGTAGCTCAGGACTTGAAATTTTGAGCCCTGCAATATGAGAAAATTTAAATGCATGAGAAATTTTACCCAGGCATCAATAGGGTTGCATCTAAATTAGAAGACAGGTAATGTGTCGTCCAAGGGAGCCATATGTTCTTGAATTTAGGAATTTTTTCATGTGTTCTAGCCTCTGTTTTGGCATGAAGCATGGATTGATTAATTCTACAATTAGTTTTAGTTGATATCAGGGTATGAGTTTTCCAGGCTTTAGCGATTGTTTTGCAGCTATTGTGATCTGTAGCAGTAGCTTGAACTGATTATTAGATTTGTCGGTTTTAAATTCAAAAGCGCAATCAAAGGATCAGGAAGGATGGACACTGCAAATAGTGTCGATCATGCAAAATATGTCTTCCCAAAACAACAAGAGGAGGAGTAATCTGGTAGGAACTAAGTACCAACGTGTAAGTACTTTTGTAGTTGGTTTCTAAAGCGGCTATATTTTGAGAGGAACATTTTGTAGTAATCCAAATCTTATCCCATACTTCTGTGCCCAATGAGAATCCAAGATGAGATTCCCCACTTGGCAACATATGTGGGCGGACTAGAATCTGATTTAGAAATGAGTTGGGCATATATGTTCGAAATAAATCCTTTTGCATGGGGGTCATGTTTACATATATTTTCAAAGTATGATAATTTATGGAGTTTAAGTCTTCCTTGGATATTGGGCATAAAACACTTTTTAATCTGAAGATATCGTAAAATTTCAGAGTTTGGAAGTTCATGACTCTAACCTAAATCGGAGAATGTTAGAAAGGAATTGGAGGAAGTAAGATAATGTAATTGGGTCAATTTAGAGGCGGTCCATGCTTTAAAGGTTTTAGGAAATTTCCAGGCAGGATAAGAGGATTTTTAAGGAACGATAAGAGTGGATTATGAGGAGATTGTAAGCCACAGAACAATTTTAATTTGTTCCATATTACGAGGGATTGTTTCGTTTTCGGATTTGTACGTTTTTTTCGGCAGGAGGGTTGTAACCACAAGAGATTGGATATTGATAATGGGTCACAATCCATAGATTCCAGAGCCACCCAAAGTGGAATTTCAGTAGTCGCATGGAATTTAGTTATTTGTGCCAAATGAGCCTGCATGGTAAGAAGTAGATAAGTTAGGAAATCCGAGACCACCTTTACGTTTTGGAAGATATAATGTATGCTTAGGTAAGCAAGGTTTTAAAGAGCCCCAAACAAAGGTTGTTAATTTATGCTGCATTATTCTTAAAAAATGTCGGGACCGAGATAGGTATAACACTAAAAAGATATAGAATTTTAGGTAGTATAGCCATTTTAATAACATTGATTTTACCGATCCAAGAAATAGGGAGAGAAGACCACTGAGTTAATTGGTAATCTATCGTAAGATAGGTGGATAATTTGTCCTAAATAGTTCAGAGAGATGACGCGTAAGATTAATTCCTAAGTATGAGAGACTGGTAGTAGACCATGAGAAAGGGAGAGATGCTTGCGCCTGTTGTACATCTGAGGGGGATAGAGAAATAAATTGGGCAAACGGTTTAATAAGTAAGGCAAATATAAGTAGGGATAGTGGGCAACCCTGTCTCGTACCTCTGCAAATGTCGAATGCATTTGATTTATACCCTGCATATGCCTTGGGTTTATCATATAAAGAAGAGATCAACTAAGAAAATGGTGGCCAAATCCCCAGTTTTGTAGGACATAGCGTAGGTAGGGCCACAAAATTGTATCAAATGCTTTTTTGATATCCAAAGATAAAAATCAAAGGTGGGATTTTCTTTGATTTGGCAATATGCATCAATGGTGCTGCTCTACGTATATTTTCTCCTGCTTGACACTTTGGGATGAAGCCTACTTGATCTCTGTGTATTAAAGAGCCAACTATAATGTTTAGCTGAGTTGATAAAACTTTCGCTAGAAGTTTGATGTCTAAATTAAAGGGGGGGGGGGTTCCACCCGCGATATTATTATAAATATATATATATTTTTTTAAAGTCAGCAGCTACAAACACTGTAACTGCTGACTTTTAATAAGGACACTTACCTGTCCTAGTCGCCTGCAATGTCGGCCCCCGCCGAGGCCGATCCCTCGATCCTGGCAGCTCCAGGCGCCGCCATCCACAGTAAGGGAAACGGGCAGTGAAGTTGTGCGGCTTCACTACCCGTTTCCTACTGCGCATGCTGCTCTCTGAGATACACACAGTTCCCAGAAGGCAGCGTGCCCCATTCACAAGAAGACAGAGTGTAGGATGAGGAAGAAGATCCACCTTGGAGGATGAAGAGGCAGATTAGGGACTTCCGCATAGCAACCGCTATTTCGGGTAAGTAAAACATTTTTTTTTTTTTTTTTGGTGTAAATTTTTTTTTTTCAGGGTGGAACTCCACTTTAACCACTTAAGACCCGGACCAAAATACAGGTAAAAGACCAGGCCCCTTTTTGTGATTCGGCACTGCGCCGCTTTAACTAACAATTGCTCGGTCGTGCGACGTGGCTCCCAAACAAAATTGGCGTCCTTTTTTTCCCACAAATAGAGCTTTCTTTTGGTGGTATTTGATCACCTCTGCGGTTTTATTTTTTGCGCTATAAACAAAAATAGAGCGACAATTTTGAAAAAAATGCAATATTTTTTACTTTTTGCTATAATAAATATCCCCCAAAAATATATAAAAAAAACTATTTTTTTCCTCAGTTTATACGTCGGACCCCCGACCCGCGGAAAGCCAGGGATGTACATGTACGCCCATATGCCTGTACGTGCCATTCTGTGGACGTGTATATATACATGCGGCGGTCGTTAAGCGGTTAAGAGATGTAGATTTTGCAGGGTACTTTGCAACTCATCATAAGATCTGCAGGTGTATTTGGTACCTTGATAGGTAAAATGTACAGAAAACGGGAATCCCCATTGATAAGCTGTTTGATTTTGCTGAAGGATTTGAAGAAGAGGTTTTAAGGCTCGCCTTTTAGCAACTGTAATTGGGGAAAGATCAGCAAATAGCTGGTAAGTGTGACCTTGAAAAGTGAGGGAGTCTTTTCCTCTTGCTGCAGCCAAAATGTGCTCTTTTGGTGCAAAAGAAATGCAATTTTGCAATTATATCGCAAGGTGGCCATTCAGTTTTGCGTGGCATTAAAGCCCTATGAATTCTATCAAGTTCCAATCTATCAATTGGGATTGACGGCATTAGTTGCGCAGATTAGAGCGACGCTCTCTAGTCTCAAAATCTTCCTAACGAAAATTTGTAAAGTGAGGTTTTCCTCTTTAAGGTTTTCCAATTTGCAAACATGGGACTGGACATTTTTTTCCACATCTTCTACTCCATTTTCCAGGTCTTATGTACGCTGGCCTAATTCTCTGATTTCTTTAGTCAGGCTTTCGGTGATGTGTTTTGATGTCTGCTTCAGTGCTTTTTGTAGCATCTTTTCAAACTGCTTTATAATATTAAAATGTAAAGTGTCTATTACTGCAGTTTGTAAAGGAGTATATTCAACATCGGATTCAGCTATGTCATCCTGTGGCTGCGGTTTCTGCCTCTGCTTAGCAGTACAAGAAGAGCTTGTGTGAGGTGAGGGGGGAGGTGGCATTTTAGACATGGCCCTGGGCAGAGCGTCTCTGGGATTCTTATTGTATTTTTTGGACGTGCCCCACTAAACACCATAATGTACCTCAGTGAAGGTTTGTAGCTCTTTATATAATTCACCCGAAGCCATGCAGGTGTTTTATCTGACCATGAAGTCCCGGGAGATACAGAGCTTCTGGGTCTGCCTCAGCCGGCTCTGCGCATGCTCTCCCACACAGGCATTTTTTTTATTTTTATCTTGCAAATGCTGTTCTGAAATACACCACATTCGTGTGTGTGTGTATTATATAATATCCTGCGTAAACTGTTGGCACTATATAAATCATGTTAAATTTTAATACATTTAATTAGTTTTAATTGGTGTTTAATGTTTTTTATTTTTATAAATTTAAAAAAATATAAAGTGAGTTAACAGGAAAAATCTAAATCAAATCAATATTTGGTGCGACTACCCTTTGCCTTCCGACCAGCATCAATTCTAGGTACACTTGCACACAGATTTTAAAGGAACTCGGCAGGTAGGTTGTTCTAAACATCTTTGAGAACTAACCACGGATCTTCTGTGGATGTAGGCTGCCTCAGATCCTTCTGCCTTTTCTTGTAATCCCAGGCAGACTTGATGTTGAAACAAGGTTTCTGTGGGAGCTAAACTATCACTTCCAGACTCCGTTTTTCTTTACACAAAAGAAAATTCTTAACGACATTGACTATGTTTGGAGTTGTTGTCCTGCTACAGAATAAATTTGGGATTAATCACACGGCTCCCTGGTGGCATGATGGATAATTCTCTTCCTGTATTTCTCAGCATTTTTAACACTAAATAAAATCAGTCAATTTAACTGCTTCCCCAAACGTGTACATTCAACACATGCCATGAATGATAACTATCACCAATGCTTGTGCTCTCAACCAAACTGTCAAACCAGTTGTGACACCAACCATTTGATCACATGTGTAACGGACCTATGAACTATTCTGACTGGACATCTATAATAATCCTGCAGTGAGGCATACACAGGGTTAATTGTAGAGTGACTCTATTCTAATGTCCCCCCTTCCTCAGCTAATTGACTCTCCTTTGTGTAGTTAACAGCCTCCTGTCAGGTGTATGCTAATGGGATCATCTGTGAGTGTGTAATTGTTCTAAAGGTTAATTGAATTCTATTGATAAAGGAATGTGTCTGATCAGGTCATGTTAAGTGGATCTCGGGTCCGAAACGTCTAGAGACTGATTAAGTGATTAATTCAAGGAGAGGTCATTATTTCAAAGTATCTGTATTGAAGCCCCCCCACTGTGTGAGGGGGGCGGAGATTGTCATTGTTCCTGTAACAGTTTTGTAACCACATATAAGCTAGGTGTTGTACCATTAAAAGTTCAGTCCTACGTGACCCTTCAAAACGTAGCGCTGTCTCGTTCTTGAAAGGGCGTTCGATGGGATTGTTATTCTGCTCATTTTATAGCTGAACCGGACTCTCTCTCTGGATCTCGTGGATGAGATATACCGGCTGTACCTGCATATCGCAACTTGCCAGGGAAAAGGACGTCTCCAACGGCTGATACCCTCTCACTACCTGGGTAGCCGTTACATTGGTTGGCAGCAGCGGGATGGTCCTTTTATCCAGACAGCAAGTTCTGAATGGAGTCGCAGTACGCCAGGCTGAAAAGATCCACACTAAAGAAGCAGGCTGTGGACTCCCACATGGAATAGGCCAACCGGTTACAAAGGGTGGCATCCCTTTGGGTGCAAGGCCAACACCGGGGAGGAAGTATTGCAGCTGTTCCTAATGGAACATTTCTTCCAAGACCTGGCCGCAGACATACAAGACTGGATACGAGATCGCCGTCCCGCTAACTTAAACGAGGCGGCTCGGCTAGCAGATGAGTACGCAGAAACAAGGAAAGTAAGCCAGGATACTACACGGCTGGGTCATAAGGTAGAACCGCGCACTCCAACCGTCACCCCACGCCCAGAGTTTCGGGCTCCAGTCCCACCAGGACCACCACGCCCTCAGGGGCCTAACGACTACCCCCGGGATTCGTCGAGGGTGATGTGCCATCACTGCAGCAACACGGGACATATTGCTCGTTATTGCCCTTTGAGAGCTACAAATAACTGGAGACGCACAACACCCAACACAGAGGTCACTCCATCGCGTCCCTCTGCGGCCCACTGCCTAGAGACCGAGGGGGGCCCTGAGGAATGTCTGGGAATTTTGTATGAGGCAGATCCAATACAAGCTGCCTCTCCAGATAACCGTCAGCATCACCGTCAGGAGGTACGGGTGAAAGTAGCACAAGGCCTAAGAGATACCGGGACTACTATCACTTTGATTCAAAAACATCTGGTAAAGCCAGAGAACGTGTCCACTCGCACAGTTGCCGTCCGGGTCGCAGGGGGTGCTGTATTTCGCATACCCACCGCCCGGGTGCACTTAGACTGGGGAGCCGGGTCAGGAAAGACCACAGTTGGTATCATGGACAACCTACCTGCCGAGGTTGTGCTGGGCAATGACATTGGCCCTCTGACTTTGGCTTATTTACCTACACCTGCTGCTGCTTGTCCCGTGACCACCCGCGTTGCTGGAATCAACTCGCTTGCTGCTGAGACCCGGGTAAGTCTACCTTCCCCGACATGTACTGTAGATCCGGCACAATATCACAGTCTAAAATGGGAATGTGACAAGTTGGCCAGTGAGAAATCAGAGATGCAACGACACTATGCCATGTATTATGAGATGTCCCGTGGCTTGAACATTGAAATGCACAAACAGGCGGAAATTGTCAAAATATTAAATGGGATTTGCATCCAGGTGGTGCCTTATCTGTCCCAAGAGCATCAGCAACAGGTTTTGGGACCCATTGAGAGAGCAAAGCAAGTGACTGTTCCAGAACTGAATTCTATTATTCACCGTCCCCATCAGCTACCGACCTGGTAAGCCAATGGGAATGCCGACGGACTGTCCAGGCAAACTGAACTTTTACCCTAACAGCAGACCGGACATTCCCAATTTGACCCGAAAAGGATCAATCCGGATCTGCCGGAGTGTTCCACAAAAGGGGAGTAGTGTAACGGACCTATGAACTATTCTGCCTGGACATCTATAATAATCCTGCAGTGAGGCATACACAGGGTTAATTGTAGAGTGACTCTATTCTAATGTCCCCCCTTCCTCAGCTAATTGACTCTCTCCTTTGTGTAGTTAACAGCCTCCTGTCAGGTGTATGCTAATGGGATCATCTGTGAGTGTGTAATTGTTCTAAAGGTTAATTGAATTCTATTGATAAAGGAATGTGTCTGATCAGGTCATATTAAGTGGATCTCGGGTCCGAAACGTCTAGAGACTGATTAAGTGATTAATTCAAGGAGAGGTCATTAT
This sequence comes from Rana temporaria, assembly GCF_905171775.1. Classification (NCBI taxonomy): domain Eukaryota; kingdom Metazoa; phylum Chordata; class Amphibia; order Anura; family Ranidae; genus Rana; species Rana temporaria. Next base: position 66,716,230 of record NC_053494.1, read on the forward strand.
TTCAAAGTATCTGTATTGAAGCCCCCCCCACTGTGTGAGGGGGGGCGGAGATTGTCATTGTTCCTGTAACAGTTTTGTAACCACATACTGTATAAGCTAGGTGTTGTACCATTAAAAGTTCAGTCCTACTTGACCCTTCAAAACGTAGCGCTGTCTCGTTCTTGAAAGGGCGTTCGATGGGATTGTTATTCTGCTCATTTTATAGCTGAACCGGACTCTCTCTCTGGATCTCGTGGATGGGATATACCGGCTGTACCTGCATATCGCAACTTGCCAGGGAAAATGACGTCTCCAACGGCTGATACCCTCTCACTACCTGGGTAGCCGTTACAACATGTGCAAGCACCATGGCAAGTGCAGATTAACCCTCCTCTTTTATGTTAACATCATGGATAGTAACAGAAAGCTAACGGGTCGGTTTTGACCCGTGTCTTAAATCAGCCATAAAATACCCTCTGAACAATTATTTATCATCCAATTTGTTTCTTATATTTCTTGAAAAATAAAGACAACTTTTTTAAGTGATTTGGAGTGCGGCTATCCAGTTTTCGTTCTTCTATTGTGCAATTTGTTTCTTACCTCTTGGTTTTAATATTTTTGGTGTGACCCCTTAGAGCAGGGATAAGCAATTAGCGGACCTCCAGCTGTTGCCAAACTACAAGTCCCATCATGCCTCTGCCTCTGGGTGTCATGCTTGATGCTGTCAGAGTCTCGCTATGCCTCATGGGACTTGTAGTTTGGCAACAGCTGGAGGTCCGCTAATTGCATATCCCTGCGATAGAGGATCCCTGCCTTAGACCTTTCTTTTGATAGCATATCTCTCATTTTCAAATTTAAAAAATTATAAAATAAACCTCAATAGAATATTATAAGTAAATAAAAGGTTGTTATGTCACCAGAATGTTGCTGAGGAGTATTTGAACACATCTCTTACATTTTCTTTTTTTTTTTTTATATATATATTTTTTTTATTTTAATAACATTAACTATAATAACATTGATGGTGTTAGGGTCAATTTTGACCCATATATATTTACTCCAAGAAAATAGCCAAAAGTCTTTTTTTTTTTTAACATAAAACGTTCATAAACAATGAAAAGCAAGTAATAATACAAAATGTAGACTTGCAAGGTCAAACAAACACACAATCAAGCAAGGCAAACCAATAGACATCAAGTACTAGTTTCAAAGCATCTTTGTGCAAGAACTTGCATGTGTTTGTGTAGGTGTTTTTAGATGCATGTGTGGCAAAAGCTGACACTTTTAGCATGTTCTTTGCAGATATATTTTTTACAGTGGAAGCATAATGTGTGTGTCTTTCTGTCCTTATTGCTGGGGCAGACCTGACACCTCTTTCTTTTTAGAATCAGATGGCATCACTGGAGTTGTGGCTGTGGCTGTGCTGGTTGATGTTGAGGCAAGGCTAGATGATGATGATGAGGATGCTGGCACTGATTCTCTTTGTGTTGTTGATGGTGTGGATTGAGTGCTTGATGAACTCTGCATCTGTCCTGATCACGGCTGCAGCGATTGGATCTCGAGACACCCATTTCCTTTGCTCAATGTGTGCCTTGACAAGGGAACTTCCTAGCTCCTCGAGAAATATCCTCCACTTTTTTGTGTTCCAACCTGGGTGGATGTGGGTCCATAACACAAATGCATTGTATGCAGACACATCTAGGATGTTAGAAAACGCAGCCATTGGCCATCTCCTGGTCATTCGCTGACAAGTATAGGTAGCAGTCAGCTTGTCCAGGTTGTCCTCTCCTCCTTTTGTTTTTATTGTAATCCAGGATAATTGTGGGCTTTTTGTCACTTCTTGATCACACTGCTGCATCTTTGTGAAAAGTGGACATAAGTATCACTTCTTTTTTTGGACAATATCAAACAACAGTGGTGGTGTCTGTAAAAGCAAACTTTGAAGAAAGTGGAGCTCTGTCCTTCACCTGCAAAATTTCAGTGTGCAGCTCAGGTTTGTTTATTTTTTATTGTGCCTACCATGGTGAGTTTCCTCCTGAGAAGTTCTTGTCCAAGGTCATAGCTGGTAAAAAAAATTGTCACGTGATATTGTGACCCCGCAGTCCAGTAGTCAAATCAAGGACTACACCTTGTCCTTGTTTTTTCTCAGGGATGCCACTTTCGGGTTTGCCGGTGTAAATCTTTAGGTTCCATGCATAGCTTGTGTTTGCATCACAGGCTGCCCAGATTTTTTTATGCCGTATTTGCCTGGCTTACTGGGCATATACTGCCGAAAGGGGCAATTTCCACAGAAAGGGATCAAACGTTCATCTACTGTTACCTAGGGCCCAGGGTTAAACATTAGTGGAAGGAGCTGAACCCATTTCTTCCAGACATCCCTTATGGGAGCAAGCTTGTCAGATTTTGCTCTTGTATCTCTGTTGTCAAATCTGAAAACTCTTGATATCATTCGAAAGGTGTGAAGTGACATTGTTGCTGGGAAGATATATCTGCCTTTTGACTTGTCCCAGAGACTATCAGTGGCCTCATTATAGGATCTGTACACTCCATCAAGAAGAACACCACCAATATAAGCATCTAGGCATTCCTCATTTATGTCATTCCACATGTTGCCATGGACTTTTTTTCCTTCAAGGTTTGTCATTGCAATGATCACTTTTTTTAGTGACAATGGCATGAACAGTTCAAAACATGTTTTGATGTCACTTACTCTCGTCGCAGCAAACCTTGTGATACCAGGGGTCATTTTGATTACATCTGCAGCAGCTGCCCTGCCATGTAAGTCAGGAGGTTCTGAACTCCAACAGATCTTACAACTTTTGGATTTGAATGTTTCAGCAGGTTCAGCACTGGTGGTCTCCTCAAGCATAAAGGTTGAATGAAGGATGGATGGCGCACTCCAAAAACCGTACAGGTTTTCTTTTATTAAATGAACAGCAAAAGCATTACCAGATCACAGCAACAGAAACAGGGGACAGCCGACGTTTCGCACAAAATCAGTGCTTATTCATGGCTAACATGCAATAAAACTGTTTGATATATATAGATATCAAAAGCTGACATGTGACCTGAGTGAATAATTGGCTGGGGGTGGCCCATGGTAACAGGACACACCTGAAGCCAATACCAAGTCACAGCCTACCTGTGCATACCAAAAGACATGTGAACAAAAACCAAAAGTGCCAAAATACAACCATAATCAACATAAATGTATACATGAACCAATTGTGCATGGATGAGTGAATAAAAATATGAAGAAAGATAATACAATCAAATACTGTCAAATGCCGGTACAAAGCAATACATATAAAAAAGGTGTAAAAATAAAGAGAGTAATATATACATATTTAACATGTGATAAAAGTGACAATGAAATAATGTGTATGAGTGAATGAGTGAAAATGAAAAATAAGATTCATTATAAATATATAAGTGAAAGTGAAGAGGTTCCGTCTCTAAAAGGTGTATTAGAAATGCATCTATCTATCTATCTATCTATCTATCTATCTATCTATCTATCTATCTATCTATCTATATATATATATATATATATATATATATATATATATATATATAGAGAGAGAGACATGGAGGTCAATGTCAATATAGTAAGCATATGTAAGAAATAGGGCCGAAACAACTAATCGATTATGAAATTAATCGATTACAATTTTCATAATCGATTAATCGGCCAGTAACATAATGGGGTTAAAACAACTAAAATGAGCCCTTTTATAGTACAAAAAAGCAAATCGCTACAGTAAATATTACTTTCACTGTCCCACAGTAAAAAATGAACCCCTTACAGTAGAGATTATTTGCTCTTTTTGTACTTATTTTCTTTTTTTTTTTAACCCCATTATGTTACTAAACACCTCAGGCCGGGTTCACACCTCTGTTTTTGGTGCATTTTGCAGAAACACATTACAGTTCATTTACATGTTTTCCTATGGGACACGTTCACATCCATGATTTTTTTTCAGCTGCTGTGTATTTGGAAAGGGCAAGGACTTTTTAACGCAAAACGGTGCTATTTCTTTTTTTTTGGTTCAATATACTTCAATAGAGAAGCTGCAGAAAAGCATGTAATGTGTTTTGCGGCAATTTGTGTTTTGTAATCTGCCCAACAACAAATTGGCCCAAAAAAATGTAATATTTCTTTTTTTTTAAGGCTATTATCCGATTAATCGAAACAATAATCGGCCAACTAATCGATTATGAAAATAATCGTTAGTTGCAGCCCTAGTAAGAAAGCCTCATCCCGGTCATGAATCATGATCGGGGGAGGTGTGCTGTAGATCACTACGCTGGTGTATTAGAAATGCATCTACATGCCCCTCCCTAACTACAGCTCACAGGGTTGAGAGGTGATTGGCTGTCAGTGTTACTAAGCAGAGAGAGTGTTTATGATTTCAGTTTTGGCACTTATTAGTGTCCTATAATCCTATATTATAACTGGGTCAGAATTGACCCTAACACCATAAACGTCTTAATATTCACCACAGTATTTTATAATTTAGTGAAAAGGATTCTTTTTCTATTACATTGTTTAAATATAGGTTCCTGACAAAGTAAAAAAATCTTGATGCAATAAACAAATTTATGTGATACTTATAGACCTTCAAAACCTGAAAATGGGTCGGCTCTGACCCTAACACAAGAGGAGGGTTAAACAGAGGCAAAGATGGCAGCTTCCTTGACTATAAATGATAGGAGGGTTTAATTTCCCCTTTAACCTACAAATGACAGTTTGAGGGAAGTACTGTGTTTTATTCCATGAGTAGCAGAAAGAATTGCAGGCTACAGCCTTTATCCGTTGTGTCCTAGTAAATATGCTATTTGCATGCAAGTCTGAAAATTGTATTTTTTTTTTTTTTGGGGGGGGGTTAAAAAAAAAAAAAAAAAATTGTAGTTGCCAATAGGGGGAGCTACTTGTCTGTCCTTTGAAAGCTAAACAGCCTGTAGTACACTATTAACTTATTCTTTTACACACATATTTCCTCTATGATTTTAATCTAAGTATCATAATTTGTCTCGAATAGGAAAAGTCTAAACATTTCTGTCCTGTCACGGATAACTTTCTTAATGCCGCATATGGATCTTTATTTAGGCTACAGTCTTAGAGACAGTTTAAAAAGGAATGTGCCATAAGTTGTTATCTGTTTTTTATTTAAACCCTAGGCATTCTATATATATAATTTGCTGGCTTGTCAAAGAACAGAAATAAAGTTGGAAATACCCAAAAGACCCAATTTTTCCAAAACAAACAAGACCTTGGGCAACTACTACTACTAGTAGTACTAATTCCGCAGCTATGTGCAAAGAGAATCCATTTCATGATGGGTAATCTTCCTTTGTCTAGCCCAGTGTTTCTCAACTCCAGCCCTCAGGGCGCACCAACGGGTCATGTTTTCAGGATTTCCCTCAGATGAAACTGCTGTGGTAATTACTAAGGCAGTGAAACTGATAAAATCACCTGTGCAAAATAATGGAAAGCATGAAAACAAGACCTGTTGGTGCGCCTTGAGGACTGGAGTTGAGAAACACTGGTCTAGCCTCTACAGCAAGGAATAAATAAAAATGGACCTCTGTTGTGATGTAAAGGCATTTTTCATAGCCCTGGGCCTTCAAGGTTTGCCTCCTCTCCAGCTTCCTCTGCCGAGAAACATATACAGTAGGGCTACTTTGCTGACCACCTTCCCGGAATGAAAACGCTGCCTGTTATGCTGGCTTTATTCCCTTTTACATCATGCATCCAGCAGAGTCATAGAAAAGGCAGAGCTGCTGATCTGCATACTTATTTCTAGTTCAGTGATCAACATAATCACAGGGGAACTACCGTAGCATTTTGCAGGAGAGCTGATCATATACAGTTTCTCTCTGTTTAGAGTAAGGTGTCCGTGCTTTGTGCCATTCCAAAAAAAAATTGATCATTTGGGATCATCAATCTGCCTGCTGGGTCTAGGTTTAAGGCTGCAGTTGGAGAGGTGTAAAAAAAGCACTCTATTTTTATTTTTTTCTTGACACAGGATTCAGAAACATTTGGGTTATAGTAATGTCTACAAGAGCATTTTCTATAGGTGATGTTTTAAAAGCCTTTTTATAGGTCATTTCTTTAACATTAACTGTGAATATTGACCCTAGAATTTTATATCAGCGGGCATGTGTGTCGATATGTAACAGGTAGTGCAAGTGACATAATCATATGTGCCCCGACGGGTGTGTTTTACGTTCATTGGCCCAGGATAGGCTCAAATTTTGTTTAGAAGGGAGAGAGTTTTTCTACACTTTTTTAACTAACACTTTGTGGTCTGTTTATTAAAACTGGAGATTGCAAAATCTGGTGCAGCTGTGGCTGGTAGCCAATCTGATTCTAACTTCAGCTTGTTCAATTAATCTTGGACAAAAAAAAATGGAAGCTAATTTGTTTCTATGCAGAACTGCAACAGATTTTGCACGCCAGTTTTAGTAAATCAACCGCTTTATTTTATTTTTTTTAAAGTCCCCTATATGACTTTAACACTGTGGGCCAGATTCACAAAGGACTTACGACGGCGTATCTCCAGATACGCCGTCGTAAGTCCGAATGTGAGGCATCGTATCTCGGCGACTGATTCAAAGAATCAGATACGCCAGAATTTGTCTAAGATACGACTGACGTAAGTCTCTTATGCCGTTGTATCTTAGGTGCATATTTACGCTGGCCGCTTCCATATATTTCCACGTCTAATATGCAAATGAGCTAGATACGCCGATTCACGAACGTATTAAAATACGCTGTTTCCGTAAGGTGTACGATCGGCGTAACTTTACCCCTCATAAAGCAGGGGTAAGTCATGTTAAGGTATGGACGTCGGAACAGCGTCTTATTTTACGTCGTTTGCGAAAGTCGTACGTGAATGGGGATGGGCGTAGGTTACGTTCACGTCGACTAAGCATTGAGCCAGCGTAAATTTTGGTGATGGCTTTGCAACATTATGATTAGTTTTATTTACAACTCTCAGGCCAGAATAGGGAAAGGTTGAACATCAAAGTCATTTTACAAAGCGTTCTTTTCAGTTTGTTTTGCCACCAAAAGCCTTATGGCAGAAATGCCTTGAAAAATCTAAAATGGCATTATAAACTATCCAGTCATTGATCCGGTGCACAAAGCTTTAGGCTTGTCTTGATTATAGAATCAAATTTCCAACTGTTATTTAAAAAAATATATACTGTGTGTGTGTATATATATATATATATATATATATGTATGTATATATATATATATATATTTGGCATGTACCTCTTTGCTTCTGAGTGCAGTGCAGTGCAGATTGTGTGTAGAATATCTAAATGTATCCTACTTCCAATAAAAAGTTATTTTCTATTCAAAAGTGTCTTATATTGTTTTATTGTTTGTTTTTTATTTTAGATACTCAGCCAGTGAATATGAGGCTGGATGAACCAGACATTGAAGATTCATATGTAATCCATGGTTCACAGGATAAGCATTGTTAATGGATTTGTCATGCAATTTATTTAATATCAATAAAATTATATTTTTATGTATTTTTTTATGTATTTTTTTTTTCCTGAAGGGGGATGGGGGATGTGACCAGATCTAACCTAAAGGATAAGTTTACCTTTGTAAATAAAAATAATAAATGCACATCTTTTTACCATGAGCCTGCAATGCAGGGTTCTTGCAGACAACCTGTGTGAGCTGTCTGCTTGTACCTCGTATGGGCATGCACACTGGCAGGAAGACTCAATGAACGCTCAACAGCACCCTGGTAGTTTATTGAGAACTGCATGCCATTTATATTTTATTTTTTTAAATTGTGACAGTGGGGGAGGGAATTCCCTGCTTGCTGTCAAAATAAAGGGTCGGGGAGTGTGCGATGGGTGGTGCATTGGTAACATGTTACACCCTGAAATTATATAAAAATCTAGCTCGCATGGTGGAAAGCTCTTGCGGGCGCGCTCCCGTGATACAGCGGCACCCATCTTACTGTCGGATGTTTTTTCACCTTAATGCATAGGATGCATTAAGGTGAAAAAACATTTACCTTTACAACCCCTTTAACACCCTTGTAACATTTTGTTTTGCTGTCTGTGTCCCTGTTCAGAAGATTTCACCTCACTTTCTGTCCCTATGACAATTTGATTTAGAATTTTTTATTTTTTTTTGTAGAAACAAGGATTGGTGATACAGCTCTCGTGGAGACACCTTTTTCTAGTGGTGCAACGGATCACAGTTGATCCGTGATCCGAACGGGTCACCCCCTTCGGATCGGCACACACTGTGATTCGTGGATTGCCGCGGCTCCGGAGCTAGGCCTGAAGCCGTGGCCTTTCCTAATGTTATGGCTTCGGCTTAGCCCTGGAGCCGCGGCCATAACATTATGAAAGGCCGCGGCTTCGGCCTAGCTCCAGAGCCGCAGCCATCTTGGTACACCCGGCGGCGGCCCTCCTCTCTGTTTACACCCACAGAGGAGGAGGAGCCCACACTCGTGGGACACACCGCTGGGAGTCATACTACTGGGGGTGTCTGTCTGTCTGTACTACCTGGGGGGGTCTGTCTGTACTACCTGGGGGGGTATGTCTGTACTACCTGGGGGGGGGGTCTGCACTGAGGGGTTCTTTACTGAGGGGGAACTATAGTTGGTGGAAGGGGGGGGTGACACATAGTGTGGATATTACAGTGGGGGGGGGGGATGTGGATATTACAGTGGGGAGAATTTTTTTTTTTTTTTGCCTATCCGAAAAATGATCTGATCCGAGGAACGATCCGAACCGTGAGTTTTTTGATCCGTTGCACCCCTACCTTTTTCCCATGGTAACTCTTAGGCCTCGTACACACGGACGGACTGTCTGATGAAAACGGTCCACCGGACCGTTTTCATCGGACATGACCCCTCGGAGATTTCTGTCTGATGGTTGTACACACCATTAAACAGAAATCCGCACAGACACGATACGCGGTGACGTGGCCGCGACGACGTGCGCGGCCCTGGAAGGTCAATGCTTCCACGCATGCGTCAAATCACTTTGACGCATGCGAGGGCTTTTGGCGAGCGGACATGTCCGGTGAGTCTGTACAGACGACCGAACATGTCCGACGGACAGGCTTCCAGCGGACATGTTTTTTAGCATGCTAAGAAACATTTGTCTGCTGGAAACCTGTCCGATCCGCCGGAAAATTGTCCGGTCGGACATGTCCGCTGAAACTGGTCTGCGGACCAGTTTCAGCAGACATGTTCGGTCGTGTGTACGGGGCCTTACAGGAGTGATGTTTACCTTCCTAGGGCTAGATTTCCTCTCACTTCCTGTTGTCTTGCTCCGTTTTGTAAGTAGGAGTCGCTTGTAAGTCAGATGTTTGTAATCCAGGGACCGCCTTTTATATGTGTGGGGGCTGAATTATATGTATGTGTGAAGAAGCCGGCTGCAGTGTTTTATGTGTGTGTGTGTGGGGTATGTACGTGTAAAAAGGACTGGGGGTACATTCTATGTGTGTGTGAAAAAGGGGCTGTGCTGTGTGTGTATATATGTGGTGGGGATGGGCCTTCATTGTTTCTATGTGTGAAGGGGAGGGGCTGCATAGTGTTTGTGTAGCGGATTTTATTTTAAATATGTGAGGAGGAGGGCTGCATTATATGTATATATTATATGCAGAGCTTACCCTTTAAATATGCAAATATACACCTGTGTCATTTAGTTGTGAACTACCCCCATGTAGGCATATGGCGACAGGGCAGCCGCTCTGCATCGGATCAAGTACATGTTTCTGATCCAGAATTTCCTGTTGGAGGCCATGCGCCCGATCTGTGCTGTCATTCGGTACAGCACAAGTCTGCCATCATATACCTTTTTGGTTCCAGAGAGAGGAGAGCAGACCTATGTGAATATAAATGGCACACTTTTTTACTTATAAACACCTAGTTCAGAACATTTAACTCCTTGATCATCCTCCATTTAACCCTTTCACTACCCTGTCCAATGTCAGTACAGTGTACTTTTTTTCTCCCCTTACTGATTACTTATTGGTGTCACTAGCAATGTCAGATAGCATCAGATTGCTTGCCACACTATCACCGTTCACATTTATCCCCATGATTTCCAGCAGCACTATCACAGTCACACTATAACCACCATTGCTTGTATAGTGTCTAAACAGATCAGTATCTTTGATCTGATCAGAACTATACTTGTGTCTCCAAAAACGCAGTGTTAACAGGATCAGCCCTGTTTGCTCCCAGCACTTGCGTTTAGCCTCCCCACCCCCAACAAGTGCAGTGTCAGTATGATTTTTTGATCACTGTCACATCTGATAAATTGTACATAAAACTGCAGTGCTAGCAGCTCTGATCTCTGCTACCACTAGCAGATATTTTTTTTTATTTCTAGCAGCTCAAGCAGTCCCTGACAGCCAGGAGCCCCTTTTCCTGTTAGTCACACTAGGTACCTGTAAATTTAGTGCAAAAAATATAAGTGAATTATAGAGCAGGCACTATTGCATAATAATGTCCAAATGCATCTATGTACCTGAATAGAATTATGATTAGGTGGGATCCCCAGATCGGGGTAGGATATGGGAATTTCAAGATGCAGATGCAAGTGTTAAGAATGAAAAATTTATATATGGCAGCGATTTTCACCAAACCCACATGACACAGTGAAAAAAGTGTATCCTTTTATATAAAAAATAACATTTGATACAAAATATTTTCCTTGAATTAAATTACATTATTATCCAAAGTTTTAATTCTTAAAAAAAAAAAATCACAAAAAGAGTACTGCTTATGCAACCAGGTGCAAAGAGACTTCTTCATGAGGCCCGTGTAACTAGTTCTACATGTTTCGCCCACATACAGGGCTTCTTCAGGAACATACAGGCAAACAGTGATCTACATGGGATATATCAAAGATCAAATAATGAATAATAATCATTAAACAGGAATAACAGTCAGTTAAATATATTTCATCAGTAATACAAAAAATTTATTTGGTAAACATCATGAAATATAGAGAGTTCAATTCATATGTTATATCCAAAAGGTCTATATGGTTCAACTGGTCAAAATCTAGGCCGTACCTCCAGGAGAAAATCGGAAAGTGTCCCGGGCACCACAGTGAAGACCGTCCTCCTGGGCAGAAGATCCTGCCTCATAGGGTGGAGCAAAAATGCTTATAATTTAATTTAAATGCCAGAGAAGGGTTAATGTGTACAATCAGGATCACAGCGCCCATAATGCACAGACGCAGAGATGATGTTTAATCTTCTGCTTACAGCACTCTGATATATAGCAATTACAAAAGAGGAAAAGAAAAACAAATAGATAATATGCTCAATATTAAAGCAGGGGTCATGGTGTTAAAGAAACCCCATGACTAAATTAGAAATCAATAATTAAATTCCATCTACATGCAGGTCCCACAAACTGAAATGAGTGTCTTAGACCCAATACTCTGAGTTCCACGTACTAATCCCAATTACCTTGAGATGACAGTCAGATAATCCCAGAAAGCTGGTTAAGCCTCCATATGTTTAAAATGCCAGGTCCTCCCTACAGGAGGACAAATTGCGCCCAGTGAGAGAGTGATACAGGAAAAGAAAAGGAAGGATTGCATAAATTAGCCATTTAAGTAAGGTTGTGCAGAGAAATAAAGTTTGTTTACCTATGCCGCAGTTCAAACAGGGATGCGGCTGATCCTGCAGAGCTCACACTGCCGGCATGGGCTGACGGAGCTCTTTTATACCCCCTTCTTTGCAATGACGCGGCTCCACGTGTGTCGTGGGCGGCATCAATTGCGTCAGTGGGCAAGGTAAAGTGACCAGGGTGCTGGGGAACCCCCATCCTGGGATCTGCCACCCGCGCATGCGTGATGTACACACATGCCGCAGGAGCGTGTCTCCGCTGGCGGTGGAATGGCAGAGCCGTCCAACCAATGGGAGGGTGCGAACTCCAGCCAATCCGGGCGGCCACAGAGCTGACAGATGCAAGCATCCGAGCCTCCGCTCGGGTTCAACATTGCAACAGCAATGCTGGCGTCTACCCCTACCCGCCCACAGAGGATACTCGTGACAGCTGGAGGCTAGCAATCATCCACCCAGATGTGAGAGGTTGACCTGGCATATTGCTGGTGTGTGTGTCACAGTACTGAGAGACCACCGATAGGGTGGTTCTCAAAAGCAATGGGACACATGACTGAACCGCAAAGATTACACTGCATGCTAGGGTGCACCTGCCCGATTAGTGCAAGGAGAGTTTGCCAGATCTGTGTACCGAAACAGAAGACAGATCATAACAAAAACATTTTTATATATATATATATATATATATATATATATATACAAAAGATGCATACACCACAACAATGTACCAAATGGTTAAAAGACAGTACATTTTTATGATTAAACATGAATTTCCTTTGATAGATGTATCTATCTATAAAGACCTTGGGCCGGATTCAGGCAGATCGGCGCATTGTTATGCCGGCGTATCGAATATACGCTACGCTGCGCAGAGCATCGAGCACAGTATTCACAAAGCACTCGCTCCCAACGTTGCGCCGGTGTAACGTAAATTCCTCGGCGTAAGCCCGCCTAATTCAAAGTAGGTGGAAGGTGGGCGTGATCCATTTAAATGAAATGCGTGACCCCATGCAAATGATGGGCCGAACGAACGGCGCATGCGCCGTCCCGTGGACGCATCCCAGTACGCATGCGTCAGAATCACGTCGTAAATACTCCATAAGATACGCCAATCACTGCCTACGACGTGACGTAACCTACGCCCAGCCCTATTCACGTACTACTACGTAAACAACGTTAAATACAACGGCTGATCCCTGGTCCATACCTTAACATGACTTACCCCTGCTTTATGAGGCTTAACATTACGCGGGACGTACGACTTACGTAAACAGCGTATATTAATGCACCGGGTGCAAGTACGTTCGTGAATCGGCGTATCTCACTCATTTGCGTATGGGAATCGAATTTCCCATATGCCTCCAGCGTAAATATGCGCCCAAGATACGCCGGCGTAGGCAAGTTACGTCGGGCGTAAGAAGCCTATTTTTAGGCGTATCTAGTTCTATGGGCACAGCGCACAGATACGACGGCGCATCGTTACACTTACGCGGCGTATCTCGAGATACGCAGCGTAAGTGCTACGTGAATCCAGGCCCTTGTATTTACATTAAGACATACTAGTCGTTACTTCTGGATATGTTAGTCGGTCTCCGTTCTGAAAGTCGTCACCAACTGGGCGTGTCAAAACACACAGTCTGTTGGTGCCGGCTAATCAAGAAAGGGATGACCACAATAGTAAAATGGTAGACAATAGCAGATGGAAGGGTAGAGGATATAGGACAGAGAATGACACTGAAGACAGAGGTCATCCAACACAGAGACCAAAGCGAAACAGCACCAGAGACCTATTAATACCCCACCACCGGTATAGGTGGGGTGGAGAGGGAATTGATATAAATGATGATATTGTGTACTATAAAAATGTAGTATGACACCGTCATTGAATTGTCTTTTAAAAAAGGTTTATAACTTATGTTCTCATTCAGGCCCAGGTGTCTTGTGGCCTGTAAGGTATAAATCCATTTTGCATCTACTTGCAGAAGGCGTTTGTCAGCATCACCCCCTCTCTCATTGAGGGGGATGTGTGCCAGGGCATAAAAACCCATCATTGTCCGATTGTGGTTGTGGAAAAGACCCATATGGCGGCTAATGGGCGTTTCCAAGAGTTTTTTGGAAACTGCCGATGTATGGTCTCGAATTCTACAATAAAAATGTATCTTTGTCTTGGCAACAAAGAAGGCCCCACAGTTACATTTCATGAGGTAAATGACACCTACAGTTTGACAAGTGGCTCTGAATTTAGGTGTCCATACATCCTCATTGGGCAGATTGATACTTGCCCCTTTGATAATATTTCGACAGAAATTACATTTCCCGCACGGGAAAGTTCCTGTCTTGGTTGGTTTTGGAATTGCTTGTGTAGCATAGTGGCTAGATACCGCTGTGTCCCTGATGGACAGGGATCTTTTAAAAGTGATTTCTGGAAATGTATTTATATATTTACTAATCTTTACATCTGAAGTTAACAGGTCCCTGCTAAGGTCAAGCATACTCGACCCCCATCCTCAGGTTACTGAGGTGCTAGGCACGCACGATGGAGGTGCTGAGGTGCTAGGCAAACGCAGCCACTGTGCCCATCAAAAGCAGCCACTGTGCCCATCAAATGCAGCCACTGTGCCACATGTCAAGTCTATGTTCAGTCTTTGCTCAATCTACAGTATGCTCAGTCTACAGTATGCTTAGTCTATGCCCAGTCTACAGTATGCCAAGTCTATGCCCAGTCTATGCTTAATCTACAGTATGCTCAGTCTATGCTCAATCTACAGTATGCACAGTCTACAGTATTCACAGTCTATGCTCAGTCTATGCCCAGTCTACAGGATGCCCAGTCTACAGTATGCCCAGTCTACAGTATGCTCAGTCTATACCTAGTCTACAGTATGCCCAGTCTATACTCAGCCACACTATAAGCTTTTTAAAAGTCAAACAGTTCATGCTAAGGCTCCTATTAAATTGTATTTTTCCCTTGACTGATGGTCCTATTCTACCCTACATTCACTCAGTGCAGTATGGAACAAAGAAAGGGAAAAATCTGATTGATCACTATTAACAGCAAGAACACTTCTTCATTAAGATACTTTGATAAGCGTAATATTGCCGTTTCCAAAGTTACATATGATTGCTCCATAGGCTATACTTTGGAAAATGTATATTTAAATAAAATCGCCACGTTGAACTATGCAACATTAATCTAGAACTTAGTATATGCAGAATAATGAGACCATTTTCATTAATGATATGCCTACTTCGCAATGAAACACTAAATAGTCCTTTACTGTAAAACTTCACAGTACAATAACAAGAAATAATATAATGGCAGTGGACCTCTAGGACAAGATGGAAAATGACATGGATTACAGTAGTACATTTTACTAAGTAGAGTCAGACACAGAAACAAGCCAGCGACATGCCCATAGGGAGAGAATTTTCTCGGGGTCAGGGGCTTTATTAATGTAATGGCCACTAGAGGGAAGCAAAGTGTAAAACCCTTCATCTCACTATATCAATATAAATCTTGTAAAACCCTAAAAGCAGTCTGTATGTTCTACATACAAGGGACAAGCTATCAACTGATGATTCAATGTTTTTTACACTGTTCACTACAGAAAGCTTTTCAGAGGATGGCTGACACGAGAATTTCTACTTGTTGGCATGTTTTTTTTTTTATTATTATTCGCAACCCAGATAAGCTCTGTAATGGTGCATTGCCGCACACATAATAACATGCAGTGCTTTGCATACTAATATGTTTTTCATTGAAGTGGACCTTCCCTCTTTTACTAAAAATCACAGCAGCATACAGCTCTGCATGTTCATGTGAAATCATCTTACATTCATTGGTTTAAGTGACACTAAAACTATTTAAGCATGCATTCCTAAAGCTGGCCATAGATGGATTGGAGTTCGGCATTTCCCCCCCCCCCTGCCCAGTACTTACCTTTACTGGAGTCAGCCATCCACGTCATCGACCCTCGATGTCTTCTCCCGCCCTCGTGATGCTTCAGCCAATCAGGTTACCGGTAGCCAGAACCGGCCAACCTGATTGGCTGAGACGCCTGTCAGTCTTATCCAAGGAACGCACCCCCCATGCGTTCCGAGGATAAGCTTCCGGGGACCCGAGGGCTGTTGTACTCGGAAAGCCTATCAGAGCCGCTGGCTCTGATAGGCACTTCCGTACAGCCAACCAGCTGCCGTTATTCAGATGGTCGGCGCTCCATGTCTGGCCATCTGAATAGAACAGCGGCAGCGGCGACAATAACATTCTTCTTGCAATGCATGAATCTATGCTATTAGACTCATTGGCGGTGAGATCCAGAGGGGGCGGCGCTCCAGCGCCCTCTATGGTCGAACCACCACTGGTGTTGCATGCATTTCAAGGACAATATACTCTGTCTTCCTCGTGCTGACCCCGATTATGATTGCCTTTACAAAATTACCTGCCCCAAATATTTTCAGATGTGTATATGTCCCAACAAAACATCTGTGTAGACAAGTCCCTCATTATTTTTTCTGGGCACCTTGCATTCAAGCAATATCTCTCCAGCAAGTATTCCAGATATGGTGTCATCCTTGATACAGAAGGCGTGGGTACCCTTTTGTATGTGGACAACTATGCGAGCACAACACTTTTTAGACACTTATTCAATCTGGGAATTGGCTGATGTGACACCATATGACCTAATCACTGGGACCTCCCCCCACAGCTCATAAGCACTCAACTAAGAAAGGGGGAAAAGCCTGCTTGCGGAATGGTGATCTACTCACAGTAAGGTGGAAGAACAAACAAATGTTTTGTTCTGTCTTTTATGCACGCAGATACGAAAGTCCAAATTTGCATCGCATCATCTGGTGTCGTTAAAAAGCCTCTGTGTCCACAATTGCAATCTTTATATGGCAGGTGTAGACTTCAACGACCAAATGATAAAGCTGTACTTCGTGTCACACAGAGCCAGACGCTGGTACAAAAAAGTGTTGGTATATTTATTTCAATTGGCTCTATATAATGCTTTATGTGATTTACAAAGCAACAGGAATAAGTGGATCCTTCCTAAAATTTCATGAAGCGATTGTTGCAACCCTTTTGTATCCAGATGGTGCTGTGACCCAAACCCTAAATCCAGATGCAGTGAGCTGGCTGCATGAAAGGCATTTTCCTGATGTCTTTCCTGGTACCCCGACTTAAACCCCCCCCCCCCAAAAAAAAAAAAATTATGTGTCCGTAGCAGACGCAGAATTGGGTGAGACACCTTCTTTTTTTTTTTTCTTTTTTTTTATTATATTTTTTTATCCCACCTGTCCTGGCCAACATGGTCTCTGCATCAAGGACTGCTTCCGTCGCTACCACACACTAATGGAGTATTAGTTTAGAGTACAGCACGGCACAGACTAAGGTACACGAGTCTCAAAAATCAAAGGCTGCAAGGTTATTGTTCTAAAAAGTAACATTTTAAAAATAAAGTTTATGTTCTATTGTTACTTAGCTGCTTTTGTTTGCTTTGCAGGAACGCCACCCAGCTGCTGCCCTAATCTGTTTATTCTGACAGCAACAAGGTGCTCCTCTTGGAATACATATGTCAGTGCCTGCAGCGCTGCAGGAAGAGATTTCTCATCTGCAGTTAAAAATAAAAACGCATATGCCTCAAGCATAACTGGCTTGTGGTAGTCAGTGGGTGGATTCTATGCTTTGGCATATTATTTTTATTTTTTTATGGCACAGAATTCTTCATCCATTGATCAATGTGAATGGGAAGAATCTATTAGCATGTTACATTACATAGTTACATAGTAGGTGAGGTTGAAAAAAGACACAAGTCCATCAACCTATGTGAGTATTACATTGTATATCCCTGTATGTTTAGGTGCTTATCTAATAGTTATTTTTTTAAACTATCGATGCTTCCCGCTGAGTTCACTGCCTGTGGAAGGGAATTTCACATCCTTGCTGTTTTTACAGTAAAGAACCCTCTATGTAGTTTAAGGTTAAACCTCTGTTCTTCTAATTTTAATGAGTGGCCACGTGTCTTGTTAAACTCCCTTCCGCAAAAAAGTTTGCTTAACATTAGAAGTGGGTGGATGTAGGGTTGTAGATTCTAATTGTGGACATACCACACACTTTTTCTGGCAGAAGTTTCTTCATCCATATTGATCATGTGAATGGAGAAATCTTTTTTTTTTTTTGTATGCCCAAGCCTTAGAAGCATGGGTTGGTCAGTGGGCAGTAGCTCCTATGCTTCGGCATATACTTTTTTCTGACCAAGATTTCTTTATCCACAGGATGCATGAATTTATTTTTTTACGTTTTCTTTCAAATACTAATGGACTACATGGCAGCATACATTTGGGTAGCCCCACCCTCGATCCTACCCCATAAGACCACACACCCCTAAATTTTCAGGCTAAGCCAGTTCTGTAAATGGCCTACTCCTGACACTGGGAGAGAACTCCTGCTGCCATGGAGCTCATTAGAAAAGGAAAATTATGGTAATTATTTGATAGAAAATTTTTCTGACAGACTCAGTAGCATATGTTTGGGGACTAACTAGCCCAATAAGTGAGATGTCGAAAAAGTCGGCTTCTGTTGGCTATGGAGAGATATTAATAGTATGAGGAAGTTGGATACGCCCCACAATGAGCCAGAACAGTCTTAATGGAAGACATGTTAACCCATATAAATATTCTTGCCGCCCTTTTACAGGAAACGCATGAAGCCTACGCACTCCTGGCTGGGTGTTTGGTGACTGCTTCCATAGGAATCAAGCCCTAAGCTCTATAAGCCTATTGGCTAGCTGGAATGACCAATTCAGCAATGATTCTGGATGGTATCTCCATCCTGCTGGTTCTTTTAAAGAGTGACAAATATGTCTTAAAACTCTGAGCAAAACTATAGCTTGAGCGCATGCTAGAAGTATCCCTATATCCTTAGCGTGGAACCAGTTATCCTTGGTCCTGAATATGGGAGGAACAAAACTCTTGTTCTCATAGGATGCTGAAGCCACCTCAGATTGCAACCCAGTATGGATATAAACACTACCTGTCCTAGCCAGAATGCTAACAAGGATCCCTCATGGCAAAAAAGCCCAGATCCCGGCAAACCTCCTGACTGAGGAAAAAAGAGGCCTTATGCCGCCTATACACGATCAGATTTCCGATGGAATTTTTCGTCGGAATTCCGATGAAGCTGACTTTCATCAGTCTTGCCTACACACGGTCAGACTTAATTCCGACCGTCCAAAACGCGGTGACGTAAAACACTACGACGAGCCGAGAAAAATTAAGTTCAATGCTTCTGAGAATGCGTCGACTTGATTTTGAGCATGCGTGGATTTTTCTCCGATAAATTTAAAACATGTTCTATTTTTTTACACCAATGGAAAAAGGTCCAATGGACCAATGGAAAATGGTCCATCTGCGCACGCACAGTTCGCTAATTGCCAACATCCACTGGCCTATATAAAGACAGCAGCTCCTCTCACAAATGCTGGATAGTCTTAGGCCTCGTACACACGACAGAGTTTCTCGGCAGAATTCAGCGAGAAACTCGGTCAGAGCCGGATTCTGCCGAGAAACTCTGTCGTGTGTACACTTTCGGCCCGATGGAGCCGCCGAGGAACTCGTCGAGAAAATAGAGAACATGTTCTCTATTTTCTCGTTGTTCTATGGGAGAACTCGGCCCGCCGAGCTCCTCGGCGGCTTCAGGGCTGAACTCGCCGAGGAACTCGACGTGTTTGGCATGTCGAGTTCCTCGGCCGTGTGTACGAGGCCTTAGCCTTCTTTTCTCTAGTCGTCTGTCCAGGACAGTACTAGAGAGAGATAGGCTCCACCTCCGGAGGCAGGAAACACATCATTCAGATCTTTAAAGGGCGGTTTTCGTCCCTCTTCCTCAGTCTTTGTGTTTCCTCCACCGGAGGAGGAGGCTGGATGGATCTCTCCTTCCCCTGAGCCAAGGCAGGCTGCTTGATGAAAGGGGAAAGGAGGTCAGCGTTACCTGGTGAGGTGGCAGGCTTTTTTTGGGTCCCCCGGTCAGGCTGCATGGAAGCTGGCACCGGCGCAATCATCCGATATAGCCCGGGGAGGGCTGACGTTCCCCGCACGGACATCACGGCATCTGCCGGCCAGGTACTGTGGTTTCTGGCATGAGTCCGGGGGGGGGGGGCATAGGCCTTGATTTCCGGCCTGTAAAAAGCAGGAGGAAGGCGGGGACTTCCTGAACACCACTTCCGATTCCGGGTCACGGAAACCATGGCGGGAATTTTAAAAGAATGCCGTCAACAGAACCGTGCGGTTCCACAGAGATGATCCAGCAGGTAGCTACAGAGGTAGAGGACAGCATGGATACACTGAAACCAGGGGGCAGTGGTTCTGGCCCAACTCAAGTAGGCAGACACAGGGGTGCCTTGGACCTACAGGGCTGGGGAGGGGGATGGTTAAATATATCACCAAATTCCCCCCTCCCTTCGGAGATGGGAACCAGGCTAAAGAGCCATGCGAATCCCGTCAGCAGCTGGAGGGGGTGCACATCGGTGTGGTGAAGTTACACTTCTGATTGTCTAAAAAAGGGGGGGAATGGGGGTGGGACTTTATATGAGGCATATGATAGAACTACCACAGGCCTCCATCCCTGTAAATGTATGAAAAAAGGGGGGAGAGTTGGGACTTTAAATGAGATGCATTTTTAGCAATATGCGATTAAGTATATATATGGAATTTAATTTTTTTTTCCATAATTACATACAGTTAGACAGATGAATTCGGTTTAGTGCTTTTTTGGTAGGCAACTTTGAGCCTGGCTTTTATGGAAACATTTTTTAAATTCCATATATATACTTAATCGCATATTGCTAAAAACGCATCTCATTTAAAGTCCCAACTCTCCCCCCTTCTGATTGTTTAAGGTTTTTTTCTGAAAGCAACTTGTCCTTTTTGTCCCTTCTCTTCTCTTCTCTTCTTCTCTTGTCTCAGGCTCAGCCTAAAGATCCGTAGAGGTCAGGGGGGAAGAACAGGTGTCCGTCATGTAGGAACATGTTTAAGGAAGGGTGGAACAAGCCCCTCTGTAAACCCTGTAATGACAAATTGGTTTACAAGGAGGTAACAGGGGCATGCAAAGAACTAATTTCTGGTGTTCAGAAGAAAATGAAGCCCAACTAATCAATGCTGTCAAACCTTAAAACCCCAAAACCACCAGCTGCAGCTCCCCTTTATTCAGCCCCAGAGGTGGGTGATGAATCAGGCGGAGAGGAACCAGATTTCTTGGATGAGCTAAGTGCAGGCCCGGACTGGCCATCGGGCAAACCGGGCATTCGCCGCCAGGCTGCAAGCCGCGGGGCACAAGCCGCGCTGCTCATCTAGCCTCTCCGCGGCCGCCCGGGTGTACGTAAACACAGAGGGGGAGGGGCTAGATGAGAAGCCTTCGGCCTCTCCACGGCCGGGGGGCGTGACTGCGAGGGGGAGGAGCCAGAGCCGACACCTGCTGCTACAACACCGGACCGGATTCCAGAAAACGTGAGTGCAGCCCCCCCCCCCTGCTCCTGTAACCTGAATAGGAGGAGCAGTGGGGACGGCTGCATATAAAAAAAATATTTTTCTCCATCTCCATTCTGCTGTATTGGAATGCCTGAGGCTGTGAGAGGTAGAGTAAAAGCAGGCATTCCAATACTGCAGAAGGGAGATGGAGAAAAAGATTTTTTACATGCAGCCGCCCCCACTGCTCCTCCTCCACCTCTCATACTGTTTGCCTCCTCGTGATCTCCACCTCCCCCCAGTGCTCTCTGCCACCCCCCCCAGGGCTCTCCAAGACTCCCCCCCAGGGCTCTCCATCACCCCCCATGACTCTCTGCCACCCCCAGTGCTCTCAACCCCCCCCCAGTGCTCTCACCCTCCCCAGTGCTCCCTGCCACCCCCCAGTGCTCTCCACCACCCCCCAGTGCTCTCCACCCCCCCCAAGAGCTCTCCGCCACCCCCCAGTGCTCTTTGCTACCCCCAGTGCTCTCTGCCACCCCCCAGTGCTCTCCGCCACCCCCCATGGCTCCCCACCTCCCTCCATGCTCTCTGCTACTCCCCCAGTGCTCTCAACCTCCCCCCCAGGACTCTCCGCCACCCTCCCAGTGCTCTCTGCCACCCCCTAGTGCTCTCTGCCATCCTCCAGTGCTCTCAACCTCCCCTCCAGTGCTCTCAACCTCCCCCCAGGGCTCTCCGACTCCCCCAGTGCTCTCTGCCACCCCCCGGGCTCTCTGCCACCCACCCAGGGTTCTCCACCTCCCCCCAGGGCCCTCTGCCACCCCCAGTGCTCTCAACCTCCCCCCAGTGCTCTCTGCCAACCCCCAATGCTCTCCACCTCCCCCCAGTGCTCTCTGCCACCCCCCAGTGCTCTCTGCCACCCCCCCCAGTGCTCTCTGCCACCCCCAGGGCTCTCTTCCACCCCCCAGTGCTCTACACCTCCCTCCATGCTCTCTGCTACCACCCCAGTGCTCTCCGCCACCCCAGTGCTCTCTGCCACCCCCTGCAGTGCTCTCTGCCACCCCCCCAGTGCTCTCAACCTCCCCTCCAGTGCTCTCAACTTCCCCCCAGTGCTTTCTGCTACGCCCCAGTGCTCTCTGCTACCCCCCAGTTCTCTCTGCCACCCCTAAGTGCTCTCTGCCACCCCCCAGGGCTCTAAACCTCCCCCCAGGGCTCTCCGCCACCCCCTAGGGCTCTCAGCCACCCCTCAGTGCTCTCCGCCACCCCTCAGTGCTCTCTGCCACCCCCCCCCCCCAGAGCTCTCTGCCACCCCCCAGGGCTCTCAACCTCCCCCCAGGGCTCTCCGCCTCCCCCAGTGCTCTCTGCCATGCCACCCCCCCAGTGCTCTCTGCCACCCCCCAGGGCTCTCTGCCACACCCCCAGTGCTTTCAACCTCCCCACCAGTGCTCCCCGCCACCCCACCAGTGCTCCCTGCCACCCCCCAGTGCTCTCTGCCACCCCCCAGTGCTCTCTGCCACCTCCAGTGCTCTCAACCTCCCCCAGGGCTCTCCGACTCCCCCAGTGCTCTCTGCCACCCCCCCAGGCTCTCTGCCACCCCCCAGGGTTCTCCACCTCCCCCCAGTGCTCTCAACCTCCCCCAGGGCTCTCTGCCACCCCCAGTGCTCTCAACCTCCCCCCAGTGCTCTCTGCCACCCCCCAGTGCTCTCCTCCTTCCTCCATGCTCTCTGCCAGCCCCCAGTGCTCTCTGCCACCCCAGCAGTGCTCTCTGCCACCCCCCAGGGCTCTCTTCCACCCCCCCCAGTGCTCTACACCTCCCTCCATGCTCTCTGCCACCACCCAAGTGCACTCCACCACCCCCCAGTGCTCTCCGCCACCCCCCGCAGTGCTCTCTGCCACCCCCCAGTGCTCTCTGCCACCCTCCAGTGCTCTCAACCTCCCCCCAGTGCTCTCAACTTCCCCCCAGTGCTTTCTGCTACCCCCCCAGTGCTCTCTGTTACCCCCAGTTCTCTTTGCCACCCCCCAGTGCTCTCTGCCACCCCCCAGGGCCCTCCGCCACCCCCCAGTGCTCTCCGCCCCCCCCCCCCCAGTGCTCTCTGCCACCCCCCAGGGCTCTCAACCTCCCCCAGTGCTCTCTGCCATGCCACCCCCCAGTGCTCTCTGCCACCCCCCAGGGCTCTCCACCTCCCCCAGTGCTCTCTGCCATGCCACCCCCCAGTGCTCTCTGCCACACTCCCAGTGCTTTCAACCTCCACACCAGTGCTCCCCACCACCCCCCAGTGCTCTCTGCCACCCCCCAGTGCTCTCTGCCACCCCCTAGGGCTCTCAACCTCCCCCCAGGGCTCTCCGCCTCCCCCAGTGCTCTCTGCCACGTCACCCCTCAGTGCTCTCTGCCACCCCCCAGGGCTGTCTGCCACAACCCCAGTGCTTTCAACCTCCCCCCAGTGCTCTCTGCCATCCCCCCCAGTGCTCTCTGCCACCCCCCCAGGGCTCTCTGCCACCCCCTAGTGCTCTCTGTCACCCCCTAGTGCTCTCCACCTCCCCCATGCTCTCTGCCACTCCCCTAGTGCTCTTTGCCACCCCCTTCAGTGTTCTCCAACCACCCCCATGCTCTCTGCCACCCACCCCCCAGTGCTCTCTGCCACTCCCCCCAGTACTCTCTGCCACCCCCCCCCCCAGTGCTCTCCGCCACCCCCCAGTACTCCCTGCCACCCCCCAGTGCTCTCTGCCACCCCCGCAGTGCTCTCTGCTAGTGTTGCTCACGAATATTCGTATTGCGAATATTCGGCTCGAATATGGCATATTCGAGTATTCGCGATATATTTCGAATTTCGCGGTGAATATTCGCAATACCGAATATTCGCATTTTTTCAATTTGATTTTTAAAACAGATCACATCCTATCGACGTCTAAAAGCATTGCTGGTATGATTAGAGACCCTGGGCCGAGTAGCTAAGCTGAGGCGATCCTTTTATGTTGCCGAATTGAAAAAAAAAAAATTGCGAATTTTCGCTAATGCGAATGCGAAAATGATTGCGAATTTTCGATAACTGTGGTAGGAGAACTCTGATTGTCTCTGATGCAAAAGGGGGGGGGGGGGGGCTTTGTGTATGTTTCTGTTATGAATATTTGTATGTTTGATATTATTTTTTTTTGTAAGAAGGAAAAAATTGCGCATACCTTAAAAAAAGGGGAGAATACAGCAGCAACTCAAAAATGTTATACAACATAAATTAATACAAGACAGAAAATGGAGTCGCTCAAGAATAAAAAATATGTCTAGTGACAAGACATGTGGGCAAATTATAAAATAAGCAAGCGCAAATAACTTGTGAAATACACAGTGAAACAAATATATAAAGAAATATAGTCCCAATAATAGAAAAATAATCTTTCATAAAAATGTCTTTGATATGTGAAGTGAAAAAAAGTCCAAAGCATGCAGCATGAACGTGTTCAATCTTCAAGGTGTTTGATTGACAAACGGCTGTGACAGATGGATAGAGTAAAGAATCACCACCAATGCAAAACACTTTTTATTTTCTATTGTAAAATATCACGAATATTCTGAGCCAATCAGAGTGCTCCTTCCGCATTTGCCGAATATTCGCAATTATTTTGTATTGTAAAATATCAAGAATATTCTGAGCCAATCAGAGTGCTCCTTCCGCATTTGCCGAATATTCGCAATTATTTTGTATTGTAAAATATCAAGAATATTCTGAGCCAATCAGAGTGCTCCTTCCGCATTTGCCGAATATTCGCAATTATTTTGTATTGTAAAATATCACGAATATTCTGAGCCAATCAGAGTGCTCCTACAGCATTTGTCGAAATTGCGCAGTAAATATCGCATTCGCATTTTGCGAAATTTCGAAAAAATATCAAGAATATTCTGAGCCAATCAGAGTGCTCCTACCGCAGTTATCGAAAATTCGCAATTATTTTCGCATTCGCAATAGCGAAAATTCGCACTCATTTCATTTCGATAAAATATCACGAATATTCGAATTTAGCGAATATATCTCGAATATTCGACTATATATTCGAGATATATCGCGAAATCGAATATGGCGTATTCTGCTCAACACTACTCTCTGCCACCCTCCAGTGCTCTCAACCTCCCCTCCAGTGCTCTCTGCTACCCCCCAGGGCTCTCTGCCACCCCCCAGTGCTCTACACCTCCCTCCATGCTCTCCGCTACCACCCCAGTGCTCTCCGCCACCCCCCAGTGCTCTCCGCCACCCCCCAGTGCTCTCTGCCACCCCCGCAGTGCTCTCTGCTACCCCCCAGTGCTCTCTGCCACCCCCGCAGTGCTCTCTGCTACCCCCCAGTGCTCTCTGCCACCCTCCAGTGCTCTCAACCTCCCCTCCAGTGCTCTCAACTTCCCCCCCAGTGCTCTCTGCTACCCCCCCAGTGCTCTCTGTCACCCCCCCAGTGCTCTCTGCCACCCCCAAGTCTTCTACACCTCCCTCCATGCTCTCTGCTACCACCCAGTGCTCTCTGCCACCCCCAGTGCTCTCTGCCACCCTCCAGTGCTCTCTGCCACCCTCCCCTCCAGTGCTCTCAACTTCCCCCCCAGTGCTCTCTGCTACCCCCCCAGTGCTCTTTGCTACCCCCCAGTTCTCTTTGCCACCCCCCAGTGCTCTCTGCCAACCCCCAGGGCTCTCAACCTCCCCAGGGCTCTCTGCCACCCCCCAGTGCTCACTGCCACCTGCCAGGGCTCTCAACCACCCCCCAGGGCTCTCTGCCACCCCTAGGGCTGTTTTCCACCACCCCCAGTGCTCTCTGCCACCCCCCCAGTGCTCTCTGCCACCCCCCCCCAGTGCTCTTTGCCACCCCCCCAGTGCTCTCAACCTTCTCCCCAGTGATCTCCGCCTCCCCCAGTGCTCTCTGCCACGCCAGAGACTGGGCCGCAGGGCAGTATTCCAACATAATGACCCCAAACACACCTCCAAGAAGACCACTGTGTCAGGGCTGGGCTCAGCCCTTCCTTCTCTGAGCTGGATGCTCAGCTGTTGGCTAATTGCCAGCTCCTTTCTCTTCACAGTGACTCACCTGTTGTTGATGATCTGCTCGTCATTCCTGCCTACTTAAAGCCTTCCAGCTCACTTCATCTCTGCCTTCATCTTTGTCAACATCACAGAGACTTTCTCCAGCATTCCTGTTGAAGATTTGCTCGGCTGATGTTCCTTCTGGCTACTGATCCTGCTTGCCTTACTACTACGTTTATCTCTTGCTCTCTGACATTGGCTTGGCCCACTACCTGATCCGGTTACTGAACTCTGGCTATGTTTTGACTACGCTTACTGTTTACCTTTTTTATTATGAAACAAGTGTGATTTAAGGGCCCTTTCACACGCACGGACAAACGGTCTGTAATGTATCCCTATGGGATTGCAGACGTTAGCGGATGATGCATCTGCTAACGTCCGCAACCATCCGCGTCCGCAAAGATCCGCTTTTGCGGACGGAAGAAAACCCTATTTTTCTTCCGTCCGGCGGAACGGATCGGATGAATACGGACACATGGTCCGTATTCATGCGATTCCCCATAGGGGAGAGCGGAGGAGAGACAGGGCGGTCTCTGCACTGTGTGCGGGGAACGCCCTGTCCGCCAACAGCTCAGCGGGGATTAGCGGAGGAAGCCCAGCTGAGCCAAACGGGCTAACGGAGCGGATCAATACGGATCCGCTCCGTGTGAAAGAGCCCTAACTGTACTTCTGTCTCAGTCTGATTCATGGTTTCTGACACACTGCATTGCTAGAAGCAGAGGGTAAAGGTGATGGACTGGCCAAGCATGTCTCCAGACCTAAAACCTATTGAGCATCTGTGGGGCATCTTCAAATGGAAGGTGGAGGAGCGCAAGGCCTCTAACATCCACCAGCTCCGTGAAGCTGGTGAACTCCAGTGGCAACGGTTATTATAAGTGTCACCGGCGCAAAAGAAATATATTAAAATTATACGTGATCTGCTGCAATACTGTGTAGACCCTCAATAGAGGGTTAAATGTGTATATGAAGAAAAAGTGTTACCGCGCTGATCTAATTGTCCAAAGAATACAATCCCTGGAGGTGTTATATAAACTGTGAACTAATTTAGTACACAAACTACCATATATAAAATATTATATCAAGTACAACAACATACTTGATATACTATGTGGATAAACATACATGAATCAATCAATCTTATACAAAAAAATCTTATACAAAAAATAGATAAGTAAAAAAAAAAAAATATATATATATATATATATATAATATATATATATATATTGCATGGATAGTGCGGTGAACGCAATACTAGAAATGTGACCAGAGATTAGTTGTTAGCATAAACATCAATGCCCACAATACTCCTGTAAAGAAAAAATGGCCACTAATGATGCTCTAATCAAACAAAAAAAAGCAAAAACAAAAACAGAGTCCCAAATATAAAATGCGCAAGCAGTACTTGAAAAGGCCAACACTGGAACAGCAGACAATATTGCTATTGCACAATAAATTCCAATGAAGTGAGGGGGTTCAATGGCACAATAAATTCCAATGAAGTGAGGGGGTTCAATGCTGGTACTGCTGGTTACATATAAAAGGTGCAACTGTCTCTTCCACCCGATAAAGATGTGCCACCATCACCAATGGTTAAACTGAACACTCATCAGACCCCGGATAATAAAAGGCCCCAAAATGGTATCTTTCTCTGTCCGTCACTGGGTGTTTCCTCCTTCTCCCTCTATCAAGATGTCCTTATTTCCTCAAAAACAAGGGGCTCATCATAGTGTAGTATGTAAAAAACTTTTTTATTAAAATAATAAAAACAGTGGCCGAGATTCAGGTAGATTTGCCCATTAATTACACCTGTCCAGCTCAGCTGAATTGCTCTGCGCCGGGGCAATTTGGCAAGATTGCCACCTGATTCAGGTTGTCTTTTGTGTGGTAATTTGCTCCTGTGTAAGGCAAAATTGAGGGAGCAAGCCAGCGCAAGTGAAAGTGGGTGTGCCCCTATGCAAATGATGGTCTGTCCGCTCAGCAGTGGCTTGCGCCCACCTGCTTGCACTGAGCAAATAAATAGGGGCAGACCTGCGCAGGTCCTGTGCAAAATTACATCCTGCTTTTTCCACACCCCCCCCCCTGAGCAAGGTAGTTTTGTCCTTTATTGGAGATGGCACCTCCTCGTAGGGAAAAAAAGAGGAAAGCGAACTTTAACTCCGCTGAGATGGAGGTAATGCTGGCGGCACTCACTCGCCATACTACTGTGCTGTATGGTGCCCAGCGGAAGCACACCACCGTAGCCCAAAGGAGGGCTATCTATGATGCCATTACTTTGGACATAAATGCCCTGGGCAATGAGGAGAGGACCTGGGAGGATATTCAAAAAAAGATGAATGATATGCGGCGTAGGGTCCGGGATAAGCTGGTGATTATCCGGAAACATACCAGGGGCACGGGAGGAGGACCAGCCTGCCCAATCCGTTTAAATCCGGAGGAGGAGATCATATCTCAAAGTTTGTCGCTGGAGCAGGTGGAGGGAGTTCCAGGATATGACTCCACTGTTGGGGACTTGGGGACTGGTAAGTGTGTTTTATCTCATATTTGCTGTGTATCATGGGAGGGGGTAGAAGTGAACATATGAGTGGGTAGAAGGGAACATGTAACAAGTTTTTTTTTTCTCATATTTGCTGTGTATCATGGGAGGGGGTAGAAGGGAAAATGTAACAAGTGTGTTGCTCCAGCAACATGTGTTTTTTTGTGTCATCCACAGATGTTGAGGATTAAGCTGGGCCGTCGTCGGCTGCAGGGCGACCCACGCCATCCCCACATCACCAGGTGGTACAGTCAACCCCCATGGAGATACTGGCCATGTTGGTGGAGGAGGAGAGTGAACATAGGCCAACTATGGAGGAGGAAGTGGAGGAGGAGTCCATTATCCTCCACCTGGAGGACTCTGTCTTCCTCCAGGAGGATCCCACCATCCCTGACCTCACCACCACCCCCCCCGACCATCACGTCATCCCCCTCCAGTGTCCCTCCCTCCAGTGTCCCTCCCTCCAGTGTGGCCCCCTCCCCTTCTTCTCCCTCAGGACGTGCCCCAGCCTCTCCTCCCAGGAAGGCTCTTTGCAAAACGAGGGGTGTACCCTCCGTCCTCCGAGAAGGTCTGCAGGAGGAACAGGGCCGGCAGACCCGCCATCTAGGGGACATGGTGGGTGATTTGAGGCGGGTGGCGGACAGCCTGGCATCCTCCTCCTCCTCTGTGCAGCAGGCCCTCACCCTGCATGCTGACCGGGGGAAAAGAGACACAGAGAGCCTGGAGGAAGTCAGTGCGAACTGTGGAGCCATGGTCACCTGCATGGTTGAGCAGCAGGACGCCACCGCTTTGCTCACAGCGGAGGTGAGCAGGTTGGCAGGTGCGGTGGAGGCCAACACTGCTGCTGTGCGGGAGGAGGGGAGACTTACCCGGCGGCACCAGAGGAACAATACCACCCGGCAGCTGCGGATGTTGGCACAAACCAACAATGTGCTCACCCGCCTGGCCAACGCCATGGAGGGCAGGCACCACCTGCCAGGAGTGAGGAAGTAGGGGATGCTGCTGCTCCCCCCCTCCATCCCCACCCCATGCTCCATCCCCACCCCATGCTCCATCCCCACCCTAGGCTCAACCACGCCGACTGAGGAGCCAGAGCCGGGGCACCCTTGGCATGAGGATGTCTAAAAAAAAAAAAAATATATTATTTTCCTGTCCCTTTTTTTTTTTTTATATATATATATCCCTTGGTGCTCATATAAGGAGCTTTTTCTATTTACTTTGATTATGCTCATAATTTTTTGATTTTTGGATATTTTTTTTTTGCTCAGGTTATGAGCTTTTATATTTTTATTTTATGCTCAAAGTTTGAGTTTTTTTGTTGTTGTAGTCCCTACACATGGTGAGGAGTGTATACTACAGTGTAACTGGTGTGTGAATGGGGGGGGTGTCACTCCTGCTTGAAAAGGGGTGTCACCCTCTGCCATGTGAAAGGTGTATGAATGGACAGCAACATAATTGGAGCCTTGGCGCGGCGTTGCTGCTCCCTAATACCATGGGGTATCCTTGGGTCTAATCCAATTTTGGGTGCATGTGGGGTGTGTGTGCTTGGGAACACAGTGGTGTGCACGCGTGCATTCTACTTGTGACATGATCAATGTGTGTGTTTAACGTGCAAAGAGACGTTCCAGGAGACCACTCCTGACTGCTCTTCCCTCAGTAGATCGGGTAGAGTTGCTTGGGGGGGGGGATTGTGTGGTTCGGGGGTCAGGTCATCACATATGTCAATCTGCAGGCCCCTTCTCTCGGCAAAGTTGTGCAGAATACAACATGCCCCGATGATCTTGCATACAAAGTTTGGGGAATACAACAGGGTCCCCCCGGATTTATCCAGGCATCTGAAACGGGACTTAAGGATGCCAAATGTGCGTTCCACCACTGCACGGTTACGTGCGTGAGCTTCATTATATCTTTCCTCTCCTGGGGTTTGGGGGTTCCGGAATGGGGTCATCATATGGGGTCCCAGTGCATATGCAGAGTCACCTGGAAGAGAAAAGACAGGAGGATGTTAGTCGTGCATGTGCCCCTTGTGATGTCTGCATCATGGGGGGGGGACAGTCATACCCGACACCCATGTCACTCACCAATCAGCCAGCTGTCCCCATACATGTTCTGTTCAAATTCGGTGGGGATGGGGCTCTGACGGTAGATGAAGCTGTCATGACAGGACCCGGGGTGTTTGGCACGGACATGCCATATGAGGCCATGGGCATCCACTATGACCTGGACATTGATGGAATGCCAGTGCTTCCTATTACAGTATATATGCTCTAGGTCACGGGGGGGCCGTAGTGCCACATGGGTACAATCAATGGCCCCCACAGTGCATGGAAATCTGGCAATTTGATAAAAATCTGTGATTGCCTTCTGCCGCAGATCCTCCTGGGTGGGTTTGATGAACTGGTGGGACATGCGTCTTAGGATTGCAGGGATAACCTGGTGAACACATCTGCTCATGGAGGATTGGGACATACCAGAGACAATTCCACCTGTGCGCTGAAAAGATCCACTTGCCAGGAAATGCAGGGTTGCCACTACCTTGACCAGTGGCTGCACTGCATGTCCACGATGTGTCTGGCTGGTGATGTCATCATGCAGGATTGTGGCTAATTCCAGGATGACTTCAGGGCTGAATCTAAACATGCGATACACCTCCAAATCACTCATATCAAAGATGTTCCTGCGCACTCGGTATATCCTCTCCCGTGCCCTCCTACGAGTCGGTTCACTCAGTAGTATTGCTAGAACCATAGCTGCCCCTGGCATGTTGGCACACAGATGTGAGGTCCAGAAAGTGTGGGTGCTCTGCTTGTTCAGCTCATCCGTATTGGTGCTGCTGTAGTTGCTCTCCAGCTGACCTGTGGCCATCTGTTGCTAACTTGCCCCTGCTTTTATAATGTGCAAGTTTGCCCGGGCCGAATAGCTTGCACGCTTGGTGTGCAAACTGCGCCTCACACGCGCAGATTTTTGAATCAGCGTTAGTGCCTCATTTGCATATTTGCTGAGGCAAAACAATGAGAGGGCAAGTTGCACCCTGCGCAAAAATGCCCATTAAATGCGCCGGGCAGATAAACTGCGTCCTTTGAAAAATGCCTAATTTTAAGCTTAGCTTGTTTTCTGGGTCATCCGCAAATTTGCCTGGGCGCAAATCCGTACTTGCGCGGCACATATCGCGATTGCCCCCGCGCAAATCGTACCTGAATCTGGGCCACTGCACTTACAAGAAAAAATGCCTCTGACCGGCACTGAGTATCTCTGGCAGTGTCAAACATTATAGCCGCTGACCAGCGTTTGTGTTGTATCTCGGAAGGTGTGCATACCCCGCTCCTGTTCTCATGTATTGCTACAGATGGTCCTAGCGTGCTGGTGTACTTCCCCTTCCGTGTGCGTCCAGACAGCTTCTACGCGCTTCGCAATATTTGCGTCATCAGGACGCAAATATTGCGTCATCAGTGGCCATTTTTTCTTCACAGGAGTATTGTGGGCATTGATGTTTATGCTAACAACTAATCTCTGGTCACATTTCTAGTATTGCGTTCACCGCACTATCCATGCAATATATATATATATATATATATATATATATATATATATATATATATATATATATATTTTTACTTATCTAATTTTTGTATAAGATTGATTGATTCATGTATGTTTATCCACATAGTATATCAAGTATGTTGTTGTACTTGATATAATATTTTATATATGGTTGTTTGTGCACTAAATTAGTTCACAGTTTATATAACACCTCCAGGGATTGTATTCTTTGGACAATTAGATCAGCGCAGTAACACTTTTTCTTCATATGAACTCCAGTGGCAACCTGTTAAGCTCTGGTGAACTCCATGCCCAAAAGGGTTAAGGCAGTGCTGGAAAATAATATTGACACGTTGGTCCCAATTTTGATTTTTTTTTACTTAGGGGGGTACTCACTTTTGTTGCCAGCCGTTTAGACATTAATGGGTTGTGTTGAGTTATTTTGAGGGAACGGCAAATTTCCATTGTTTTACAAGCTTTACACTCATTATAGCAAAGTGTCAATTCTTCAGTCACATGAAAAAATATAATAACATTTTTACAAAAATGGAAGGGGTGTACTCACTTTTGTGAGATACTGTACATAATATGCGTTTTTAACCTTAGGGCTTCTTGTCTGCATAGGCCATTTTATTAAAATGGTGAACTTGGCCTTTAAGCATTTTCTACTCTGGTTCCGATTTCAATACGCACTGCTCAAACACACATGCTTTTTTCTGAGAAGTGATAAAATGGGAAGTGCTCGGTACAGATTGGCTTCCTGTTCATTCACAAACTGAAGCATGGTAAGTACAGTTTACTATGCTTCAGTTCTGAATGGGAGTGAGCAGGTGTGTGCAATGTGTTAATTTAGAAAAGGAAGGGTCCAGTAAATTACATATTTACTACCCCCTTCCCCTGCTCTCCATTCTAAAATATCCCCCTCAGCAGCTGGGGAGAGTGCTGAAGAGGGAAGCCAGCAGAACTTCAGGAGGGTGGGGGGATGGTGGAGCATGGGCAGTAAGGGGAATCGGAACCGCAAATAGTGATTAGGGTGTGCCCAGGCACACCCCCTGCGCATACCTATGCATTCTGCATTTTTTAACAATATTATCAGGATGTGTGTCAGGACTACAGAACACCTTCACTTATGTTATGAAGAAGGGAGAGGTATTCTGCAATTCCTTTCCAAGGGTAACAATGCTGCTCCTCCATAGATACAGTAAGTGTAGTCTCCCTAGGACAGGAAGTATGTTACTAGCAGGATCACCAAATAAGTGTTAAA
The DNA here is from genome assembly GCF_905171775.1 of Rana temporaria. Classification (NCBI taxonomy): domain Eukaryota; kingdom Metazoa; phylum Chordata; class Amphibia; order Anura; family Ranidae; genus Rana; species Rana temporaria. The sequence goes on from NC_053494.1 coordinate 66,749,688, forward strand.
AAAAGAAAACGAATGGAGCGATCATTTTTAAGGCTTGGTAAGCTACAATATATAACATTTTTGTGTTTATTACCGCTTATAGACATGAACATTAAAGTGGTTCTAAAGGCAGAAGGTTTTCTATCTTAATGCATCCTATAAAAAAAACTGTGTGCAGCAGCCCCCCTAATACTTACCCAAGCTCTCTCTTGATCCAGTGATCTCGCATGAGAGCCACAAAGTCCAAGGATCCGACTTCCTGATTGGATGAGATGCAGCAGTGGGCGCCATTGACTCCCGCTGTTGTTAATCAAAGTCAGTGAGCCAATGAGCAGAGAGGGGGCGGAGCTGAGACATGGCTTTGTGTCTGAATGGACACACAGAGCAGCGGCTCAGCTCGGGTGCCCCAGAGCAAGCTGGTTGCTGTGGGGGGAACTCGGTAAAAGGGAGGGGCCAAGAGCGACGGCACAGGAACAGAGAAGAGGAGGATCTGGGCTGCTCTGTGCAAAACCACCACACAGAGCAGGTAAGTAGAACATGTTTGTTATTTTTAACCACTTGCCGACCAGGCCACAGCCAAATGACGGCTACATCATGGTCAGAGAATTCTGGGAGGGCGTACAATGAAGTCCACCCAGAATCGCGCTCCCCTGGAGTGCGCACCCGGGAATGTCCGTGACCGTTGGGTCCTCTGGAACTGGTGGGTCACGAAACGGGGGAAAGGGCCAATGACCATCCAATGACGGAGCAATCACTTGTCAACAAACCGGAGCATGTCCGGCTCAGCTGAGGGGAGAGGAGGGATTGGGTGCAGCAGCGCTTGTGGACTGGATCTTAAGTGCCCACATCGCTGATCTGTGCTCATTCGTGCCCATCCATGTCTCAACCATGGCTTATTCATGTCCATCCATGGCTCATTCCTGGCTCATTCATGCTCATCCATGCCACATCTGTGCTTATATGTGCCACATCTGTGCTCATACGTGCCACATCAGTGCTCATACGTGCCACATCAGTGCTCATACGTGCCACATCAGTGCTCATACGTGACATATCAGTGATCATCCATGTTACATCAGTGTTCATCCATGCCACATCGGTGCTCATCAATGCCACATCAGTGCTCATCCATATATTAAGGGCAACAGAGTGTGGGACTTTAAATGAGACACCCTAGATAAGTGTCTCCATCCCTGGATCAGTTTAAAATTGGGAACGGGTTTGGGACTTTGAATGAGGCGCATAAGTGGAACAATGGATCAGTTTGAAAAAACAATTTTAATAAAATGAACACAAGTTATACAAAATATCTTGGCCAGCAGGCTCCATATAAAGACATAGGTTAACATAAAATATAAAACATTTTTGCTAGATCTCATCATATATGATAATGTATAGCATCTAGGATGGCGTTGGCTCGACGCGTTTCGGTAACTATATCGCCTAGGGTGACCATTTTGCAGGTCTGTCCCGGGCCCATAAATTCCAGGACAATACAGTGTCCCGGAATGAAACTGACACAGCCCCCCCCCCCCCCCCCCGGGCCAATCTGATGCCTCCAAAAAAGGCCGCCACATCACCGCTATACTAACTGACAGTACTTGTCCTGGACAGGAATGCCTGGAGGAGCACAATCCCACCCCTGCTTGTGATTGGAGAAATCATAAATCCCGCCTCTTGTGTCCAATCACTGTGCTGTGATTCGTTACAGCACAAGCTGATTTTTGGGAAGGGTGGGTGTCCCTGAATGGTAGTTTGGAAATGTAGTCACCCTAATATCGCCTCATCAGGAGCGATGTATATAGTCTGAAAGAAATATTATGTATGTATAAGGGCCAATAAACTATTTTTGAAACTCACCAATTGGGGCAAAAAAGAAAAAAAAAAGAAAAAATATAGGGGAAGAAAAACAATAAAGATATGGAGGAAAGAGATAATCCTGCCTCCTACTTACACATTAAAGCAACGATGTGCTGGTGGCGCTGAACCGGCGGAAATCACCCTGCATCCCGCCCAGGAGCTGAGGGGACGAAAAGCCCAGAGGGAGCCAGACCCCAACATGGAACCTCAAACGAGATGGTAACACCCCCACTGGCACTGTGGATGATGTTGGGAAGTGACCTTGGGAATGTCTGGGAAATGAAAGAAAAAGAAAAAGTGGGGAAGGTAAAAAGTGTGTAGTTGTATAAGCTCAAAGTGATGAGCATAGTAATATAAGGTGAGCTAAATGTGGTATAATAATGTATTAACAATACTGGGAGTATGAATGAGGGTTGTTGAGGTGAAAAATGAAGGCATCATATTGTGTGAGGGGCACCTAAATGTAATATGTGCGTTAGAAGATAAGTGGTAAATTAAAATGAAAATAAAATAAAAAATAGAATTAAAATTAAATAAAGGGATTACCTCATGGATGTCAGAGCCATACTGGGAATAGTGAGATGTGGTGGGGAAACAGCATCAGCATCAAGTGTCGGCATAGTCGAAGCCCTCAGATAATCCTGGATCATCTGGAGCCTATGCTTTGGGCCGTCATGAGACCCCTGCTGCGATGGGAGGTTAAAAAAAGGCTGGTGTAAAAACCATGAAAATGCTGAGCTATTTTGCCTGACTCCCTACCTGACTCCCTATCGATGGCGCCCCTTTTGTCATGTGCATTTCGTTTCGTTCCGAATTTTTCATTATTCGGACATTCGGATGCATACGAATTCCTGAATTGTAATATAACAAATTTAACCGAATCTGAACGAACGTTTTAGAATCGAAAACCCGCGGACGAAATTCGATCGAATTCGAAAACAAATTCGAATGAAAATTGAAAGCAAATTTGAATCAAAATCTAAAAAATATAAATCGATTTCTAAAAAAGAATGCAATAAAATAGAATATAAAATAATAAAACAATAGAATGAAAATCAAAGAATATTAAAGAACAGAATGGAATTTAATAGAATGTAATCAAATACAATAGAATATGACCTGGCTTCTATCTATCTATCTATCTATCTATCTATCTATCTATCTATCTATCTATCTATCTATCTATCTGTGAAGGACTTTTTACCTATATGCTTCAGGTTAATCCTCCCTGCTTGTTTAAGGCTGTTAATGGTATTTACCCTTCTGCAGCCAGTCCTGTTTCAAATGTTAATTGCTCTAGTGTGTTGTGTGGAAAAGCCCTGTGTTTACTGGTTACTGTGATTAGATAAGTGGCTCATGTTAATTATGCTGATTGCTTCATTGTGGTAATTATCTCTCTATATGCGGGGTCGAGCTGTCTAGTTAATGTATTCAGTACAACTAGTAATTAGCGTCACTGATCTCATTGTCTAAAGAAATGTGTCTGATCAGGTTAAACATGGCGGAGCCGAACCGGCTAGATACTGATTAGTTCAAAGAAATATCCTTATTTCAAAGGATCTGTATCGAAGACCCCCCCACTGTGTAAGGGGGGGCGGAGATTGTCACTGTAACAGTTGTAACCACATATAAGCTCTGTGTTATACCATTAAAAGTCTGTCTGGTTCCAGCAGTAAGCTTGTCTCATGTGTGGATGATTCTGTGATGTCCGTTATGGGAAGAAGGGACTGGTTGACGGGGATATCATACCAATACCGTCACAATTGGTTGGCAGCAGTGGGATTTTCCCTTCTATTCCCCTTTACATCCGGATTCCAAGCAGACACTGGAAGAACTACTGGAAGTTCGTGGAAGGATTGCTAGCAACAAAACCAAGCGGGTCATCATAGCAGAATTAATGGAGATGAACCAGGAGAACGGGATTGCAGCAACGCCAGCAGTACAAGAGATGGAGACACCAGTGATTCAGGAAGAGGAATCACCAGCCAACAAGCTAATGAGAGAGAAGCTAGCATGGTTCGGGCCGAACCCAACGCCGGATGTGGTGCTGAAAGTGATGGACCGGTTAGCGGAGGAGGCTAAACAAATAAGAGACGCAGAACTACAGAAGGATAAACAAATAAGAGACGCAGAGCTACAGTTAAAACTGGCAGCAGTCCAACAAGCAGCCGCACATTCTCCGAACAGTGAGTACAGCACAGCAGACGCAAGGAAGATTCCGTTTAGCGCTTTTAAAGCTTTTGATGAAAAGGACTGTGAGATTGATAACTACCTGGCAGATTTTGAGCGACAATGTAACCTGCACCGAATAGCTAGAGGAGAGTGGGTTGCAATATTGTCAGGCAAACTGTCAGGCAAAGCTTCTGATGCTTTCCGGACCGTGCCAGATCAGGATATCCATAGCTACCTCCGGGTTAAAGAAGCGCTCCTGGCTCGTTATGCAGTAACCCCAGAGTCCCACCGACAGAAGTTCAGGGACTCACGCAAAACCACGAAAGACTCTTACGCGGAATGGGCATGCCAGTTATCCCTGTCGGCCTCTAACTGGGTTAACAGCAGCCAGGCCACCACCGCAGAGGACATTTTGCAACTAATGCTCCTGGAGCAATTTTACAATCACATCCAGACGGATGTCAAAGACTGGGTGAGAGATCGCAGGCCCATGACTCTACCAGAGGCCGCGAAGTTGGCGGATGAATATGCGGATACTCGCAAGACGAACCAGGTCACACCACAGGTACAACCTCCACGACCAACGGTGCCCTCACACCCACCAACCGCTAGATACCAACCTCCTAACAGACCGATGACCTCTAGCCCTCGCTATCCACGCCAGGAGGACAACGAACAACGCTGCTTCCGGTGCAAACAGCTGGGTCACTTCAAGCAGAATTGCCCCATGAATGACAACACATAGTTACATAGTTACATAGTTAGTCAGGTTGAAAAAAGACACAAGTCCATCCAGTTCAACCACAAAAAACAAAAAATAAAAAAACACAGTAAAATCCTATACACCCAACTCCATACCGACAGTTGATCCAGAGGAAGGCAAAAAACCCCAGCGGAGCATGATCCAATTTGCTACAGCAGGGGAAAAAATTCCTTCCTGATCCCCCGAGAGGCAATCGGATTTACCCTGGATCAACTATACCTACAAATCTTAGTACTCAGTTATATTCTGTACATTTAGGAAAGAATCCAGACCTTTCTTAAAGCAATCTACTGAGCTGGCCAGAACCACCTCTGGAGGGAGTCTGTTCCACATTTTCACAGCTCTTACTGTGAAAAAACCTTTCCGTATTTGGAGGTGAAATCTCTTTTCCTCTAGACGTAAAGAGTGCCCCCTTGTCCTCAGTGATGACCGTAAAGTGAATAACTCAACACCAAGTTCACTGTATGGACCTCTTATATATTTGTACATGTTGATCATATCCCCCCTTATTCTCCTCTTCTCAAGAGTGAATAAATTTAGTTCCTCTAATCTTTCCTCATAGCTGAGCTCCTCCATGCCTCTTATCAGTTTGGTTGCTCTTCTCTGCACTTTCTCCAGTTCTCCTATATCCTTTTGGAGAACTGGTGCCCAAAACTGAACTGCATATTCCAGATGAGGTCTTACTAATGATTTGTACAGGGGCAAAATTATATCTCTGTCTCTGGAGTCCATACCTCTCTTAATACAAGAAAGGACTTTGCTCGCTTTGGAAACCGCAGCTTGGCATTGCACCAGGTCAAATTGGTCTCAACCTGGGTACCGCCCACCAGCAGCAGCCCATTGTGTAGACTCGGCTTGGGATCCCCAGGAGCTGGGTCAGGAAGAACCATTGGGCACCCCTTACGAAGCCCTCATGGTACAATCTGTTATTACGGACAACAGGGAACACCATTGTCAGCTGGTCATGGGTGACAGCCATGAGCCGGAGGGGCCCTGGAGGGAGCTGGGCAGAAAGAGGCACCGCCGGCTACCCCCCAAGAAGAAGAGGTCCTGGAAGCCGTATAATCAGCTGACCTGGGAGGAGAAGAAGCGACTGGAGGAGAGGGAGTCGCAGCGGGCGTCCCAGATGCGGGCCGAGATGTTCACCAAGGGCCCACCGGTGGCCCCTTACACCACCACCCAGTTCCTGATGATGAAGGACCACGTGGAGACCCTGCAGGACATGAGCAAGCAGGATCTGATCCGTGAGTACATAGAGCTGGAGGAGTGCATAAGCCGCATGGAGGAGGAGAACAACCACCTGAGGTCACAGCGGGCTGACCATCCCAGGCTCCATGAACTGGAGATGGAGCTGGAGAAGCTCAAAGAGGAGAACCGGCGGCTGCGGAGGGAGCAGAGGGTGGCTGACCCTATGGGGCCCTGATTCCCCCCCCCGGACTCTGAGCACCAGTGCTACAGCATTTTAACAAATATAACTTTTTTTTATTTTTTTTTATGAATCTCCTGTGATTGTCACTTCAGAGCCATAACCTGCCCCCTCCCATAGCGGGACACCTAGATGGCGGCGCACAGACCCATTCGCCGTCTTCACACTGACTTCTGGTGACTCTGCAGATCACACAAAGACTTGGGGACTGACCGGCGTGTGATCTGACGACCCGGTGGCATACCTGAGTCGGAAACAGTTGCCAAGGGAGGTCAGTCACGCCAAACGGAGTTAACCTCGGACTAAAAGCTCTGAACCCGTCAACCCTACTGGACCAGGAAAGGTCCAACCGGGTTGCCGGAAGCAGGAAGAAAAAGGGGGGCCATTGTGAAGGACTTTTTACCTATATGCTTCAGGTTAATCCTCCCTGCTTGTTTAAGGCTGTTAATGGTATTTACCCTTCTGCAGCCAGTCCTGTTTCAAATGTTAATTGCTCTAGTGTGTTGTGTGGAAAAGCCCTGTGTTTACTGGTTACTGTGATTAGATAAGTGGCTCATGTTAATTATGCTGATTGCTTCATTGTGGTAATTATCTCTCTATATGCGGGGTCGAGCTGTCTAGTTAATGTATTAGTACAACTAGTAATTAGCGTCACTGATCTCATTGTCTAAAGAAATGTGTCTGATCAGGTTAAACATAGCGGAGCCGAACCGGCTAGAAAATGATTAGTTCAAAGAAATATCCTTATTTCAAAGGATCTGTAGGGGGGCGGAGATTGTCACTGTAACAGTTGTAACCACATATAAGCTCTGTGTTATACCATTAAAAGTCTGTCTGGTTCCAGCAGTAAGCTTGTCTCATGTGTGGATGATTCTGTGATGTCCGTTATGGGAAGAAGGGACTGGTTGACGGGGATATCATACCAATACCGTCACACTATCTATCTATCTATCTATCTTCCATTTTCCGAAATTCATATAGAATGAACTCAAATTCGAATAGAAAAATATTAGAAGAGTAGAATAATACATATATTTTTTTTCTGCTATATTCTAATATTTTTCTATTCGAATTTGAGTTCATTCTATATGAATTTCAAATTTCAGAAGATGGTTATATATATAAATGTAATTTTTTATATATATATATATATATATATATATATATATATATATATATATATATATATATATATATATATATATATATATATATATATAGATATATATAGATATATATAGATATATATACAGGGCTCAAAATTTCAAGTCCTGAGCTACTAGCCAGGCCTCAAGGGTTACTCGCCACCCGTTGCCCCACCCAACCCCTACCCTGCCACCGCCCCTAATCACGCCCTCATAAATTATATCATGAAATGACACTTAAATGTCCCTGTTCACATCTGAGCGTTTTGTCACCTGTAGTAAAACGCCTGAAGCTGCATTCACACCTGAGCATATAGTTTTTAGGCAGAAAGTCACGCTATTTTTTTTACACGATTTTGTACAGGTCAAAAGGTCACCAATGTACAAGAATAAAAAACGCATGTAATCTGCCAAACAAGAAGCTTCTGTACTTTTTTGAGCAACAGGCGTTTTGCTTTAGGTGACAAAACGCTCAGATGTAAACAGGGGCCTTTGAAATTAATGGGATTTTTTTTTAGAGCTATGGCTGAGAGCAGAAAAATGCCCAAAAAGCCCTGGGTGTGAACAGAGCCCAAGCTCAAAAAAGTACACAAACTTCTTTATAGGCAGATTACAGGCGTTTTTCTGCTTTTTACATTGGTGACCTTTTGACCTGTACAAAAATCTGGCCAAATAACGCAGCAAAAATTGTGGTAAAAACACGTGCAGCTTTAACCATTTGGGTAAGCAGCAGTGTACATGTGTTTATTAAGCCCGGGTTCACACTGATGCGATGCGGTAACCAGTGCGATTCCAGCGCCGGTTGCCGCATCGTATCTCTTCTGTGGGCAGTTGACATTGCACTCTGCGAACTGCTGCGGGTGTCAATACATTGTTAACGACACCCCCAGTTTCGTTCACAGATTGCAGTGTGAACTGTTAACTTGCACAGGAATCAGATTGCATGTGATCTGATTCTAGTGCGGGAAAAACAAGTCCCTGAGATTTTTTGATGTATCCAACTATAACTGTATGGCTGAACTTGCATCTCACAGACATCGCATGCGATCGGCACCACAGGTGCGGGTGCAAATCGCATGCAACATCTCTAATTACACTGGTGTGAACCTGGGCTGACGCAGAGAAGAAAAGCACAGTTCTCTCCTAGCAAGGACACAGAGGGTTAATTTACTAAAGAGTCTTTATTTCAGATAACAGAGATAGGATAGTAGAAACAAAGTGGGAAAGCTGGAGCACAGATAAGCCATAGCATGAGGTTTGCAAGGAGACACAGTGAGGATAGTTATTTATATCTGACCTGGCTGGAGGGAGGGATAAGAGTAGAGAATGTACCTGGGTCAGCTGCTGAAGCCATCTTCCATGTGCACTCACTGCACTGGGGTCACAAGTTCACATGACAGGAAGAGAAACTGACCAGCTCTCTCACTGGTCTCCCGTCCTGTGCAGTGAGAAGGGGGGGAGGGAGGGGGGAACTGTGACCACACGCTGTGAGAGAGAGAGAGCTCTCTCAGAACGCTGCAGTCAGCAACTCCTCTTCTACACATCACGCTGGGAGAACATCTCCCGATCAACCCCACCCGCCAATGGTGCTCGCCCCCCCTCCTCTCCCAGGCAGCACAGCTCCTCGCCAGACCTCATTTTTCACTCGCAAAATGCTAGTAGGCGAGTGGAAAATTTGAGGGCTGTATATGTATATGTATATATTTATATATATTTATTATTATTATTATTATTATTATTATTATTATTATTATTATACAGGATTTATATAGCGCCAACAGTTTACGCAGCGCTTTTTATATATATTTTTGATATAAATTATATATATATATATATATATATATATATATATATATATATATATATATATATATAACTACATTTATATATATATAACCATCTTCTGAAATTTGAAATTCATATAGAATGAACTCAAATTCGAATAGAAAAATATTAGAATAGGGTAGAATATATATTAATATTATTCTACTCTTCTAATATGTTTCTATTCGAATTTGAGTTCATTCTATATGAATTTCGAATTTCAGAAAATGGAAGATAGATAGAAGATAGATAGAAGAAGCCAGGTCATATTCTATTGTATTTGATTACATTCTATTAAATTCCATTCTGTTCTTTACTATTCTTTGATTTTCATTCTATTGTTTTATTATTTTATATTCTATTTTATTGTATTCTTTTTTAGAAATCGATTTATATTTTTTAGATTTTGATTCAAATCTGCTTTCAATTTTCATTTGAATTTGTTTTCGAATCGAATTGTTTTCGAATTCGATTAGAATAGAATTTGTTTTCGAATCCGATTGAAATATTATCGAATCCGGTCTAAATATTTTCGAATCCGAATGGATTTTTCGAAATTCGGTTGAAAACTAACGAATTCCGAAAACAAATTTAACACATGTAACGAATCTAACTTAACGAAATTAATTAAATAACTAATTAAAACGAAACGAAACAAAACACATTTTTCCCTTTTGCACATGCCTATTATTGAGAATTGAGTTCCTCAAAGCCCTTGCAAGCAAGTTACCTGGTTTGTCTCCATGTTCGTAATATAATTTCCGTCGGAAGAACAGGAATCTCTTAGGCCCCGTACACACGATCAAACATGTATGCTGAAACTGGTCCGCGGACCAGTTTCAGCATACATGTTCGGTCGTGTGTAGGCGCGAGCGGGCCGAATTCCAGCAAACATTTGCCTGCCGGGCCTTTTCCCAGCAGACAAATATTCCTGTACGTGTTTTAAAACTGTCCGCTGTAATCCTGCCCGCTCGGACATGTACGGTCGTCAGTACAGACCTACCGTACATGTCCGAGCGCCCGCCGTCCCTCGCATGCGTCGAATGACTTTGACGCATGCGTGGAAGCCTTTAAATGGCAGGCCCGCCCACGTCGCAGCGTCATCGCCGTGTCATCGTCGCGGCGACGACGCGGACACGCCCCGCGTATTGTTTACGCGCGGACTTCTGTACGATGGTTAGTACAGCCATCGTACAGAAGCCCTCTGGCAGGCATGTACGGTGAAAACGGTCTGACGGACCGGTTTCATCGTACATGTTTGCTCGTTAGTACCCGGCCTTAGTCTTAGTGTCAAGGATCTGTTTCAGAGCCTTCCTAGCATCTAATAAAGATGCAGCTGAAAGCGTCGTCAAGGATTGTTTGTGGGCCGATTCTAATGTGCGTATCTTACTTAAAAGTTGCAAAACCTCCCTGTCCCTCTTCCTAACAGCACCCATCTTAATCAGTTCCCCCCTAATGGTGCACTTGTGTGCTTCCCAAATCATTAAGGGATCAGCATCAGGGGTCGCATTGCGCCTGAAAAACTCAGTCAGATCTGACTGTAGGGTAGGAAGCAAAGAAGGGTCTGTCAGCAAGGAGGAGTTTAATCTCCATACATTAGGCCCGCGATGTGGGGCCGATGCATCGAAGGTGAGCGAAATAGGCGCGTGATCCGATAGGACCTGCCTACCTATGTGCGACTCAGAAACAGCCTGGAGGTCTTTTTGTGTTATGAAGAGATAATCGATCCTTGAGTTTCGATCATGGGGTATGGAATGAAAGGTGAAGTCCCTGCCATCTGGGTACATGTAGCGCCATGAGTCTACCAAATCTAGGGAATGCAGGAGTGATTTAATGTTCTTCAGGATCTTATATGTGATGTATGTCTTTCCTGAGGAGGTGTCTACCCTGGGGTTAAGGGGCACACTAAAATCGCCTCCCAAGATCAACCTCCCCAAAACTAAATCCTTCCAGTTCCCTGATTAGTCTGCGGCAAAATGTTAAATGTGAGGTATTGGGGAAGTAAGTATTCGCCAGGGTGACAGGGACACCTCTGCACGTGCCTTTAAGAAAAAAAATCTACCTCCGGGATCAACTAGTTTGTCAGTTAGTTCAAATGATGCAGTCTTACTAATAAGAATCGACACCCCCTTGGACTTTGAGGTGTCATTAGTGGCGTGATGGGCCTCAATGAAATAGGAGTCAGTGAGCCTCGAAACCTGACCTGTCTTGAAGTGAGTTTCTTGCAGAAACACAAAGCTGGGCCTACCTTTCTTGAGTTCCCTCAATAGGGTCGAGCGCCTCTCAGGAATATTTAGGCCTATAACATTGTGGGATATCATCGTAGGAGAGCTGCCAAGATCTGAGTACGCCATGACTCGGCCTCTGTGAGAGATTCTCAGGCTCTGAAAAACAACTGAGCAAAAAGAAAAAATAAATAAACAAATAAGCAACGGTGTATAAAGCACGGTCATCAGTAAGTTCCAGCCTATGCACTGAAATTAGGGTAGAGAAAGTAAGAGAGGCTGAGAGAGCAGAAGAGAAAAGTGAAGTAAAGAAAAATGAGAGTAAGGAGAACAGCGGCCCGGGGAACCAAAATCAGCGTACCAGGGAGGCCCTCAAGGCCCGCCTTGCCACGCTATGTGGGGACACGTAGGGCACGCCAAGTGTCCAGCAGCTAAAACCCTATTCTGCTAATAGCAATGGAAATCAAAATAATTAGATAGAAAAATAAGATTCAAAAACTCGCCGGCTGTGACCCAAATGAAGCATAACTTAACATGTGCTGAAAAGTCTACTCTGCACGAGTAAAGGTAGCAATATTAAACACGTACTTTTGTGGATAAGCAAAAGATAACTAAACTACTAACAACGGGCTTCTTAGGGAGCATGAGCCCATAACCCCCCCTTAGTCCCACCCGGATCCCGAGTATACACGCTCATTGTCCCAGAAGACCTGTGTAACAAACCAAACAGTTCGGAAAAAGCAGCTTTCACTGGCTCATAATTAAACTCTAAAACATACAGCGTCCATAGGAGATCAAAACTGTCCCCCTTTAGGCCGCGTAAATGGTCTGACGGACCGTTTTCATCGGTTCACCGATGAAGTGGCCTGACGGACTGATATGCGTACACACCGTCAGTTCAAAATCCGATCGGGTCAGAACGCGGACACGTAAACCACGTACGACGTCACTATAAAGGGGTAGGCTAAAGCCTTCGTCGCCGCCCTTGAGTCCGTGTCATGAACAATCTCGGCCACTAGATGGCAGTAGCGGCACTTTGGCGCACGCGGGCGCGCGCACTCGCAATCGCGGCACATTCGCGCACCGTAATGCGCACGGGCGCGCGCACCAGCGGCGGCAGCGCGCGTGCACGTGAGGACGCCGTTTTGGCGCCAAACTCGGGTTCAAAAGGATCCTGACCCCTGCACTTCTTGCTGACCTGTCTACAGCGCCCCCTGTGACCCTTGTATCCTTGTTCCTGTTATACCTGATTCCTGATCAACCGGCTTGTACCTGTCTCTCCCTGCCTGCCGCCTGCCCTGACTACGGATCGCCTGACCATTCTCCTGCCTGACCCACTGTGCCTTCTGCTGGCCGCCTGTTGCCGACTCTGCCTGGACTTGACTCTGCTTGCCTTCCGCACCTGTACCGGATCCAATACCCATCAGCGGATCCCTCCGCTGGGACTTGTCCCCACTGGACTACAATACACCTTCCCCGCTGTTGCTGCCTCATCTGCTTCCTGCACCTCCACCTGCCTATTGGGTCTGCCAGCCTGCACCTGCTTCCCTACGCAGTCCGGGATCTCTGGAGCTCCTCTCAGCTCAGCACCAGCGCTGCAACCGGCACTCGTGCAACTCTGTACCCCCGAGCCCCCTGTCTGCTCTATCAGGGGTCTCGTGGTCAGAGGAGCAAGGGCAGCCACTCCTTGCACGTCGGGCTCGTCAACCAGGTACGTGACAGTACAGGTCAGCCATGTCCGAGCCCGCGCAGGGAGTGGATCCCATGCAGGAACTCTGCCGTCACCTTGAGGGACTAACCCAGGTGGTCCGAACCCTGCAAGAGGGTTATACAAGATTGGAGAACCGCGTCCAGGCCTTATCAGTTCCAGCTCCCGCTGCCGCAGCCGCGGGTAATGCCGCCTCACCTTCTGTGATCATGTTGCCACCAGAGCCCAAGGCCCCTACACCGGAGAGGTTTTCAGGGGATCGGAGCAAATATCGGGCCTTCCGGAACGCCTGTGAACTGTTCTTTGCCCTGCAGCCGCGGACCTTTTCCTTGGAGGCCACCAAGGTGGGATTCGTGATCTCACTTCTATCCGGAGAACCACAGGCTTGGGCCCATCGCCTTCTGGAACAAAAAAGCACTTCCCTGGACACCCTAACCACCTTCTTTCAAGCTATGTCCTTGCTTTACGAGGATCCACATCAAGCTGCCACCGCTGAGGCCGCCCTACATGCCCTCCAACAGGGTCGCAGACCAGCAGAGGACTATGTGTCTGAGTTTCGAAGGTGGAGCTCAGACACCAGCTGGAATGATTCGGCCCTTTGCTACCAGTTCCGCCTTGGCCTCTCAGATTCACTTAAGGACGAGTTGGCTCGGGTAGGTGTCCCTGAGACTTTAGACGCCTTAATTAATTTGGCAGTCCAGATTGACAGACGCCTGAGAGAACGCCGGTCTGAACGAACCACCGGTCCGTCACGTCCAGTCTGGATGTTGCCGCGAGTACCCTCCTTCGCCAACTCAGCTCCACCGGTCCCAATGACCTCTTCACCACCCGACACTTCGGAACCCATGCAGCTGGGGCTCCTTCGTCCATCTCTTACCCCAGAAGAGCGCCAACGTCGAAGAAGCAATAATCTGTGCCTATACTGCGGGGAATCCGGACATTTCGTGAGATCCTGCCCGGCGAAGCTTCGTAAGTCCCTCTTTTTGTCGTCTGTCCATTTACCCGCTTTCCCCAAGAATTGCTCAACTCATCTGGCTGTCTCCGTTGTCTTTCAGCTCCCCGGAAGGAATATTCCGGTCCACGCTATAATTGATTCCGGAGCGTGCAGTGGTTTCTTGGATCAGTCCTTCGCCACCAGACACCGTATTCCTCTGCGTTCTAAGACTATTGGACTTTCTGTACATCTTGCAGACGGATCTGCCTTAAAATCCGGGCCGGTTGTCCAAGAGACTTTGCCTCTGGCTACAACAATTGCTGACATCCACCACGAACTTCTGTGCCTAGATATTATCGAGTCACCCATATTTCCTGTTATCTTAGGCATGCCGTGGCTACAAGCCCACAACCCACAGATCAACTGGATCTCTGGGGAAATTACCCTCAACTCTCCTTACTGTCGTCAACATTGCCTGCAAGTATCACCCTCCTCGTCTCCCCTGCTCTGCATGGACTCTGACCCTGAAAGTCGCCAAGTTGTCCCTAGTGCATACCACGACTTCCTGGACGTGTTCAGTAAGAAGGGAGCTGAGACCCTTCCTCCGCATAGGGCCTACGACTGCCCGATAGAGCTCCTCCCAGGAGCTGAAATTCCCTTTGGGAGAATCTTCCCCTTGACAGGACTTGAGCTTGAGAACCTAAAAACTTACATTGATGAAAATCTCAGGAAGGGGTTCATTCGCCCATCCACCTCTCCGGCAGGGGCTGGGATCTTTTTTGTAGAGAAGAAGGACCACTCCCTCCGCCCCTGTGTGGATTACAGGGAATTGAACAAAGTGACTATTAAAAATCGGTACCCGCTACCCTTGGTACCTGAGTTATTCCAACGCTTGGGCGCGGCAGTCATCTTCACAAAATTGGATCTCCGCGGGGCATACAACCTGGTACGGATTCGTGACGGAGACGAGTGGAAGACGGCCTTCCGAACCCGCTTCGGACATTTTGAATATCTGGTCATGCCCTTCGGGCTTTGTAACGCCCCTGCCACATTTCAACATTTTGTGAACGACATCTTCAGAGACTACCTCGACCTTTTTGTTATTGTGTACCTGGACGACATCCTCATCTTCTCCCCTTCTCTAAGCAAACATCGGGAACATGTGAGGTGTGTACTCGGCCGCCTACGGTTGCATGGACTTTATGCAAAACCCGAGAAGTGTGAGTTCGAGCGCCAGGACATACAGTTCCTGGGTCTCATAATTTCAGTGGAAGGTATCAAAATGGATCCTCAAAAGGTCTCTGCAATCCTTGACTGACCGGCACCCAAGGACAAAAAGGGTGTCCAACGTTTTACCTGTCTCTCCCTGCCTGCCGCCTGCCCTGACTACGGATCGCCTGACCATTCTCCTGCCTGACCCACTGTGCCTTCTGCTGCCCGCCTGTTGCCGACTCTGCCTGGACTTGACTCTGCTTGCCTTCCGCACCTGTACCAGATCCAATATCCATCAGCGGATCCCTCCGCTGGGACTTGTCCCCACTGGACTACAATACACCTTCCCCGCTGTTGCTGCCTCATCTGCTTCCTGCACCTCCACCTGCCTATTGGGTCTGCCAGCCTGCACCTGCTTCCCTACGCAGTCCGGGACCTCTGGAGCTCCTCTCAGCTCAGCACCAGCGCTGCAACCGGCACTCGTGCAACTCTGTACCCCCGAGCCCCCTGTCTGCTCTATCAGGGGTCTCGTGGTCAGAGGAGCAAGGGCAGCCACTCCTTGCACGTCGGGCTCGTCAACCAGGTACGTGACAGTCCGCTTTTGCTAATTCCGTGTAACCGCGTGTTAGTGAAAGATTGGTGAGAGCCGATTCGCGCTTTTCAGTCTCTGTGCTTTTTCAGATCGTATTCTCGGGTTCAGTGTGTGCTTGTGGGTTCGTAGTTGTCATTCAGTGCTGGCTTTTGGGGCGTTTCTGCTTTGCAGTGCCGTCCTGTTCGCTCGTATCTGTGTGCAGTGCATTCTTTACAGGTATTGCTGGATTTGGGGGTGCTTTCTGTTTGAAGTGCGTTCTGACCAGCCGACTGGTTTGAAGCCATGATGGAGCAGCGTGATTTTGCTAGGATTCGTGCTGCGTATGTGCTGTCTTCTGCAGTTCATACTAACTCAAGGACTTTGGCCAGGAACAGGGGGAGGAGGAGTTCCTGGGCCAAGAATTGGTTGCGCCAGTGTGACCAATTTTCTCATATGCCTCTGCTTAGGGAAATCCAGGAGAATAATCCTGATGACTTCAGGAACTTTCTCCGTATGACAGACCCCGTTTTCCACCGTCTATTGGATCTTCTGTCCCCATATCACGAGGCAGGACAATGTGATGTGCCAAGCCATCAGGGCCGAGCAGAGGCTTATTGCCACGTTGCGGTACCTGGCGACTGGGAGGAGCCTGCAGGACCTCAAGTTCTCAACAGACATCTCTCCCCAGGCGCTTGGGATCATCATACCGGAGACGTGTTCTGCTATCGTTCAAGTCATGCAGGAGGAGTATATTAAAGGTAAGCTTTCTCCTTTAAACATCACAATCTATGTTTTTGGAATGTATGCTAATGTCTTCTATTTTTTGCAGATTTCCCTACTTCCCATGATTGGAATATGCTGTGAATGTTCCCTTTTGTCCCCATGCCTGTTTGAAGCTTTCCATGCTCTTTTCTTGTCCTACATGCATCTTTCCCTTCACTAAACCTGTCCAGCATGCTATCCTAGGGCCAAACACAACTAACCTAGTCATTTTTCAACCTTATTTTTGTCTGCTCCATTGTAGTTCTGCCCCCCCCCCCTTATTTTTTTATTTTTTTTTATATTTTTAGGCATAGTGCTACCTGTTTAGAATTTTAGGGCCTACGCTCAGCTAGAACCCCCCCCTAAAAATGTTTAATGCCCCATCAGAGGGGTGAGGAGTCTGATTAAGTGGGCCTATATTTTTGGACATGTAATACTCACTCCAATGCTACTAAATGTTATAATGATGTGGCACAAGGATGTTTTTTGAATTGTGATTGCAATGTTTATTTGGCAAATTTCTAATTGTATTTTTTTGTTTGTCCCCACAGTTTCCCTCCACACCACAGGAATGGCAGACTGTGGCTTCCCAATTTGCCCAGCGGTGTGATTTTCCGAACTGCAGAGGGGCAATAGATGGGAAACACGTCCGCATAGTGCCGCCACCCCGTTCGGGGTCATACTATTTTAACTACAAAGATTTTCATAGTATCGTGTTGATGGCGGTGGTGTCGGCACAGTACGAATTTTTGTATGTGGACATGGGGAAGAAGGGCCGGCTGTCTGATGGGGGAGTGTTCGCGCAGACGGAGTTTGCCAAGCGTCTACAATCTGGTGGTCTGGAACTGCCACGGGATGAAGACAATTTGGAGGGACTTCCGTTTGTTTTTCTCACGGATGAAGCTTTCGGGCTTGGACCTCACCTCATGCGGCTTTTTCCCCAGAGGACCCTCACCCCGGAGAGGAGGGTTTTCAATTTTCGGCTGGCCAGAGCTCGGAGGGTAGTCGAGAATGCCTTTGGGATACTCGCCAGCCAGTTCCGCCTGTTCCTGACAGCGATAGACCTGGCGGAATATAAATTGAACACCATTGTTTTTGCTTGTTGCATTTTGCACAATTTTTTACACAGGCACTCCCAGTCGTACCTATCCAACATTGGTGCTGAGGCAGGACTACCCTCAGATACCTTTCCTGGCATGGACACTGGTCGCGCTGGCTTGGCCCCCCAATCTGCTCGTGAGGCACGTGACAAATATGTTGAGTACTTCATGGGTCGGGGGGCCATTGCTATGCCAGAAAATATTTCTTTCTAATTCGGCCCCCAAAAGAAAGAAATATTAATTACATAATAAATGATTTGACCATTGGAATTTATACAGTTGTTTGTCATTCTTGCTTTGGTTTCATTTTCTCTGTCTACCTGGTTCTCCTTCTAGTGCACTTCTAGTGCCAAATGTAGTTCTCCGTTTTAGTAAATAAACACAATTGCACAGTAGTCACTCATCTACATACTGGTATTGAGCATAGAAATAAGAAGCCACTCCATTTTATTATTTTTCAGGGGTTTTTATTCTGTGCTCAACCTCTGTTTTATTTTTTCTGGTAACAAAATATAAAAGTTTTTGTTTCTGCACAACTTGTGCTTTTTTTTTTGTCTTAAATTTATTTTTTTTGGTTCTTTTAAAAAAAAAAAAAAATCCAGGTTGTACAAAAAACATGCGTTTTTACAAAAAAACAATATCTACAAACAATGGAACTTACAAAGTTCAACCTTATTCCAAACACATGTGATGGGGTGATGTCACCCCAGAACAAGCCAAAATTTGAAGGTGCACACATTTTGACTGGCCAAATGGGGAATTCTCTCCTGATACCATGCCAAATGTCAACATGTGCTATCTGCCATCATGGGTGATCAATGGATGTGTTTTGGGGGGCAAACCCTTCCTCTCGCCTACTTGAGTAGCGAGGAAGGGCTTGAACCCACAAAGCAAAGCCAATCGATATCCTGTGATGGCAGATAGCACATGTTGACATACTGTGTGCATCTTCAAATTTTGGCGTGTGGATTATCCAATACAAATTGGTGTGCAAAACATAACCTTGAAATAGTTTTTGGGGGGGGGTTAATCTTTTATACGGCCCATCATGTCAATGATGTTTTAAAAATTTTGTTCCATGACATTCATCCTATTCCTCATAATGTCCATTTCAGTACTGCATTCAATAATTTGTTGGATGACAATTTGGGCACTAGCCCTGGAAAAATGTGTAATACCAGATGCAGGGATACCACCATCTTCATCCCCTAAAAAAAAAAAAAAAAAATTTTTTTTTAGTAATGTGCAGGCCTATCTACATCTCTTTTTCCCTGTAAATCTGGGGGGACACTGACCTGTTGTGCTGATAATCTCCACCTCTCCATCTTCCACAACTCCTTCTTCCTCCTCGATTTCTTCCACCACTCCTTCTTCCACCACTCCTTCTTCCACCACTCCTTCTTCCACCACTCCTTCTTCAACATCCTCTTCCTCATCCTCCACATGCTGTGGTTGGTGGGGTTTCTTGGGTCTGGCCCTCCTTGCCTCCTCCGAATGGTGTCCTCTTCTTTCCCCTAATAACAAGAAAAAAAAGGTATACTCAGCACACCGAGTTTTGAGGGCAAAAAGAGCAAACATTGTTTAGAAGTGGGCTCTAATTTCCTGTTTAGGAGCATTCCTACAAACATAAACTTTGTTTGTCTGACTTCTCCCAAGCTGGGATCCTGCCCCTTTTTGGCAAAGTAACACACATGGATGCACCCCAAAAACAATATTTGTGGGTGACCCTATTAAAAAAGTTAGTTATGGGGGGACACACAGGTGCTCTTGAGTCCAGATGTGAAAACAGCTGTTTATTATCACTGTGTGAATGAATGATTCACGTTTGCCCTTCACATTCTAGTACGGTTGAACAAACACATCATCTTGTCAACATTGTTTCTAAACGATGTTTTACGCTAAATAGGCATGTCCACAGGTGTGCTTTTCCTGGAACAACGGAAAACATCGGATTTGTGAGGAACGATGTGGAGGAACGATGTTTACTACGAACGTGAAAATAATACACTTTGCAAAAACCAACAAATGCCATGTTCAAAAGTACAACCAGGCCAAAGAAGCACATGGAGAAAAACATGTTCACAAATTAGAAAGTCAATTGCAAAAAACACATTCAAATTACCTACTTTTTTCAATAATTTGCTTGATCCTCCTATACTGCTCTGGCTCACGCAGTTTCAAGTCCGACCATCTCTTTCTCAGCTGCTCCTTGGACCTTGTGACCCCAAATATGGCATAAAGGCTCCTTGCCACTTTATCCATTATTTTTGCCTTCCTCCGATTAGGGGTGTTGTATGGGCCATAATCCCCATCATAATCTTTCCTCCGCAGTATGTCCACCATCTCCACCATTTCTTCTAGTGACATATTTGTCGCTTTGTAGCGCCTGGGCCTGGATCGTGACGTTACTGCCTCCTGCCTTTCCTCGTCTGGAAAGGGTAACCCACGCTCCTGTGACCCCGCCATATTCTCGTTTCACAATGATTTAAAGGGCGTGGAAAAGAGGGAAGGGTCCGTCATGGGCGGGCGAAGAGGGCAGCGCTTCACGCATGCGTGGGGATATAAGAAGAACGACGTGATTACGTGAGTTTACGCAGAGTCTGTTCGAGCAGAAGTGTGGAACGGCAGAAACGAAGGTACATTTGAAAATAGAACCAGCAGAGGCCTAGAGACTTGAGTATAATGGGATGTGGGGTTTATATGTTGATTGCACCCTTGCACGATTATTTAGCTTGGGGCCCACCATGCTATTTTGCTCTCAATTTGCTTGGAGACTGCTTCAAATATATATGTGAGATTGCAAAACATCCTTATTTTAGTGTGTATCACATCAGGCAACGATTGTGATGTTGGACAGAGGTAATTAGCCAGTGTATGATCTCATCAATGCTGAGGGGCATGATATCTACACTGAATAGTGCTTTGATGAATGCTATCATTACTTTAGAGGAATGTTACTATGCCACTTATTTAGTGAAATGTAAACACAGGGTTTGCAGGTAAAGTCAGCATTTTCACCAACAATGGGGCAGAGGTGGGCATCATTTTAGCAGCAGGAGACAGTGTGTTTGAGGCTCAAAAGATTGTGCGCAGATTCTGACAATGTCAAAGCTGAGCCAAGTGGTTCTAATTTGTGTTTTTTGGTATTCTAGAAAACCATTTAAACGATGGATCAACTCAATCTCCAGGAAAATATGATGCGATTAATTGCGAGATATTGTGAACTGCCCTCCCTTTGGGATTCTAGGAACCCAGCCTACCATAAGTCAAATGTGAGAACGGCAACACTCGAACAAGTTGCAACATACATGCAGACTTGGATACCGGAGTGCACAGGCACCATGATTAGGGACAAAATAAACAACATCAGGGGCACATACAGGAAGACATACCGGAAACTACACAAATCACAGAGGTCAGGAGCAGCAGCACGTGCTGCAAAGGAGCCCAAGCTGTGGTACTACACGGAGCTCAGCTTTTTGGAGGATCAAATGGATGGCCGGGATTCACTTTCCAGTCTTCCTTCCACCCTTCCTTCCAGGCTTCGTTCCAGCAGAACTTCCACGGTTCCCACCACCCCTGCAGAGTGCGAGCAGGAGCTGTCTGATAGAGGAGGCAGATCTGCCGGCCTTCAGTGAGGTATAGTAGTTTACAACATATTTCTTGGCTGCAAAATCTTGTTGGTTTATTGAGATGAATTTGTTAGCAACAAGGAAAGCTTGGAAACACAAACAAAAGTTGTGGGCAGAAACAATTGTGTCAGGGATGCCAACTGCAGGGGTCAGAATGAGAGTCAGTTCAATTTCAATTCGGAAAAATAAAACAGTCAAGAGCATGAAAATGTGTGAGATTGATTGTGCAAAATAATAAAACATGTCCCTTTTTACTACACAGGAAGAGACCAGCCAGGATGCGGCAGATCCCAAAGATGTCATCCAGGCGGAACGGGATAGTGGCAGCCAGGAGGAGGCCGGGCCAAGTGGATGTCAGCAGGTCCCCAGGCTCAGCACCATCTCCTACCGTGCCGACCAGGCCAAAGGAGGCGCTTGAGGCAGCTGGAGGAGGAGAGCCTGCAGGTCATGAGGGAGGCAGCTGAGATCATGAGGGCCCCCCTGAACCCAACGGAGAGCTATAGCGGGATGTGCAGGAATTGGGGGAGGAACAAAGAGGGCTCGCCAAAGATATGTTTAATCAGGTCATGTGGTGGGCTCGAAGGGACCTGCTGACAAAGGACACTGAGCTGAGTGACACGGCCCGACCTGCTGCTCATCTTATGACTCCTGCTGCCACATCATCACCACCTGCAAGGGGCCGTGGACGGGGCCGTGGAAGTTCTGCTGCAAGGCAGCCTGGAAGGAAGGCTGTAAGGAAGACCAGAAAGTGAATCTCTGCCTTCCTGCTGATTTTCCAAAAAACTGAGCTTGGTGTAGTACCACAGCTGGGGGTCTTTTATGTCATTTGCTGCTGCTTTTGACTTCTGTGATTTGTGTAGCACATTGTGACTCCTGATGTTGTTTATTTTGTCCTTGATCATGGTGGACTGTGCCTTTGGTGTCCATAAAGTCTGCATGTATGTTGTAAATTGATCGAATGTTGCCGTTCTTTTTATTATTTTATTTTGCCAGAATAAATGGTAATTTATTTAACGTTACAACCTTGTCTATTGTGGTTTTCTGGTGAATAGCCATCAAACATTTCCAAAATACAATGTGTAATTAACAAAGTACACAACCTCCTTGAGGGGGGGGGGGTACATTGTTGTAATAACTTGACCACAAAAAAAAAGGCTGAACACTAAAAAAAAATTTATCTCACCCAAAAAAATAAAAATAAATAAACATTGGTGTGATAACTTGACAAAAAAAAAAAATGTTGAGTACAAAGAAATATTTTGGAGATCTGGCTAGGGAAAAAAACATTCCAAAAAAGGAGATCACAAGCAAAAAAGAAAATAATTCTGTATGGGAGAACTCCGGCTAAATAACATCAGCTAAACAACGTGTTTATTCTAGCAATAGAGAAACAAATGCTCAGCAAGAAACGGAACACTAATTTTAAAAATGTAGAATGTGCCATCTCAAAAACGAATGTGAGTTTTACAAGAACGAGCGCTCCCGTCCCCTCATTTAGTCTAAGCATGCGCGGGTTTTGAACCGATGCTTTTGTGTACTAACCATCGGTTTGGACAGATCGGGCAGCGGTCCATCGGTTCGATTTTAAAGCATGTTTTAAAATTTTGGTCCGAAGGACAACAGACCGATGGGCTATACACACGGTCGGTTTGGACCGATGAAACTGAACCTTGGTCCATTCTCATCGGTTTTGTCCGACCGTGTGTACGCGGCCATAGAGGAAGAAAAAAAAAAAAGGGGGAAAAAATGGGATCAGTTTTCCTTGCAATGCGAACTCCAGGAAAATAGTCAGCCTTCACTATGTGGTGTAAACAGGGAAAAACAGGTCATCCAACGTCTTCTGGGAGGCGATAATAAAAAAAAACACAAAAAAAGATAATAAGGTGATTTCTTCAGGTTTCATCCGTCCAGCAGGTTTCTAGAGGAATGAGCTCTCCCACTATTCGGTGTACATGGCTGTTGGCTGTCATGGCGGCTATGCCTCTGCTTCTTGGTCAGGTGTTTCTCTGGCGTCGTTAAGGGAGAGTGCGGAGGGCTGTGGTCCGTTGGTGGTAGGATAAACTCCTGGTACCACTCTGGAAGCTCAACCCGACCCAGTTGCAGAGCGTTACAGAAGTCCGGGAGATCATTAGGCGTGCGGAGTATGTGCTGCTTGCCGCCAGAAGTGACTAAGAGCGCAAAAGGAAAACACCACGTGTAGCGAAGATCCTTCTCCCTTAACCTGTCCAGCAGAGGCCTCAGAGCCCTGCAGTATTTCAGAGTGATCCTGGAAAAGTTTTATGGTTTCACCATTAAACTCTATGTTGTCACTCCTGCGCGCTTTCTGCATAATGTCCTCTTTGAGGCCAAAGTTCTGCAGGCAGCAGACAATGTCACGAGGCGGCATTGTGTCAGGGCCTCTGGCTCGGAGAGCCCTATGAGCCCTGACAAATTCGATCGCTGAATCCTCCAGCCTTTCTAGGAGACTGTTGAAAACTCTCTGGATGACAGGCATAATCTGGTCAGATTCAACAGATTCCGGGATTCCACGGACTCTAATGTTGCTCCTCCTTCCTCTATTATCGAGGTCTTCCAAATGTCTATTAACCTGTAAAAAAAGGAGAGTCTGTGTGGACATTGCTCTGTCCAGTCTCTGTATGGCCCTGTCCCTATGCTTTCCCTCCATCTCAGCCGTCACCATCTTTTCCTGCATCACCAGCATACTGGTTTTCAAATCAGTGATAGCAGCCGAAAAGGATGCTTTAATGTCCGCCTTTATGTCTGCTACAAAGCCCGACATATCTGCATATGTGAGAGGGTGGTCAGTGTGGACAGGTCTCCTACCGTTGTCCTCTAAGGCTGGCTGGGAGTCCTCGCTGTATTCATCCTCAGTGTGGACCGGCGCCATCTTGCCTCCTGCGGTGATCTGTAACACCGCGGCTTGTTTTTTAAAGATTTCAGAGATGTTGCACCCCGAACTGGTCGGCGCTACTCGCCGGGATCGGGTGTGATGTGGGTGCCGCTGCAATTTGCTCATCATCGGGCTTCAATCGTGCAGAGAGACGAGATAGGGCCACGGATCCGACGGAGCTACTCAGCTAAGCTGCCATCTCCTCTGTGCGCCAGGCCACGTCCCCCTTGTGTCTTTTTTCAACCCCACCTAATATGTAACTATGTAACTATGTATGACTTCCAAACTAGTTAAGGAAAGCTAAACATCAGCCATATGGGCTACATTTATAAGGCTGCTGCACTGCATTAAGGAAGTGTCTCCCATAAAGAGATGATCAAAAGAGCAGGCATGCTTTTCTAAAAAGAGAGACACTGCCTTGTGCTACAAAAAAGCTAGAAATGTTTGGTTTGCTGTTGTATTGATAGACCATTGTTAAAAGAACCTCTACATTTGTATATCTACAGTATTTTTTTTTATGCCACATGATCCTTGACTAAGTTTAGATTTGGATTTTACTACACCGTCTTCTATTTTTGGAAATACTATGCCTTACAGTTGATATATATACAGATGTCCTGATGACTGTGTTGTCTTAGCATTCTGTCATCCTAACACTCAACTTAAGTGATAACAATCTTAACAGTTATTCAGATACATTGGGTTTCTGAGCATTTGTAACTGTTGAGATTAATGTGGCTTTGAGGCTTTGCCAAAATTATTTCTGTCAGTCCAACACTGAAGAGGTTAATGTGTTATGCCACTGGGATACAAGTTCACCAACCTGCTGCTTGCTTGAAAGGAGGCCAAAACATTGAAAGTGACCATGTATGGGGAAGATACAACAATTTATAGGTTGCAGTATATACTTCTATCCAGCAGACTTCTCTCTTCCATCAAACGAGATAGTCTGCATTCCTGAGACGGCTCTGAAACATTTTCCATTGACTGGTGCATTAAAATGTTTCTTGTAGGAATGATTTTAGTACACTTTGATTAGTTCTCTAGCAATTAAATTTCTAAGTGAAGGATACACACCTACCTGCACTACTTGATTACAGAGACACAAATGAAAGGAAAACTACAGTCTGGAGAAAAAGCACAAGAAACTGTAGATTCATTTGTTTTAAGGTAGTCTAAGCACATATAGAAACACCCATTCTAATAGGCACCACATCCCAAACAAAGATAATAGAATTTTGAGGGGAGGAAAAAGGGATTTTTACGGTGTAATTGATATTACAGTTATGATGACGGACTCGTCTTACATCAATAAAAATTACAAAATGATTTTATTAAATACAAAAACATTAAAACCAGTGGTCCAATCAAGGTAGCAAGGTATATTGGTCATCAAATAACAAGATTACAGTTGAACCATATAGAAATCGCACAATCCTAACATGTTTCGTGAAATGCGCTTCTTCAGGGTGAAGCGATGACTATTCATGTTATTGTAGCTATGTAGATAGAAAACATTAGCCATACAGAATTACATATGAATACTGCATATGCACAAAATCTATACATACAAAAAACAACAATGGGTGACCCGAGTGTTAGGCAAACCGGACAGTAAAAGCCTGCTTACCCAAAAGTACCCGCTGGACCATGTGATTGACAAACCTCAGAGATATGGAGTCATGATGTGAAGGCCCCCACTTGAAACTGAAAGGAGTTGTAGCGGAGTACAATATTAAAATCCACGATCTCCGCTGGTAACCAGGGTAAATCCACAGTTAGCGCTGAAAAGTAAGGCAATGTCCCAAATCCCCCCCAGTAACCGGACGAAACACAGCTCTGAGAGTCAACTGACTTTTTATTCACAGGCTTCCATATTTATATAATTCCCCATGCAAGGGGTTTCTAAACAGCCAAACAGATTTAGCAGGGGTAATACAGTGAGGACCACATGGGGAACTTAACATTTTGGATAATTCTCCCATCAGGCATTGCTGCACGAGGGAACAGTCGGTTGATAGCTGGGTTATGTGTTGTGAGAGTTGGGTTTAAAATTGCCGAACACCGATTGGGCAACATAAAACGAAGTACTTGAATGCTAGTGGCTTACGGCTGCTAGCATACGAATTACCATGCCCACATAAGACCCAGCAGAATACATAGCATATAATACAGACAACCCTTTGACATGTAACGTCCAGCGTTCCAGAAGTGGCTAGGTTTGCCACAATGCTCCCCCAGAACCAAGCCGGCATACACAGTCTTATTCCAACGGATCGGCTTGGGGATGTCCGGGGAAGTACTCACAGATCACTTTTCAAGTTCAGTTTGTCTAGATAACCTGTCAGCGTTACCGTTTTGCTTCCCTGGTCGGTAGTGGATTGTAAGGTCAAACGGCTGCAGCGCCAAACTCCGGCGCAGCAGCCGGGCATTGTCTCCCGCCACACAGTTTAGCCACACCAACGGGTGGTGATCTGTGAGTAGCGAAAAAGGTTGTCCATACAAATACGGTTGAAACTTTTTGAGGGCCCACACCACGGCCAGGCATTCCTTCTCAATGGCGGCGTAGCTTACTTCTCGTGGCAATAACTTTCGGCTCAGGTAAGCTACGGGGTGTTCTCCGCCATCGGCTCCCACGTGGCTCAGCACTGCTCCCAATCCAAACATTGAAGCGTCTGTGTGGACAAGAAATCTTTTAGTTGGATCAGGAGCAGCAAGTACAGGGGCATTAGTTAGAGCAGTCTTTAGTTGTTGGAATGCCTGATCACACTCTGGGGCCCAGACAACCTGTCGGGGCAGGTTCTTGCGTGTCAAGTCAGTTAAGGGTTTGACCAGGGCACTATAATTGGGTACGAATTTTCTATAGTACCCCGCGGTACCTAGAAACGCTAACACTTGGGTTTTCGTCCTGGGGGTGGGCCATTTAGCTACGGCTTCAACTTTAGCTGGTTCGGGTTTCTGTCGCCTGCTCCCCACCCGGTGGCCCAAGTACTGCACTTCGGCCATCCCTATAAGACACTTGCTGTGTTTAGGTGTTAACCCTGCCTCTCCAATACGATCTAGAATGGCCCCTATGTGTTGTAGGTGCTCTGCCCAGGCGTGGCTAAATATGGCAATGTCGTCTAAATAGGCACATGCGTATTCCTGGAATCCGTCCAATAACCGATCGACCATCCGCTGAAAAGTTGCCAGAGCGTTCTTCATCCCGAATGGCATGACCCGAAATTTATACAGGCCAAATGGGGTGACAAACGCCGACTTGGGGATGGCCTCCTCGGCCAGTGGAATCTGCCAGTATCCCTTACATAAGTCTATGGTAGTGAGATACCGGCCCCGTGCCATCTTATCCAGCAGCTCGTCTATCCGGGGCATCGGATAGGCATCAGACACCGATTTGTCATTTAGCCTCCGGTAGTCGACACAGAAACGCGTCGTGCCGTCCTTCTTTGGTACCAGCACTACCGGCGATGCCCAGGAGCTATCGGAAGGTTCGATAACCCCTAGCTGCAACATCTCATCAATCTCAGTCTTCATATGCGTCCTAACTGCTTCAGGGACACGATATGGGGTTTGCCGCATAGGTAGCTGTCCCGGGGTCTCGACTCGGTGAGTGGCCAGCGGAGTGTACCCAGGTAAATTGGAGAAGGTAGCCCCTTTAGCTACAATCAGCTCTTGTACCTGGGCACGCTCCTGAGGGCTTAGCCACTCCCCCAGCTGAACCCCCTTGGAGGGCTCCGTCTGTCCCTCCTGTTCTAAGAGGTCAGGAAGTGGCAGATTCTCCTGATCCTCCGAGGCGGAAGCGCATATGGTGGCCACGTCCTCTATCCTCTCATGGTATGGTTTGAGCATATTCACATGGAGCATGCGTCTCTCCCCTACCCCTGAGCAGGGGCCAATCACATAGGTGATGTCACATCTCTGTTCCACCACCTGGTATGGGCCTTGCCAGATGGCCTGCAGCTTGTCTGTGAGGACCGGTTTTAAAATCAAAACCTTTTGTCCCACCTGAAAGCTGCGGTCTCTGGCTCCCCTATCGTACCAGCGGCGCTGACGTTGTTGGGCCGCCCTGAGGTTGGTGCGCACAGCCTGGGTTAGCGCCTCCAGACGGTCCCTGAACTCCAGTACGTAAGATACAATAGGGGTTCCGTCTGGGCTACTCTCCCCCTCCCAATGCTCTCTAATTAGGTCTAGTGGCCCTCGCACCCTTCTCCCAAACAGTAATTCAAAAGGGGAAAACCCTGTTGACTCTTGGGGTACCTCTCTATAGGCGAAGAGCAGATGGGGTAGAAAGCACTCCCAGTCTTTATGAGCCTCTCCAAATGTACGGAGCATCTGCTTCAGCGTACCATTAAACCTTTCGCATAGACCATTGGACTGGGGGTGGTACGCCGAATTTACTATTGGCTTAATGCCACATATCTTCCAAAGTTATTGGGTTACCTCGGTGGTGAACTGGGTGCCCCTATCGGATATGATTTAATGGGGAAACCCCACCCTGGAAAATATCTTCATTAAGGCCTCTGCCACAGTTTCGGCATGAATGTTGGTGAGGGCTATAGCTTCTGGGTACCGGGTGGCATAGTCCACTACAGTTAAAATATATATTTTCCCGGAGGGACTGGGTTTTGGTAAGGGCCCCACTATATCTACGGCCACCCTACTGAAGGGTTCTTCAATAATGGGAAGAGGACATAACTTGGCTTTGTGGCGGTCACCTCGCTTGCCTACTCGCTGGAAAATGTCACAGGAGGTGCAGTATTACCTCACATCCTTAGAGATCCCTGGCCAGAAGAAAGCGTGGGTCAACCTGTATCGGGTACGTGTCATCCCCAGATGCCCAGACAGGGGAATGTCGTGGGCAATCCGAAGCAGTTCTTGCCTATACTTCTGGGGAACCACTAACTGTTTAGTCGTTACTGTGGCCGACCCTCCCACTCCTCTTTCAGCAATGCGGTAAAGTAGCCCTTTCTCCCAGGTGTACCGCTCCCCCTCTAGCCCAGTCTGGTCAGCGTGTAGCCTGTCCCTGTATACCTGTAGCGTGGGGTCTGACCTCACCTCGGCCTCAAACATAGTAGGGGTATCCCAGGACATACGTGTCGTGTGGGGGTCATGGTCTCTTACCGGAGCCTCAGAGTGTGTCGGTGGAACCGTGGTGCGAGCCTGTTGCCGTGTGGTCACTGGATGGGCTTCCTGGTGTGGAGCCTGGGGTACAAAAGCAGAGGTCATCTGGCCCAAGTCATTTCCCCATCACAACATCTGCTGGTAAATTTTGCATGAGGCCCACTTCTACCGTCCCGCCTCCCACACCCCAATCCAAATGTACTTTGGCAGTGGGTAGTCGGTACACTGCTCCCCCTGCCACTCGTACTGCCACAGATCCGCCAGTGTGTGCCAAGTCAGGGACCAAATGGGGTGCTATCAAGGTTAAAGTTTCCCCTCCAAGGTCACCAGCTGTCGATGATGCTGCCGGTTATCCGTGGCTCAGGCTGTCATCACCTCATGCAAGATTCCCAGGGGTTCTTCCGCTGGAATGCTCAACATCTCTTGAGCGGCCGGCTCCCGTTGATAATGATGGGCAGCATCCCTTGGTGCCGGGTTCGGTCGGCCTTGGTTCCAGGCGGTTCTGCCCCGGTTTTGGGTGCACTCGCGTGCCATATGTCCCCACTGTTTGCAGGTGTGGCATTGGATGTTGGCGGAGGGTGGTGGTAAAGTCCCTTGGGATTGACGAAAAGGGGAGGCTGGGAGAGCAGGGGGTGGTAGAGTACTGGGTGGTCCCGCGGATGGAGGATAACTCTTGGTTAGGGGCCATGATGTCTCCTTGCATCAAAATGCTGATCCGCTAATCGAGCCGCTTCGGTTAGGGTGAGAGGTTTCTCACACCCATTCTTGTGCCTCTGGGGACAAACCATTGAAGAATTGCTCCAACAGCATTAACTGTCGCAATTCTTCCATAGTAGTGGCTTGGCTGGCTTGTATCCACCCTTGGGAAGCTTGGTCCAGCTTGTGTGCCCATTCAGCATGTGAATCTTTCTCTGATTTGCGCAGGTTTCTAAACTTGCGCCGGTATGCCTCTGGAGTAATAGCGTATCTCTCTAATATCGCTTGCTTCACTTTATCATAATCCTTGCTGTCCTCACTGGGTACAGCGCGATATGCTTCTGCTGCCCGACCTGCCAGCTTGCCTGCTAGCAATGGGACCCATACCGTCCGTTCCAAGTCATGTAAATCACACAGTCTCTCAAAATCCTGTAAATACGCATCAATCTCATCCTTCTCCTTGCAAAACATTTTAAAGGCATGATAGGGAATTTTGGGTTTTACCTGGTTGTAGAGTGACCCAGTAGTGGATTCTGCTCGAGACGGTGTATGCTGCGGACTGTGTGCCATCACATACTCCTGCACATTCGCCATTACCATGTGCATCATGGCATCTGATATAGGCTGTGGCAAAAATTCCAGCCTGGTCCTCCTGGTTTCTTCCATGGCTGCTGGTGGTGTAGCGCTGCGGGCTCTGTCTCCCTCCATCAGCTCGGCAGTTAGTACAGCTTTAGATTTGTTGCTGGCTACCTTACCCCTGGCTTCTAGCAGTTCCTTTAATGTCTGCCGCTTTAGCGTAGAATAATCCGTCTCCATTTACATCGGTAGTTCACATTGCACGAATTGCGCTTTTCTGCTGTAAGGTTGGATGCCGTCGCTTGCCACCAATTGTAGCGGAGTACAATATTAAAATCCACGATCTCCGCTGGTAACCAGGGTAAATCCACAGTCAGCGCTGAAAAGTAAGGCAATGTCCCAAATCCCCCCCAGTAACCGGATGAAACACAGCTCTGGGAGTCAACTGACTTTTTATTCACAGGCTTCCATATTTATGTAATTCCCCATGCAAGGGGTTTCCAAACAGCCAAACAGATTTAGCAGGGGTAATACAGTGAGGACCACATGGGGAACTTAACATTTTGGATAATTCTCCCATCAGGCATTGCTGCACGAGGGAACAGTCAGTTGATAGCTGGGGTCTGGGGTTATGTGTTGTGAGAGTTCAGTTTAAAACTGCCAAACACCGATTGGGCAACATAAAACTAAGTACTTGAATGCTAGTGGCTTACGGCTGCTAGCATACGAATTACCATGCCCACATAAGACCCAGCAGAATACATAGCATATAATACAGACAACCCTTTGACATGTAGCTTCCAGCGTTCCAGAAGTGGCTAGGTTTGCCACAGGAGTGTTCCGAGCAAGCCACAAAGGACACTAAATGGGGCTGGGGGATGGAACATAGATCATAAATAAGATATGTAGTTTGATGTATAGGACATCACAAGAGTCAAAAAAGAGTCAAAAGAGACTGCGTAGAAATAATCCTTACATGTGTACTTACATAAAGACACAGGGACTATATGTGGGCAGGAAAAATACAGGCCCCTGGAAATGAGTCTGTATACTGTATAGACAAAAAAAAGAGAAAAAACAGCTCTTAAAATATCTGCTACTCTCCTCTAAATGGGGCAGACAAACAAACGAAATAAAGAAACCAAAAAATAATTAAAAAATTCGAAGGGAAATTAATAATAAGGAAGCTAATCATCATATAGATGAGTGAGGCCGCGTACACACGGTCGGTCAAAACCGATGGAAGCGGACTGAAGGACCGTTTCATCGGTCCAAACCGATGGTGTGTGGGCCCCATCGGTCAGTTAACCTTCGGTCAAAATTTTTTGAACTTGCTTTAAAATTGAACCGATGGACGCCTAACCGATAGGTCAAAACCGACGGTTAGTATGCAAAAGCATCGGTTAAAAACCCGCGCATGCTCAGAATCAAGTCGACGCATGCTTGGAAGCATTGAACTTAATTTTTCTCAGCACGTTGTGTTTTACGTCACCGCGTTGGACTCGATCAGTTTTTTAACTGATGGTGTGTAGGCACATCAGACCATCAGTCAGCTTCACCGGTTAACCGATGAGAACGGTCCTTCGGACAAGAGATAAGAGAAGTCACACAAAAGACGGTCCCCTTGTACGCTCTCATCTCCAACAACCACTGGGAGTTACTCTGCCTGGACATAATTGAGTCTCCAATATTCCCCGTCATTCTGGGTATGCCCTGGCTGAAAGTCCATAACCCACAGATTGACTGGGAGTCTGGAAAGGTCCATTTCCCTTCCTCTTACTGCCACCAACATTGCCTCCAGGAACCTGCAGTCACCTTGTCCCCTTTGCTGTGTTTAGAATCCAAAGCTGAAAACCGTCAGTTAGTCCCAGAGGCCTATCACAGTTTTTTGTACGTATTTAGCAAAAAGGGCGCTGAGACTTTACCTCCACATAGGTCCTACAAATGCCCAATTGAACTTCTCCCTGGAGCAGAAATCCCATTTGGGAGGATATTCCCCTTGACCAAATTGGAGTTGGGCACCTTTAAGTCCTATATTGATAAAAACCTTGAGAAGGGTTTCATACGCCCTTCCACATCCCCCGCTGGAGCTGGAATATTCTTTGTGGAGAAGAAGGACCATTCCCTATGCCCCTGCGTAGATTACCGGGATTTGAATAAAATCACGATTAAAAATAGGTATCCCCTTCCTCTAGTCCCCGAATTATTCCAGAGACTTGGAGCAGCTGTCACCTTTACCAAACCTGACCTCCGCGGGGCATATAACCTAGTCCATATTAGAGATGGCGACAAGTGGAAGACCACGTTCTGCACCCGATTTGGGCATTTTGAATACCTGGTTATGCCCTTCGGTCTTTGCAACGCCCCTGCCACATTTCAACATTTTGTAAATGACATATTCAGAGACTACCTCGATCTATTCGTCATTATCTATCTGGGTGACATCCTGATCTTCTCTTCCTCCCTGTCAGATCATCGGAAGCATGTCCAAAAGGTTTTAGCTCGGCTCCGTCAACATAGCCTATACGCTAAAGTCGAGAAATGTGAGTTTGAGCGAGAGAGCATTCAGTTCTTGGGTCTAATAATTTCAGTAGAAGGTGTCAAGATGGACCCTCAGAAGGTCACTGCTATTACGGATTGGCCCGCTCCCACCGATAAAAAAGCGGTCCAGCGCTTTGTGGGATTTGCAAATTTTTATCGAAAGTTCATTAAGGGCTTTTCCTCCATAATCACTCCCATTACAAGTCTGACCAAGCAAGGCACCCGGTTCCAGTGGTCTCCCGAAGCCCAAGCTGCTTTCGCTACATTGAAGGATCTATTCACCTCAGCCTCCATTATGAAGCATCCTGACCCGGTCCTACCCTATATCCTGGAAGTGGACGCCTCTGAGGTGGCGGTCGGAGCGGTGCTCTCTCAGAGACAGGGGCCCAAGTCTCTTCTACACCCGGTTGCGTTTTTCTCCCGCAAATTATCGGAAGCTGAGAGGTACAATGACGTCGGGGACAGGGAACTCTTAGCAATCAAAGTAGCCCTCGAAGAATGGCGTTACCTTCTGGAGGGTGCAGCACACCCTATTCTGATCTATACGGACCATAAAAACTTAGAATACCTGAAGGTTGCTAAAAGACTGAAGCCACGCCAGGCCAGGTGGGCATTGTTCTTTACCCGGTTTTCCTTTCATATAACCTACTGACCTGGATCAAAAAACACTAAGCCTGACGCACTTTCCCGGATGTTTAATGGGCCCCTTCATCTTACAGGATAAGATCTTTGTGCCTCAACAGCTACGCATAGCAGTTCTCAAGTCCTGTCACGACCATGAGCTAGCCGGTCACTTTGGAATACACAAGACCTCCGAGCTTCTCCAGCGTACCTTCTGGTGGCCACAGTCACTTTAAGACTGTAAAAGCTATGTAGAATCCTGTACCACCTGTATCCAACACAAGGGTAGCAGAACCAGAGCTTGGGGGTTACTTAAACCATTGCCTGTCCTGGAGGATGATTTCAATGGACTTTATTGTCGAGTTACCTCCATCTGAAGATTATACCACCATCTTTGTGGTGGTGGATAGGCTCTCGAAGATGGCTCACTTTGTACCGATGGTGGGGACACCTTCTGCTGCTGAAACAGCGAAAATATTCATCAAAGAGATAGTGAGACTTCATGGTATACCCGTTAATATCGTATCTGACCGTGGGGTGCAATTCACCTCAAGGTTTTGGAAAGCACTATGTGGAGCCCTGAAGATTGACCTCTCCTTCTCATCCGCAGACCAACGGCCAGACCGAGCGCACCAATCAAGCAATATCTGCAGTTTTTTACAGGATGATTGGGCCTCTCTGTTGCCCCTTGCAGAATTTGCCTACAACAACTCAGTCCATTCAGCTACCAAGCAGTCCCCATTTTTTGCCAATTACAGCTTTCACCCTCTATTCTTATCCAACAATATTTCAGAATGCTCAGTACCAGCTGCCCAAGAAACCCTGGATTTTTTCTCCACCAACAACAAATTGCTTCAGGAAACAATGGCAAAAACCCAAGAACATAATAAGGAGGTGTTTGACAGGAGGAGGAGAGGAGAACTTGACCTAGCACCTGGAGACCAAGTTTGGCTGTCCACCCTGAACCTAAAATTAGCTTGCCCGTCCAAAAAACTAGGTCCCAAGTTTGTGGGTCCCTTCCAGATACTCAGAAGGATTAACAAAGTGGCCTACGAATTAAAATGACCTGCTTCTTTTCAGATTCACCCAGTCTTCCATGTGGCACTACTCAAGCCCACAGTCCCGGATCCCTTCACCAACCGGAATGTCGTCCTCCCAAGCTGGTACTTATTGACGGCGAAGAGGGATTTGAGGTGGAATCCATCCTGGATTGTCGGAAG
Source organism: Rana temporaria (assembly GCF_905171775.1). Taxonomy (NCBI): domain Eukaryota; kingdom Metazoa; phylum Chordata; class Amphibia; order Anura; family Ranidae; genus Rana; species Rana temporaria. Next base: position 66,784,666 of record NC_053494.1, read on the forward strand.
AGACGTAACCAGGTACAATACCTGGTGTAGTGGAAGGGCTACGGTCCGGCAGAAAACTCCTGGGAGGCCAACATTCACGCCCAGAGACTGATTCGGGCCTTTAAAAGGGCGCACCCAAGAAGGTTGGCCCAGTTGGGCATCCGGAGGCTGCCTGTAGAGGGGGGGCAATGTCATGGTAGAAGATCCAGCAATTAAGCCATCAGTGGCAACGTCAGGGGAATCCAGTCCCGACGCATGCGTGTTGGCGCACGCTTGCGCGCATCTGTGCGCGGCGGGAGCTGCGGTGCGCGCGCTGACGGCGTTTTGGCGCCAAGAAACGCTATTTAAACTGTCCGGCCCCTCATCATCTTGCTGACCAGTCTACAGCGTTTCCTGAAGAACCTGCACCTGCTATCTGTTTGTTTCCTGTTCCCCTGACCCGGCATCCTGTGACCTACCTCTGCTTGCAGCCTGCCCTTGACCCCGGCTTGATCTGATCTCCGACTCTGATTAACCCCTGACTTGATTAACCCTTTCGGATCTGTTCTGTTTTCCTGATCTGCTGCCTGATTCAGTGTGTGCCAATCACTTGGCTCTTATCCAGCAAGCGCTACATCACTGTTCCTGTGTACTGTGGTATCCGTCTACTTCCACTTCCGGTCTGCTAACCAGCTTACCATCAGGCGCTTGTGCCCCTCTAGACTCTTGACCCTCTGTTTGCTCTACCAGGGGCTCCTGAGTCAGAGGCTTACGAGAGGCTGCTCCCTGCACGTTAGGCTCCACAACCAGGTACGTGACAGAAGACCACCTCATCATTGAAGTTGTTTGGTCCAGCACACATTTGACTACCCCCAGCCTACACCCCCCCCCCTTGTTTGAGGTAGATTGGGGGAGGGAGAGGGACGGGGACAGGTTCTCATGTTTGTTATAGCCCCCTCACTTATTTCGTTACCCACTGGAGATTGGGGATCATCCTCATTTTCTATCACGAACCACATGCATGTCAGTCATGCGGGATGACGGGTGATGTTGACGTTATGTTTCTCCTTATCCTTTTGCTCCTACTAACTCAGGAACTGTTTTTTCTAGAATTCGGGTTACTACATATTTTTGTTTTGTGCGGATGTGGATGGAAGACCACGGCTACAGACTTTTCTTCACATCTCAGGGTTTGTTGGTTGAGGGACTAAGCCATGACCCCCTTGCTTTGCAGTTTTCGTTTTGGGAATAAAGCTCTCATGTGTTAGGGTTTGGGAGCCGGGAGGGTTAGGGTGGGTTTGAATATCCTGGGTTGCAAGCTCTCAAGTGTTGGGGTCTGGGGGCCGTCCTACCGTCCTACCCTTATTAGTAGAGCAAAATGACGACATTATGAAGGCGTTTGTCTCCTTCTACTCCACGCTCTACACTACTAGAGCTCACTATACAATAGTGGAACTTGATGATTATCTTTTGGACATTTCACTCCCGAGATTAACGGATCATCAGGCCTCTGGACTTGATGCGCCGTTAACAACAGAAGAAATAGGGGAGGCTATACAGTCGTTCTCCAGACATAAAACTCCAGGCCTAGATGGATTTCCCATTGAGTGGTACATGCAATTTCGGGAACTGTTAATCCCTCACTTGCTGCGAATGTACAATTATGCCCTTAGAATGGGACAGCTACCGCCCTCCATGTGGGAAGCGCTAATAGTTTTGATTCCCAAACCTCATAAGGACCACCTCCTTTGCGAATCGTATAGGCCGATTTCACTTATTAATTCGGATGTAAAAATGTTGGCTAAGGTGCTTGCCCAACGATTAAATAAAGTAATTACTACTATTATAGGGGCGGACCAAACTGGATTTATGCCGGGACGATCGTCATCTATTAATTTACGCAGACTCTTTACCAATATACAAGCGGTTCATGACACGACTGTATTGGCTTTGGACGCTCACAAGGCCTTCGACTCCGTCGAATGGCCCTATCTTTTTGAAGTCCTAGCTAAATTTGGATTTGGCACTACTTTTATAAAATGGGTACAACTCCTATACTCCAAACCCATAGCTAGACTACAGGTCAACGCATCCATATCGGATGCCTTTCCCATAAAGAGGGGCACCAGACAGGGGTGTCTGCTGTCGCCCCTCCTGTTTGCGTTAGCGATAGAGCCCCTGGCATCACTGATAAGGTCCAGTGGGGAGGTTAAGGGACTGACGATTGGGTGTCTGGAGGAAAAAGTGTCCTTATACGCGGACGATATGCTCATATATCTGGAGGACCCCCAGTCGTCACTCCCAGCCCTGCTGGAAATTATCCGGCGGTTTGGCCACTTTTCAGGGTTCCGGGTAAATTGGGACAAGTCCCTTTTGTTTCAGATTGACCAGGAGACACCCATAACACTACCCCCCGCATGCCCACTGCAAATAGTTCACACTTTTCGTTATCTCGGGGTCTTGATAAAACTCCCTGTCTCCTCCTATGCCAAGATCAATTTAGACCCCCTTATCAGTAGATTAAAAATTACCTTGAAAACATGGAACAATCTCCCTCTCATACTGTTAGGAAAAATAAATATTTTCAAAATGATCTATCTCCCGCGATTCCTGTACGTCCTGAGCAATTCACCAATATATATAACCAAATCAAAATTTAAAGAGATAGACTCCATAATCACCAATTTCATGTGGAGGGGCGGTGTGGTGAGAATCGCTAGGCAAACTTTACAGCTGCCCACTTCGGAGGGGGGCCTGGCTCTCCCCTGTCTCCAGACTTACTATATTACCTCGCAACTGGCGCATGCCCATTGGTGGTTTCATCCTAAGGCCAACAATGCAGCTGCTGCCCTACAGGTGGCCATCCTCACCACATATGAATCTCTCCAGAACCTAATACACTGTCTGTCACTTAGGGGGAGGGAAGTGGCTACTGTTCTGGCCATGACCCTGCGGATCTTTAGAGTTTCTAAACTGTTATCACCCAGTACCCCAGCTATATATTCTCCCAATGCCCCGCTATGGGAAAACCCAAGCCTATCAGAATTTCATCAGAGAACTGATGGGGGATACTGGTTTAAGAAAGGGGTAAAAACAATATCACACTTATTTACAGACACTTCGTTCCGTTCCTTTGCGGAATTCCAGAGAGACTTTGGACTCCCACACACAGCCTACTTCCAATATCTACAGATACGACATACCGCTGCTGCTCAATTCGGACTACGAAATATAGAGATGCAAACTTCCCCACTGGAAAACTTACTGACTGACCCCTCCCACACCAAAATAGTTTCGTCTTACTATAAGACTCTACTACACTCCACGACCACTAGGCTTACCACCATTGAACAAAGATGGCGCGCAGACATACCTGAGTTGACGGAGGAGATCTGGGGGGAGATTCTTCCCCTGCAGGTGACCTCCGTCATTTCCTCAAGGGACAAGGTGATCCAGACCAAACTATTGTATAGATCCTATTTTACACCATATTTTTATATAAATTAAAGAGATTATCCACTCCTTTATGCACTCGATGTGGAATGGTCGATGGAACATTCTTCCATCTGATGTGGGAATGTGCTCCGATAAGGAAGTTCTGGTCGGATGTTACTGCTTTCATCAGCTCTGTAGCTGAGATTCCTTATATTTGCAATCCTCTTAGATGTTTACTGGGATACATTGATGATTAAGATTTATCCAAAAACTTACAATCCTTCATACGCACAGTGCTATTTTATGCTAAAAAAATGATTACCATGCACTGGAAATCTCAGTCCACACCAAATATAAAGCTTTGGCTTACCATTGTCAACCAAGCGATACCATTATATAAGTTATATAAGTTAACATACAAAGCTAGAGGATGCCCAAAAAAGTTCTCCAGAATATGGGACTCCTGGGTTAACTCAGAGTACCATACCACCTTCCCCCTAGTGTACAGCTGTTAATAGGGATACTATGGTTCCAGAACTGCCAGTGCCTAGGCCCTGACTAGGGTAGATTGTGCTATGTGATGATATTTTCTGTTTGCTGTTATACAATGTTTACCTGTATACCCGAGTATTGTATTGCACTTTGACTGAAGCGATGTTCGCTAGGATAATACACCTGTGTAGTATTTGTTTGTTATGTTTTTTTATAAACAATAAAAAAAAGTTAACCTTTAAAAAAAAAAAGTATATAGGGCCAAAGGGGCTTGTAATGATCTGGGGGTAGTGGGGGGAAACCCATGCTATTTTTCTCAATAATTTTCAGCCATATTGCAGGGACCAGACATTACATTAAAGCCGCAAGCAGTATTAAATTACTTTTTTCTTATACTGTAGTAATCTCATTTTGTGCAGGGACAGTTCTAAACACGTGCCACTTCATAAGCATACTATAGACACCCAGCAGGTACGATATTTAAAGGAATTTTGTCTTTTTTTTTCACTTTAAGCATCATTAAAATTACTGCTCCAGAAAAAACTACAGTTTTTTAAAACTTTTTTTTCCATTAATACATGTTCCCTGGGGCAAGACCCGGGTTCTCAAACCCGTTTTACGACAATAACTTGCATATTAGGCTTTAAAATTAGCACTTTTGAATTCGAACGTTCGGGTCCCATAGACGTCAATGGGGTTGTAAATGTTTGTGCGAACGTTAGGTCCGTTCGAAGGTTCTGGTGCGAACCGAACGGGGGGGTGTTCGGCTCATCCCTAATATCCAGCAAGGAAGGCCATATCATAGTTTTTTTTCTTTTTATGCTTCTTTTGTGATACGTTGTTTATCATACGATTCACATTAATTTTTCTCACATTTTCTTTCAGCGCTATCATGTCTTTCTTTTTATACCCTTATGATATGAATTTACTTATTATTGTGTCTGCTTGGGTATCATAATCATTGATGTTACTGCAATTTCTGTATATTCTCATCAACTGTCCTTTTGGTATATTACCTATCTACTGCCTGCGATGACAACTATTGGTAGGAATATATCCGTTTCTATCTGTTTTTTAAAAAAAAAGTCCTGGTGTTAATAAAACCATTGTTAATATACAGCTGGAGATCCAAAAAGTCCACAGTTTTCTTATCTCAAGATAAGAAATCTGGATCTTGAGATAAGAAAACTGTGGACTTTTTGGATCTGCTGATACAGACCTTTTGGATCTGCTGATACAGACCTAAAAAAGTTTTTTTCCTCCGCTGGTGCAACATGCAGCCCGGCCATAGCCTTAACCTCTGTCTCCAGAGCTCTGAAGGTCTGGACCTCAAAGATACAAACAGCCCTGAAGACGGGCATGAAAACAGAAGCGGTCATACAAACATGAGAAGAATTCGACCTCGCCGCCGATTTTATAGCAGAGTCTTCGATTGATCTGGTAAAGCTACTCGCAAAATCATGGCATTCGCAGTGACAGCCAAGAGGGCCCTTTGGTTACGTCATTGGGTAGCCGACAGTACTTCTAAACTAAGTCTCTGCAATATCTCGTTCAATGGCAAAGTGCTATTTGGAAAAACCCTGGAAGAGGCTATTAGTCGAGCAACGGGGGGAAAATCGGGTCTGATGCCTTTAGAGACCCAAGAGGAGGCAGCAGACCACCCGGCCAGCTCAACCAGATTACAAGAGGACCTATGACGCCAGGTCATATAGACCTGGACGGGAGTATGCTAGACCCTACTGGAGAAACTCGCAGGGCTCTTTTTTGCGGAATGTAAAGACCAAAGCAGCACAGACCGCGAAGAAACCCGAGAAGTCTTTTTGACGGGTTAACCGCCCATCCTCCCCAGGGGGGCGCCAGGTTTACGTCCTTTTGGAGGGTATGGGCGGAAATAGTCAAGGACCAGTGGGTCCACAAGACGCTGAAATATGGCTACAAAATATCCTTTCAGAAGAAACCTCCCGATATGGTGGTTCGCACAGATTGGCCGACAGACCAGAAAAAACTAAACTGTTTACAAGAATATTTAACCGGCTTACATCAAAATAATGCAATTTCGCCAGTACCCATAAAACAACAGGGAAAAGGGGTATACTCTCCAATCTTTCTGGTTCCCAAAGCATCAGGAGAACTCAGACCGGTTTTGGACCTGAGAAGTTTAAATCATTATATAACTCCCAGGACGTTCAAAATGGAATCCATATTTACGATCATCTCAGTATTCCAACCAGGGGACTGGTTGATATCCGTCGATTTAGCAGATGCATATCTGCATGTCCCAATCAGCGAGAACCACCAAAAATACTTAAGATTCATGGTAGGAGAAGATCATTTCCAGTTCAGATGTCTACCTTTTGGGATCAGCACAGCTCCTCGAGTATTTTCCAAAATCCTACTAGCCGTCATTGCCGTCATCCGCCTGAAGGGCATAAAGATTTTTCACTACCTAGACGACATCCTTGTAGTAGCCCGTTCAAGCAGTCAGCTAATTTCGCAATGCAAGGTAGTGCTAGAAACCCTATCAAAGTTTGGCTGGATCGTCAACTGGCAGAAGAGCCAGTTAGTTCCCTCACAGGAGATGGAATATCTGGGACTGATCTTAAATACGGACAGAGGACTTGTCCTGCTACCCGAACACAAGAGGGCAGAATTGGTAGCCTGCGTAGACAGTGTGATCAAGTCACCGTCACTATCAGCAAGGGATTGTATGACTCTGCTCGGGATGTTTACAGCAGCAATCCCAGCCATTCCCAGGGCAAGGTTCTATACAAGGGCACTCTAGGCGAGTTTTCTGAGCCAGTGGGATGGCACGTCTCTACACCAGAAGATTCTCATGCCGAACCGAATTCGCCAGAACTTAGCTTGGTGGAAGACGCCGGAAAATCTGTTGCGGGGCATGCCCCTCAGCCCCGGGGACTGGGTTCTGATAACCTCGGATGCCAGTCTCCGGGGCTGGGGCGCTCACTGCCTCGGCAGGCGGGTACAGGGTGTATGGAACAAGTTGGAATCCAGACACTCCAACCTCTTGGAACTGCAAGCAGCGTATCTGGCCCTGCGGGCCTTCGAGAAACTAGTGCAAGGAGCCCGAGTCAAACTGATGTTAGACAACAAGACGGCAGTGGCATACATAGCCAAACAGGGCGGAACCAAAAGTTTGCCACTGTTACAAGTGGCGACCAAGATATTTGTCTGGGCCGAAGCACATCTGCAAGCCCTAACAGCAGCCTACATTCCAGGCAGCCAAAATTCCATTGCGGATTGTCTGAGTCGGGAATTCCCAGACAAAAACGAATGGGCCCTGAACAGGAAGTTCCTGGAGCCAGTCTTTTCCGATTGGGGGGCACCCTCAGTTGATCTAATGGCGACCCAAGTCAATGCAAAGACACCCCAATTTGTGTCCAGGTTCCGCTGCAACAAAGCCATAGCCCAAGATGCCTTCTCCATTCCATGGGATTTCCCCCTAGTCTACCTCTTTCCACCGGTGCCGCTAGTGATGAAAACCCTCTTGAAGATTGCGAGGGAGAAGGTCCATGCAATAATAATCCTACCTTTTTGGCCACAGAGGCCGTGGTTCCCTCTGCTCTTACAGATGACGTCGGCCCCCCCAATACGCCTACCTCCAAGGAGAGATCTCCTGTGGCAGAGCCAGTGGGTGCATCCCAACCCGGGCAGGTTGCAACTGACAGCCTGGTTGCTGAATCAACCAGACTACAGGCACAAGGCATCTCAGAAGAGGTAATCTCAACATTATTAAAGTCTAGGAAGGCCTCGACCAATGTTACCTACAACAGGATTTGGAAAAAATTCACAACTTTTGCGTTGCAACAAAATTTTTCCCCAGGGGATCCGAACATTGCACAAATGCTAGACTTTTTGCAGTCTGCACTGAAGGTGGGCTTAGCCTATAGTACAATAAAGGTACAAATATCAGCCTTAACGTGCTTCACAGGGCGCAGGTGGGCAGATGAACCACTGATAAAACAATTCCTAAAAGCGGCCATGAAACTAAATCCTCCAAGAAGGCCTCTGTTCCCAGCCTGGGACTTAGGCACGGTGCTAAGGGCTCTTCTTCTACATCCTTTTGTGCCAGCAGAATCATGTCCATTATGGTTTCTAACAGTCAAGCTAATTTTTCTCACCGCCATAACATCGGCAAGGAGAGTTTCCGAGCTAGCAGCCCTATCCTGTAAAGAACCGTATTGCATCGTCCTTTCAGACAAGGTAATCCTAAGACCGTCACCAACAATAACGCCTAAGGTGGTTTCCAAATTTCATCTCAACTGGGAGGCGGTGCTACAAAGCTTCACACAACCTCCGAGGCAAGAAGAGGAACTAGACCTCAGACCATTGGACATGGTCAATCTTTTTTCTGTTTACCTACACCGTTCTCTACAGGTGCGTAAAATGGATTCCTTCTTCATCTTACCATCTGGTCCTAGGAGAGGACAAGCTGCTTCAACAAGAGTAATCTCTACCTGGATCACCAAAGTAATAAGTCTCACGTATGAAAAACAGGGGTTGACGCATCCACAGGCAATTAGAGCTCATTCTACCAGAGGGGTGGCAGCCTCCTGGGCAGCTTTTGATAAAATACCGGTTGAGGAGATATGCAGTACAGCCAGCTGGAGTCCCTGCAAGACCTTTGCGAGGCATTACAATTTAGACGTGACATCAGCTAATACGTCTAGTTTTGGAAACGCTGTGGTATCGGCGCCTTTTCAGGCAAAATAAAAAAAGATTCACCAAGTAGCATTTCCAGTTGTTGTCCGAGTCTTATATACATTTTCCCACCCTAGTTGTGCTAAAGGGTGGTGGTGCGGCAGTCTACATGCCTCATTCAAAGTCCCCAACCATTTCTATGTCGTAGTTGTGCTAAATTAAATCCCATAGTGTGCTGACGTGAGGCTGGCCAGGAAAATGGAAAATTGTTATTAATACCTACGGTAATTTTCCTTTCCTGGCCTGTCCTCACGTCAGCACAGCTCTTCCCTCCCTATAAGCCTGTCGTCCTCCAATTAAGTGAAACAAGGACTGGGGAGGAGGGGCCCCCTACTTATTAGCTAAGAAGAAGGTGGTACTGGTGGACCGGAGGAGGGGATTAACCCATAGTGTGCTGACGTGAGGACAGGCCAGGAAAGGAAAATTACCGTAGGTATTAATAACAATTTTCCATTTTCATGTTTGCTAGTATGTGGTTTTTCATAAACACCACCTAGTTAATGGAGTTCCTATACTTCACTGACAGATTTTTATTATAGTTGGGTTTTTGTGAGCTTATTAGTGGTTTCATCTGGTAATTTGCATCTGCTTCTCAAAGCTATCACTTTATATAGTCAGCACCCATTATTGCACATTTTGTATATCATCACCTTTAAGGCAACTTTCACACTGAGTCGCTTTGCAGGCGTTATAGCGCTAAAAATAGTGCCTGCAAAGCGCCCTGAAAGAGCTGCTGCATTCACTCCAGTGTGAAAGCCAGAGTGCTTTCACACTGGAGCCGTATGCTGGCAAGACGCTCAAAAAAGTCCTGCCAGCCGCATCTTTGGGGCGCTGTAGGCGCCGCTCCTACAGCGCCTCTGCCCATTGAAATCAATGGGTAGCGCCTCCAAACCCGCCGGCAAAGCGTCCCTGCAGCGACACTTTGCCAGCAGTTTTAACCCTTTTTTTCCGGCCGCTAGTGGGAGTTAAAAGTAAAAACGACAGTAAAGCGCCGCTAAAAATAGCAGCGCTTTACCGACAACGCCCGCGACGCCCCAGTGTGAAAGTAGCCTAAGATTTGACATTATGTACAGTTTATTAATCCATATACTTATTTATCATTCACTTCTTTCGAATTGCACATATTGGTCAGTTTTGAACAGATGTATATACATATGTTCATTAGTTGATTAGGTGAATCTCTTTAGATTTTTTCAGGGATTTTGGTATCTCTTTTTGGATTTGACACTTAGGCTGGATTCAAATTTGTGAGGTGCGAATTCCAGCTCTGTTATCTCTGCAAAGAGGTAACAGAGCTGTTCAGCGGCTCCTGTCCTGTGTGCATTGTAGCTGTGAATTTGCTGACCTGGGAGAGAGGAGAGGGAGGGCAGGAGGAGGGGGGAAGTGTAGTGAGCAAGGAGAGAATTCCTGTTCAGAAGGAACACATCTGTGAATCAGCTGCGTTCCCATAGAATATAATGTGCAGACAATTTGCACCACAATGCCTAGAAAACGCACATGTTTTTTGGGCAATGCGCAATGCGAATGCATTGCACATATGTGAACCAGCCTTAATAAAATCAATGTATTTTAAAATGTTATGTGAATTGGATACGGTGTAAGCCGCAACCAATTTGCATAGGTGTGAACGGGGCCTTACGCCTGGGGGCTCACCCTGGGAGTGCTCGGCTTCCTCTCCATCTCCAGATGTATCCATAACTCCTGGTTAGAAAACAGTGGACCTGTGGGTTGTTTCATCCTGGCCTCTTCTTTTTGTACATACTTGAAAGACATTTGATTTTAATAATCTGCTTGCCATACTGTTAAAGCAAGGTGGAATTTGGTCACAACTCTCACAACTGTAAGTCAAATATGTGAAGTATGGTGTGGCTTGGAGTTTTTATATATATATATATATATATATATATATATATATATATATATATATATATATATATATACTGTATTTATATATTATTGGTACTTGTGTGCATCCCTTGTCTCTAGATATTCTTTGTGCTTCTCTTGAGGAAGCATGGGTTTGAACATGCAAAACGCGTTGAAAAAATACCAGTACAGATTTTGCAGGCTGATGGCGGATATCAATAAAGACCATATAGGTTCTATGCAAAAGTTTCACTAATTGAACTGTACAGTATTTAGAATGTATTTCTATCTTTGCGATACATATATGACTTTATGTTTTTAAAATAATGTAAATACATTTTTTGTATATTTTTCTTTCTTATGTTGGCATTTCAGTCCTGTAAGGATAACCTACCTCTCTGCCGCTTTAGAGGAGACATGCTTTAGCTAGCCCAACCCTCTCCTCGCCCCTCCCCTGTCCTGTCTCCCTCCCAATCCTATTTACCCTTAATATTCCTTCTCCAATGTTTGTGTCTCCCTACACTAGATGGGAAAGTTGATGATGACCTTTGATTGATTTTCATCTTTATTGAACATACAATGTCATATGCTCCTTTTGACAATAACATTTTCTGCCTAATCCATGTATTTTATTGTATACCTAAAGACTTGCCATCCGCTTCTGCACTTGACACCCTAAATAATGACAATTGAAACAAATGAAATAAAACAAATTACTAATTAAGTGTTTACATTTATTTTTACCAGGGCAATTTGGTTATTTTCTGCACACATGTTAAAATTAGCATTTTGTCAGCATGCTATATGTTGCCTTGTGTTGGATGTATGGCTGCCTATCAGGTCTACCAGATAAAGATCATTGTTTTATTATCTGATGTAACATTTATTATTATGATTAAAAATAAATTTGAATCAGTATGTAATTAGTTACAAAGTTAGCAAGGTTGAAAAAAAAAAAGACACAAGTCCATCCAGTTCAACCATAAAAATAAATACAAAAAATAAATAAAAACAATCCAATATACCCATTTCGATACTCACTGCAGGGGAAAAAATTCCTTCCTGATCCCCCGAGAGGCAATCGGATTTTCTCTGGATCAACTCGATAAACGTCAGTACCCAGTTGTATTATGTACAGTTGTGTTCAAAATTATTCAACCCCCCAATGCTGTAAAGGGTTTTAGGGAATTTAGTGTACATTTGTTATTGTATTCAGAATGAAATCCTACAAGGACTTCTTAAAGAACCATATGCAACTAAAATGACATCAATTGGTTTTGTAATACAGTAGTAAATGTTTATTTTGTGAATTCTTCATTTACACAATTATTCAACCCCTTAAAGACTACCACTCTGAAGAACAGAGGTTCATTGAAGTGTATTCAATCAGGTATTGAAAACACCTGCGGATGTCAGGGAGCAGCAATAAAGCCTAATAAGCATTAATTAGGCAGCTTTAAAATGACTGTGATACTCAGCTCCTTCTAGACATTTACTGGTGTGGTTACAAACATGGTGAAGTCAAGAGAATGGTCCAGGAAGACAAGAGAAGAGGTGACTACTCTTCACAGGAAGGGCAATGGCTATAAGAAGATTGCAAAGATGTTAAACATACCAAAAGACACCATAGGAAGCATCATTCGCAAATTCAAGGCTAAGGGCACTGTTGAAACGCTACCTGGTCGTGGCAGAAAGAAGATGCTGACTTCGACTGCTGAGCGCTACCTGAAGCGTAGAGTGGAGAAAAGTCCCCGTGTGACTGCTGAGGAACTGAGAAAAGATTTGTCAGATGTGGGTACTGAAGTTTCTGCTCAGACAATACGGCGCACACTGCGTAATGAAGGCCTCCATGCCAGAACTCCCAGGCGCACCCCCTTGCTGTCTCCAAAGAATAAGAAGAGTCGACTGCAGTATGCCAAAAGTCATGTGGACAAACCACAGAAGTTTTGGGATTGTGTTCTGTGGACTGATGAAACTGTTTGGGCCCATGGATCAACGCTATGTTTGGAGGAGGAAGAACAAGGCCTATGATGAAAAGAACACCTTGCCTACTGTGAAGCATGGTAGGGGTTCAATCATGCTTTGGGGCTGTTTTGCTTCTGCAGATACAGGGAAGCTTCAGCGTGTGCAAGGTACCATGAATTCTCTTCAGTACCAGGAGATATTGGATGACAATGTGATGCAGTCTGTCACAAACCTGAGGCTTGGGAGACGTTGGACCTTTCAACAGGACAATGATGCCAAGCATACCTCCAAGTCCACTAGAGCATGGTTGCAGATTAAAGGCTGGAACATTTTGGAGTGGCCATCGCAGTCACCAGACCTAAATCCGATTGAGAACCTCTGGTGGGACTTAAAGAAAGCAGTTGCAGTGCGCAAGCCTAAGAATGTGACTGAACTGGAGGCTTTTGCCCATGACGAATGGGCGAAGATACCCGTAGATCGCTGCAAGACACTTGTGTCAAGCTATGCTTCACGTTTAAAAGCTGTTATAACTGTAAAAGGATGTTGTACTAAGTACTAAGATTGAATGTCACTTGGGGGTTGAATAAAACTGATAATGATGTGAGCACAGAAAAGACATTTGTGGTTATTTCATTATAAATGTTATGTTATATTTGTCTGACCTACACGTGCCTCTTTAAATTAATTGTAAGCAGGATGACTGAATGATCAAAATCAATGTCAAACTGGCCAAAACAATCAATTTCAGTGGGGGTTGAATAATTTTGAACACAACTGTACATTTAGGAAAGAATCCAGACCTTTCTTAAAGCAATCTACTGAGCTGGCCAGAACCACCTCTGGAGGGAGTCTGTTCCACATTTTCACAGCTCTTATGCCGCGTACACACGACCGGTTTTCGGGTTCTGAAAAATTAAGTATTTTTTTATGTCATTAAAAACGATCGTGTGTGGGCACCAGAGCATTTTTCACAATGTAAAAAATGGGCATTAAAAATTTTGAACATGCTCTATTTTTTCACGTTGTTTTTAACTTTGTCATTTTTTTACAACGTAAAAAATGGTCGTGTGTGGGCTTTAACGACGTGAAAAACACACGCATGCCCCCTAGTGGTTAACTGCAATTGTAATTTTCACAGTAATCAGTGCATTTTTATAGCACTTTACGTTGTGAAAATGACAATGGTCCCAAAAATGTGTCAAAATTGTCCAATGTGTCCACCATAATGTCGCAGTCACGAAAAAAATCGCTGATCGCCACCATTAGTAGTAAAAAAAATATTATTAAAAATGCCATAAAACTATCCTCTATTTTGTAAACGCTATACATTTTGCGCAAACCAATCGATAAACGCTTAGTGCGATTTTTTTTTGCGATTTTTTTTTAGGTAGAAGAATACATATCGGCCTAAACTGAGTAAAAAAAAGTTTTTTTATATCTTTTTTGGGGATATTTATTATAGCAAAAAGTAAAAAATATTGAATTTTTTTTCAAAATTGTCGCTCTATTTTTGTTTATAGCGCCAAAAAAAAAAACGCAGAGGTGATCAAATACCACCAAAAGAAAGCTCTATTTGTGGATAAAAAAGGATGCCAATTTTGTTTAGGAGCCACGTCGCACGACCGCGCAATTGTCAGTTAAAGCGACGCAGTGCTGAATCGCAAAAAGGGGCAAGGTCCTTAACCTGCATAATGGTTCGGGTCTTAAAGGAGTTGTAAAGGAAAAAAATGTTTTGGTTGAAATTACTGTTTACAGGGTATAGAGACATCATAGTTAACTGATTCCTTAAAAATTGATTAAAAATAGATAATAGATAAAAATCAATCATATAATGTACCTACAGTTTCAGTTTCATTTTTGCATGCTGTTTCCTGCTTGTATGATTTACAGAGACTCAGAGCCAATACAGGGCAGTGATGGTTTGTAAAACGAAACTGATTGGTGTTGAGGGGTTTTAGACACACAGTAATCACACCTCCTTGATTAGTGACCACAGAGAGAAATCTCCCATGACTTTTTCCATCAGGAAACAGACAACCAGGAAGTGTTCAGAACAGAGAAGGATTACAGCAACATCAGAGCAAAAACGAACAATGAGGACATGAAACCAGGACTGCAGTAAGTTAAAGGAAGCTATTTAGCTAAAAAAAAAATCCTTTAGTGACCCTTTAAGTGGTTAATAAAGGACTTTCCCAATGGTGTCAGTTTTTTTTTTTACAATTTGTTACACTTTCTATGTGAAATGGTAGGGGTACAATTGACCCCATTACCAATTCAAAGAGGGGAGGCCGGATCTGGGGGTCCCCTTTGTTAAAGGGGTCTTCCAGATTCTGATAAGCCCCCCCACCCGCAGACTACCACAACCAACGGGCAAGGGTTGTGGAGATGAGGCCCTTGTCCCCATCAACATGGGGACATGGTGCTTTGAGAGGTCACAGACCCCCAAAGCATCCCCCCATATGTTTAGGGCATGTGGCCTGGTATGGTTCAGAAGGGGGGGTGCTCTCTCATCCCCCCTCTTTTCCTGCGGCCTGCTAGGTTTTGTGCTCGGATAAAAGGTCTGGTAAGCATTTTTGGGGGGAACTCCATGTCATTTTTTTTTTAATTTGGGGTGGAGTTCCCCTAATATCCATACCAGACCTGAAGGGCCTGGTAATTGAATTTGGGGGGACCCCCACACATTTTTTTTTTATCAATTACTTTCAATGTCTTTTCTCTGTATTTCCGGGAGCCGACAATTCATTATAGCCGCACGGGAAACAAGCCCTACTTCACAGACATACTATATTCACCCCCTAGGTATGAAATTTAAAGGAATATTTCACTTTTATTGTTTCACTTTAAGCATTATTGAAATCACTGCTCCCGAAAAAAACTGTTTTTTAAAACTTTTTTTTGCATTGATACATGTCCCCTGGGGCAGGACCCAGGTCCCCAGACACTTTTTATGACAATAACTTGCATATAAGCCTTTAAAAATAGCACTTTAGATTTCTCCCATAGACTTTTACAGGGTGTTCCGCAGCTTTTCGAATTTGCCGCAAACACCCCAAATTGTTCGCTGTTCGGCGAACCGGGGGAACGGGCAATGAGTTTGACTCGAACTCGAAGCTCATCCCTACTGATAACCTTAGACCATTCAGAGTAGGAATCATTAACCACTACTCTCTGAATTCTGTCTTTTAGCCAGTTTTCTATCCATTTACACACTGATATTTCCAAGCCTGTAGACTTTACCTTACACATGAGCCATGTGTGCGGAACTGTATCGAACGCTTTTGCAAAATCCAAGTATATCACATCCACCGCCACACCTCTGTCCAAGGTTTTACTTACCTCTTCATAAAAAGAAATTAGGTTTGTCTGACAACTTCTGTCTTTCATAAATCCATGCTGTCTGTTGTTTTTTTCCAGCAAGAACTCGTCTAAAGCCCCATACACACTATCAGTTTTCCTGCAGGTTTTTGTCTTTAGGTTTACCAAAACCATCTAATATGAGGTCAAACCTCAAGAGTTTCAATTTGTATGCAATCAGGCAGGCTCTTGCACTACATTTTTGGTAAATCTGAAGAGAAAAACCTGCAGGAAAACTGATAGTGTGTATGGGGCTTATGTGGTCTTTTATTAGGCTAGGTTCACACTGCTGCAATTCAAAATTGCGGTAAAATCGTGATTTTAACGCAATTTTGTGGCTGCATTTTTGCCACGATTTTGCCACGATTCGTGGCCACGATTTCAGGGAATGCCAGTCTATAGAGCTGAATTCGCATCGCACACGGATCAAACTCGCACAGGACCCTTTTTTCCCACAGCTTATATTCGCAACACATTGATGTGAACGGCACTAATGTTAAACTATGTATCTTAAATGACTTGCGAATTTGAGAAATCGCAACGGTGTGAACCTAGCCTGAATCTCTCTAGTATCTTCCCAACTATAGAAGTTAAACTAAAACAATATAAAAAGCCGCGCCAGGTATCAACAACAAAAATGAATATAATAGTTCAACAGTCCACAAATGGTATGAGTAAGTGGATTTTAGATTGGTTCTCAAACAAAGACAGAATCGCTGTATTGATCAGAGGCTGATTTGCATGTAGAGATGTTCAGCTTTTCAATGCACCAGGTGACATGCATACAATGTGTGAGATCCCACCACCGGAATTGTATATCAGCTTACCAGATAGCAAGCCTTTAGTGCAGTTGGCTATAGCCCAGCCACGGCCTTTGAATCCCCTGGGCTAAGATGTTTCAAAATTCCCAATCAAATGGCAGCCTTGAAGTTGAAAGTAGTGCGTGTTTGCGATTTAGGACACCCCGCACCTCATCAATTATCACAGTAACACGACAAGCGTAACCCAATCCGGTTCACATGCAGGCAGGAAGATAGAAAGGGACGCAATAGCGTGATATCGTAGGTAACAGATTTATTAAAAAAAGTAATGTACTTACACTTAGACAGTATAAACACAGCATGTAAATAGGTAAAAAAGCCGGCCGGCTTACGGAGCCCTCCTCCTAGGCGTGGTGACGTCACCACGCCTAGGAGGAGGGCTCCGTAAGCCGGCCGGCTTTTTTACCTATTTACATGCTGTGTTTATACTGTCTAAGTGTAAGTACATTACTTTTTTTAATAAATCTGTTACCTACGATATCACGCTATTGCGTCCCTTTCTATCTTCCTGCCTGCATGTGAACCGGATTGGGTTACGCTTGTCGTGTTACTGTGATAATTGATGAGGTGCGGGGTGTCCTAAATCGCAAACACGCACTACTTTCAACTTCAAGGCTGCCATTTGATTGGGAATTTTGAAACATCTTAGCCCAGGGGATTCAAAGGCCGTGGCTGGGCTATAGCCAACTGCACTAAAGGCTTGCTATCTGGTAAGCTGATATACAATTCCGGTGGTGGGATCTCACACATTGTATGCATGTCACCTGGTGCATTGAAAAGCTGAACATCTCTACATGCAAATCAGCCTCTGATCAATACAGCGATTCTGTCTTTGTTTGAGAACCAATCTAAAATCCACTTACTCATACCATTTGTGGACTGTTGAACTATTATATTCATTTTTGTTGTTGATACCTGGCGCGGCTTTTTATATTGTTTTATTTTTCTTGTCATCACACGCTAGCCGCTGCCTGAATTTACTGTGTTGTGATAGCGCGTTTTTTTGGTGTATAGAAGTTAAACTAACAGGTCTATAGTTACTTGGTAAAGACTTTGTTCCCTTTTTAAATATAGGCACCACATTGGCCCTGCGCCAATCCAGTGGTACTATTCCCGTCATTAACCACTTAAGCCCCGGACCTTTAGGCAGCTAAATGCCCAGGCCAATTTTCGCGACTCGGCAGTGCTTTGCTTTAACTGACAATTGCGCGGTCGTGCGACGTGGCTCCCAAACAAAATTGGCGTCCTTTTTTCCCCACAAATAGAGCTTTCTTTTGGTGGTATTTGATCACCTCTGCGGTTTTTATTTTTTGCGCTATAAACAAAAATAGAGCGGCAATTTTAAAAAAAATGCAATATTTTTTACTTTTTGCTATAATAAATATCCCCCAAAAACATATATAAACATTTTTTTTCCTCACTTTAGGCCAATACGTATTCTTCTACCTATTTTTGGTAAAAAAAATCACAATAAGCGTTTATCGGTTGGTTTGCGCAAAATTTATAGCGTTTACAAAATAGGGATAGTTTTATTGCATTTTTTTTTTTTACTACTAATGGCGGCGATCAGCGGTTTTTTTGTGACTGCAACATTATGGCGGACACTTCGGACAATTTTGACACATTTTTGGGACCATTGTCATTTTCACAGCAAAAAATGCATTTAAATTGCATTGTTTATTGTGAAAATGACAGTTGCAGTTTAGGAGTTAACCACAGGGGGCGCTGAAGGAGTTATGCTTCACCTAGTGTGTGTTTACAACTGTAGGGGGGTGTGGCTGTAGGTTTGACGTGATCGATTGTGTCCCCCTATAAAAGGGATGACACGATCGATGCAGCCACCACAGTGAAGCACGGGGAAGCCGTGTTTACATACGGCTCTCCCCGTTCTTCAGCCCCGGGGAGCGATCGCGAGGGGGAGGTTAGAAACGAATAGCTGCGCCCTCGTCCCGGATCACTCCCCGACGATTTCCGACCGCCGCATGTAGCGCGGGGGGGGGGTCCCGATCAGACCCCAGACCCGCGGAAAGGCAGGGACGTACAGGTACGCCCATATGCCTGTACGTGCCATTCTGTGGACGTACATATACATGCGGCGGTCGTTAAGCGGTTAATGATCCCCTACAAATTTGATACAATGGCTTTGAAATTACAGAGCTCAATTCTTTTAGAATCCGTGGGTGGATGCCATCAGGTCCAGGTGCTTTATCCACCTTTATTCTATATTAGTCTAAATATTTCTGGACCATATCACTTTTGAGCCATTGTGGATCATTTGGGGCTTTGTTATTTTTTTTTATTTTTTTTTTACTAGTAATGGCGGCGATCTGCGATTTTTATTGGGACTGCGACATTATGGCGACATTATGGCGGTACATCGGACACTTTTGACACATTTTTGGCACCATTCACATTTATACTGCGATCAGTGCTATAAATATGCACTAATTACTGTATAAATGTGACTGGCATTGAAGGGGTAAACACTAGGGGGTGAGGAAGGGGTTAAATGTGTACCCTTGCATAGTGTTTTAACTGTGGGTGAAGGGGAGTGACTGGGGGAGGTGACTGATCTGTGTCCCTATGTACAAGAGACACAGATCGGTCTCCTCTCTCCCTGACAGGACACTGTCTGTGAGAGCCGGCAATGAGAAATTATCTCATATGTTTACATATGAGATCATCTCTCATTGGCCGCACAGATCGCCTACCGAACGGCCACTTCGATTGGCCGTTCACGACGATCTGTGATTGGCTGTGTCCAAGGGACACGGCCAGCACAGAGTTTCCCCGCTGCGCGCTCAGGAGCGCGCGCGGGGAACGAGGAAAGGGGCGGACGTCAATTGACGTCCTGTTGGATTTTCAGGTCCGCGCTGTAGCCGTCATTCGGCTATAGCGCGGGCCCCAGGTGGTTAATAAATTTGCCTTCTCTTTTTCCCCATCTGTCACTCTAGATTATTTTGTAAAGGGCAGTGTAGCAGGATTTTTCAGGACATTCACAGTATATTTTGGGGTGAACCTGCAGCTTTCGGATACATTGTGCTGCAAGTTCCTTTTCATGCTCCAAAAAAATATAAAAACGCAAAACGCAAATCGCTGCAAAAAAACGATGTAAAATTTAAGTAAAAAACAAAACAAAAGCACTGCAGAAATGCTCAAAAGCAAACTGCATAGGTGTGAATGAAGCCTTATACCTGTGTTACTATAATTGTATTCTGGAGGCAGAAATAATCAAAGACATGAAAACAGCAGGATTTGTAGGACATACAAGTTTTTTCTTGGCTCTGTCCACATATGGAACAGAGGTCAATGAGAGGGTTAACTTTTAAGGCACACCTTCGGATGTGCTGAATTAAGATGCTGTGATAATGTTGAGGAAATTCTTTAGCTTTTCGATTTAATTGTTTTGCCCTGGAACAGAATCCCATGATTAGGAAGTTACAAAATGCTTGAGAACTAAAAAGCATTTGTTTCTGTCAATCATTAAAAGTGCAATAGTGTATGATGGGTTTGAGAAAATATGAATGCAAAGCACAATTTATCATAACATTGCATAGAAAAAAAATGATAATAATTTATTTATTTAGGTCCTTCCAAGTCAATTTCCAAATGTTTTCAAACATTCCACAAGTACATTTTAGTTTAATGAAAATACTACAAAAACGTAAAGCATCCCTTTCTTTACTAGAAGGAAGCTGACTACATTCAATCCCAACTCTGGACTATGGGGCATCCCCTCTGAGTTCTCTGTATGCATTTTATGTTTTTTTTGTTTGTTTGTTCTTTTATATACAATTTTTTCCCAGATGTCTTCAGGCTGGGCATGTGGCAAACAGTGGTTGATCTACTTTAGATAAATGGGCTGTTCACTTTGCAAGGAAATTTTCCCTTAGCTTTGTAAATGCAGTGAAGAATGCCCAATCAAGTGCTAGAAAAAAATATATATTTTTGCTTGCACATTAATGGATAAGGGATGTCAACAGAGCTTCCCCACATTTATTAAGTTAAGCGAAATTGCCTATACAAAGCACAAATTCACTTGAAAAGTGAACAGACTATTTTCTTGTAGTAAATCAGCCTCATGGGGTCCTCTTTCACTTTGGATTTTCTCCGGTAACAGGCACTTCTAAATGGTACACAGAGCATTGCTGACATTCTCAGCATCATTGTACATGAGTACAGGATGTGTGGTGACATCCCTTTGGGTTTGGGTCCATAATCCTGCACTCACAGGATTTCCTCAGTATACCAGGTTGAGTGACACTGGGTGGGAAGATTGAGGACATTTAGTGGTGGAAAGCAATTACTGTTGTAGATGGTTTCAGAGAAGTGGTGAGTATTTCATTTAGAATGCTTTTTTGTTTTAAAACTTTGCCTAGAGTTGGAATTTACACTAATGCTATACGCCTCTTTCTGCATTGTGATATGTCTTTTGTACAAATTATACTGTATTATACACAGAGCTTTTTTTCTCAGAAAATAGGTGCAGGAACTCAACCACGACCCTGTTCAGATTTTACAAACAGTAGGAGGGTCTTAAAGGGGCATTAAATTCCAGGTTTGCATTACATACAGAGTGCAGAGTTCAGGGGGTTACACACAGAGTGCAGAGCTGTCACTTGTAAACACAGAAAGCAGACTTCTGTGTTTACAAGTGATTGTGGTGAGCAGGCACCAAAGGGTCCGAGCCAGAGGTGGTGGAACGGAGTTTCCCAAAGTTCCCCCTGAAAAAAAGCCCTGATTATACAATATATGCAGTGAAATGTTTCATTGATTAAACCAGACTATTTACCTGCCTGGTAAAATGTTCTATGTAAGGGAACCCTGGATAGTGTTAAAAACTTGACAGAGGTTCTAATCCTATGCCACTATATCCAAAACTAGAACAAGGTTTTGGGTGGACATAAACTTTACAGTCCAAGTGTAGCCAAAAACAGAAACAGAAGAATCAGCCCAAGGGATATAACTTAGCCAGCCATAGACTGTTTGAATCTCAGCCAGTTCAGCAGGGACTGGCCGAAATTTGAACCATGTATGTCCAGGATGATTGTACCCAAATGTATCAATCGATCAACTTGGGTACAACCAGCATGTCAGAGTTTTCTACATACGACTACTGCCAGCGCCTATAGCTGCTAGCAGTAACTATTGTATTCTGCCAGCTGACAATGCTCACGACCCCCCCTGCTGGCAGAGTACAATAGAGCAGCACTGACTGTGTTGATAGGGGAATCAAGC
Organism: Rana temporaria; assembly: GCF_905171775.1. Taxonomy (NCBI): domain Eukaryota; kingdom Metazoa; phylum Chordata; class Amphibia; order Anura; family Ranidae; genus Rana; species Rana temporaria. The sequence continues at coordinate 66,806,514 of NC_053494.1, forward strand.
GATTTTCTTTCCCTCTGCCCATGGTGGAAGGAAAAAAATGGAATAATCTACGGCCAGACTTACGCCTAGTACACACACATGCCGAATGTCGAGGGGCATCGGCTGGTTCAATAGAAACCAACTAACATTTGGCCAGTGTGTACTTGAGTCGGTTTAAAGGGGCATGGCTGAAAAGGTCTGTCGATTGGCTTTCGATCAGTGCGTGGGAGTGTTCTAGTGGGGGGCCGTTCCCCTGTCAGAACACAATATAACAGCAGGGGAGATTGCTTTACTAATGTTGTATAGTTAGTGCAGCTGCTCCTCCTGTGCTGTCAGTTTTTTTTTTCATTCAGTCCCTTGTGTTGATTCTTTTGCTGTAAGTAGTAATCTTCCTCATTCTCTGCCCCTTATCCCAGGCTCTGTAATCTTCTGGTGTGGCGGGAGTTAAAACAACTAAAGAGCCGACAGAGGCTGTCATTGAGCCAGCCTATGCCGGTCGCTTTAGGCCTGGTTCACACCTATGCATTTTTTTAGTGAGTTTTCAGTTTTGCAGAAACACACTACAGTTCATTTAACATGGTTTCCTATGGATGTAGTTCACATTTTATAGAAAGGGCCAGTGTATTTTTTTCAGTTTTTTGGCTCCATAGACTTCAGTGGATGAAAAATGTATATTGAAAAATGCAAAATGCACCTGGAATATGCAAACTGCAACCTGCATAGGTGTGAACAAGGCCTCAAGCCCTGTACACACGGGTAAGAATCTCGTCAGGGAAAAAACGTTGTTTACCCTGACGAGATTCTTGGCAAGAATCTCTAGCCGCCCGAGTGTACAGACTTTCCTCTCAAAAGAACCGTGGTTCTCTTGAAAGGAAAGAACGCGGTGACGTCATCGTGTACGATGAGCATGCGCTCGTCACATTTAATGCCGTCACCGCTGTGACGGTATTGGTATGATATCCCCGTCAAACAGTCCCTTCTTCCCATAACAGAACATCACAGAATCATCCACACATGAGCCAAGGCTGAATGCTGGAACCAAAGAGACTTTAATGGTAGAACACACAGCTTATATGTAATTTCCAAAACTGTTACAATGACAAATCTCCGCCCCCCTCACACTGGGGCTTCCATACAGATCATGGGCAGACATTTCGGAGCCGACTCTGAAAACACATTTTCTTTAGATAATGACATCAGTGGAGTTAATTACTAGGTGTAACAGAATACATTATCTAGACAGCTTGGCCCCGCATATAGAAGAGATAATTACCACAATGAAGCAATCAGAATAATTAACCTGAGCCCCTTCTAATCACAGTAAACAGTAACCACAGGGCTTCTTCACACAACACACTAGATCAATTAACATTTCAACAGCCTGTTAGAAGGTGATTTCAGGTGTGACTCACTCTAACACAGCATTAACCAAGCAGGGAGAATTTAAACTGAAGCATCCTTCACAATGGCCCCCCTTTTTCTCCCTGCTCCGGCAACCCGGTTGGACCTTCCCTGGTCCAGTAGGGTTGACGGGTTCAGAGCTTTTAGTCCGAGGTTAACTAAGTTTGGCGTGACTGACCTCCCTTGGCAACTGCTTCCGACTCAGGTATGTCACCGGGTCGTCAGATCACACGCCGGCCAGTCCCCAAGTCTTTGTGCGATCTGCAGAGTCACCAGAAGTCAGTGTGAAGACGGCGAATGGGTCTGTGCGCCGCCGTCTAGGTGTCCCGCTATGGGAGGGGGCAGGTTATGGCTCTGAAGTGACAATCACAGGAGATTCATAAAAAAAAGAAAAAGTTATATTTGTTGAAATGCTGTAGCACTGGTGCTCAGAGTTCGGGGGGGGGGGAATCAGTACCCCATAGGGTCAGCCACCCTCTGCTCCCTCCGCAGCCGCCGGTTCTCCTCTTTGAGCTTCTCCAGCTCCATCTCATGGAGCCTGGGGGGGTCAGCCTGCTGTGACCTCAGGTGGTTGTTCTCCTCCTCATGCGGCTTATGTACTCCTCCAGCTCCATGTACTCACGGATCAGCTCCTGCTTGCTCATGTCCTGCAGGCTCTCCACGTGGTCCTTCATCATCAGGAACTGGGTGGTGGTGTAAGGGGCCACCGGTGGGCCCTTGGCGAACATCTCGCCCCGCATCTGGGATGCCCGCTGCGACTCCCTCTCCTCCAGTCGCTTCTTCTCCTCCCCGGTCAGCTTGTTGTACGGCTTCCAGGACCTCTTCTTCTTGGAGGGTGGCCGGTGGTGCCTCTTTCTGCCCAGCTCCCTCCAGGGCCCCTCCGGCTCATGGCTGTCGCCCATGACCAGCTGACAATGGTGTTCCCTGTTGTCCGTAATAACAGATTGTACCATGAGGGCTTCGTAAGGGGTGCCCAATGGTTCTTCCTGACCCAGCTCCTGGGGATCCCAAGCCGAGTCTACACAATGGGCTGCTGCTGGTGGGCGGTACCCAGGTTGAGACCAATTTGACCTGGTGTTGTCATTCAGGGGGCAATTCTGCTTGAAGTGACCCAGCTGTTTGCATCAGAAGCAGCGTTGTTCGTTGTCCTCCTGGCGTGGATAGCGAGGGCTAGATGTCACCGGTCTGTTAGGAGGTTGGTATCTAGCGGCTGGTGGGTGTGAGGGCGCCGTTGGTCGTGGAGGTTGTACCTGTGGTGTGACCTGGTTCGTCTTGCGAGTATCCGCATATTCATCCGCCAACTTCGCGGCCTCTGGTAGAGTCATGGGCCTGCGATCTCTCACCCAGTCTTTGACGTCCGTCTGGATGTGATTGTAAAATTGCTCCAGGAGCATTAGTTGCAAAATGTCTTCTGCGGTGGTGGCCTGGCTGCTGTTAACCCAGTTAGAGGCCGACAGGGATAACTGGCATGCCCATTCCGCGTAAGAGTCTTTCGTGGTTTTGCGTGAATCCCTGAACTTCTGTCGGTGGGACTCTGGGGTTACTGCGTAACGAGCCAGGAGCACTTCTTTAACCCGGGCGTAGCTATGGATATCTTGATCTGGCACGGTCCGGAAAGCATCAGAAGCTTTGCCTGACAGTTTGCCTGACAATATTGCAACCCACTCTCCTCTAGCTATTCGGTGCAGGTTACATTGTTGCTCAAAATCTGCCAGGTAGTTATCAATTTCACAGTCTTTTTCATCAAAAGCTTTAAAAGCGCTAAACGGAATCTTCCTTGTGTCTGCTGTGCTGTACTCACTGTTCGGAGAATGTGCGGCTGCTTGTTGGACTGCTGCCAGTTTTAACTGTAGTTCTGCGTTTCTTATTTGTTTATCCTTCTGTAGCTCTGCATCTCTTATTTGCTTAGCCTCCTTCGCTAACAGGTCCATCACTCTCAGCACCACATCCGCCGTTGGGTTTGGACCGAACCATGCTAGCTTCTCTCTCATTACTTTGTTGGCTGGCGATTCCTCCTCCTGAATCACTGGTGTCTCCATCTCTTGTACTGCTGGCGTTGCTGCAATCCCGTCCTCCTGGTCTATCTCCATTAATTCTGCTATGATGACCCGCTTGGTTTTGTTGCTAGCAATCCTTCCACGAACTTCCAGTAGTTCTTCCAGTGTCTGCTTGGAATCCGGGTGTAAAGGGGAATAGAAGGGAAAATCCAGCTGCTGCCAACCAATTGTGACGGTATTGGTATGATATCCCCGTCAAACAGTCCCTTCTTCCCATAACAGAACATCACAGAATCATCCACACATGAGCCAAGGCTGAATGCTGGAATCAGAGAGACTTTAATGGTATAACACACAGCTTATATGTAATTTCCAAAACTGTTACAATGACAAATCTCCGCCCCCCTCACACTGGGGCTTCCATACAGATCATGGGCAGACATTTCGGAGCCGACTCTGAAAACACATTTTCTTTAGATAATGACATCAGTGGAGTTAATTACTAGGTGTAACAGAATACATTATCTAGACAGCTTGGCCCCGCATATAGAAGAGATAATTATCAGAATGAAGCAATCAGAATAATTAACCTGAGCCCCTTCTAATCACAGTAAACAGTAACCACAGGGCTTCTTCACACAACACACTAGATCAATTAACATTTCAACAGCCTGTTAGCAGAGCGAGTCACATCTGAAATCACCTTCTAACACAGCATTAACCAAGCAGGGAGAATTTAAACTGAAGCATCCTTCACAGCCGCCATCTTGCTGCACCCTACCTATGTCTAGGAAGCTACCGCGCATGCGTCAAAGTCATTTCGAGCATGCACGGGTTTCACCAACAACAGGTAAGTATACACACTCTCGGGTTTCTCGGCAGGAAAACTGCAGAGAATCTCACAACGAGAAAAATAGAGAACATGTTCTCTATTTTTCTCGTCTAGATTCTGGACAGTTTTCTTGTCGAGAAACCTGAAAGCCTCGTACACACGCTCTGTATACTCGGCAAGAAAGCTCTGCCAGCAGTTTTTTTTGCTGGTTCTTGCCGAGTATAGGCTTCAGACTACATTTGCATGGGCGATTAGCCTTGATGTGAATATGATTGCTGCTGTTGTTTTTGCCACCAGTGAGCTGCTAGCTGCAAGCTGTATACTTAACCACTTGAGGACCCCTTCACGCTGATATACGTCGGCAGAAGGGCACGGCTGGGTACAGGCATGTACAGGTACGTCGCCTTTAAAGCGGAGGTTCACCCTAAAGCAATTATATACCATTACATCCAGCATACTTCCGACATCTACAGTATGATGTTTTTTTTTACTGTACATACCGTTTTATTGTTATTTCCCCCCCGGCTTCCGGGTTCTGGCTTCCGCGGGAGTGGACGTTCCTATTCAGAGGTTAGATGATTGACGTCCGGTGAAAAACTTCCCCTGGCGCATCACCAGTTTTCCGTAAGTAGCCGACCTGCGAGTCGGATCTATAGGAACACCTATCTGTGGAGACCAACCAAAGGATCGGGGTCACATTTGCTCTGGCAAGCATATTCACATGTGGGTGTTTGGAACACACATGGGCTGTTTTTTTTTATTGCAGAAGAAACATTATGGGGGTTATTTACGAAAGGCAAATCCTCTTTGCACTACAAGTGCAAACTACAAGTGCAAAGTGCACTTGACATTGCACTGAAAGTGTACTTGGAAGTGCAGTCGCTGTAAATTTAAGGGGTAGATCTAAAATGAGGGGAAGCTCTGCTGATTTTATCAACCAATCATGTGCAAGCTAAAATGCTGTTTTTTATTCTCCTTGCATGTCCCCCTCGAATCTGCAGCGACTGCACTTCCAAGTGCACTTTCAGTGCAATTTCAAGTGCACTTTGCACTTGTAGTTTGCACTTGTAGTGCAAAGTGGATTTGCCTTTCGTAAATAAACCCCTATATGTCTCTTCTGCAATTAAGAGCCTGCATGCTTGCACTTTTTTTAAAATTAAGGCCGGGTTCACACCTATGCGAATTGAATGCGCGTTTCCCTGCATTCAATTTGCATAGCAGGAGCCGGTTCACATATCTCCGCAATGGGTCTGGTGCAGTGTGATGAAAAAACGCATGGCTTTTTTGGTGCGTTTCAGGTTCGATTTCAGCCTAAAATATAGGCTGAAATCGGACCTGAACTGTTGAACCAGCAAGCACCGGACCCCTGCTGTGAGCTGCATGTGGCTACAGTGTGAACCCGGCCTAAAACAAGTAGGAGTGAAATGAGAAGTCCTGATCTGCATGCTTGCTGCAGGTCAGAGACTCGTAGAATTGAAGTAAAAACATCAACATTACAGCCATGTACCTATTAACTTGAGAACGATGGGTCAGCAATGACAGTACATGTTTCTCCAGTGACAGGTTTCAGTTCATCCCACTAGTTCAACCATGACTGAATTATCAGTTTTAGGTGGAGGTACCCTTCGTTTTTTTATTTCAGGTTACCTTTTCTTAGAATGTATAATTTACCTCATTAAACAATGAAATACAACCACAGACACATATATTATCAAGATCCATTAGAAAAGTGCAACATTAACATTTAATGCCTTGTTCCAGCATGTCTGAGTAGAAGCCATTGAACACTTCTTAGCAGTGAGAGTTTTAGAGTGGTTTGAATCAGGTCCCATATCCTTCTCAAAGAACTCTTTCACTTCTTAGTATTGTTTACTAGTTAACCCAACGCAGCCTATTTTAGTCAACCACAGCCATCTGAAGGAAGATTGTGGCGCAGCCCTCTGTGTTTTAGCTTGACACCATATTTAGTATGTTACAATGTTGCTGGACTCTATATTTCATATCCGGTATGTTGATGGGATTCCTAGAGGATCCATGCTTTCCTTTTTGGGATGTCTGAGAGTAGCCTTGATGAGGAGGTTGTCAGAGGTTGTTTTACTGGGAAGGCTCGGGGAAGCTGAACGTTACAGGCTCTCTCTAAATTTACTTGGCATTGATGAGGAGCAGAGATGTAAAGTGCTGCTGAAATCCTTCCAAGACTGCTCTTTTGCTGTACTGCCACTCCTCTGCTAGATTTTCCATGGCCTGGATGTAATATTACAAACACTACATTAGGACTTAAATATTTAAGTTTTGTATTTAAGTAGAAACAGTTTATTTTGTTCTGTTCACAAAATGAAATGCTGTATCCTATATTGTCAGTTCACCTAAAATTCATATTTAAAGCTGAACTTCATTAAAACTGCTTTTTGCAGCCCCCTAGAACTAATGCTTGCAGTGGGGCTGCCTCTGCACTGCAAGGGTTAGTTCTAGGGGGCTGCAAAAAGCAGTTCTACTTACCTGACCCTCCACTCTCACAGGTTCCCTCCAGACTGTAAGACCGGTCCCCACAGTCTATTTTCCCCTACACTCTGGCAATGTCAAGTCCTCTGATGTTATCAAGTCCAATGCAAAGTCTATTGCCCTGCATTAGACATGAAGACACAGTGGAACAGTCCACCCCCAGAGCACAGAAGAAGAGCTAGGCTGGGCTTCATACTAGAGCACGGAGTGGCTCACAGCAGGGGGTCCGGTGCGTCTCCATTCACTGTTTCAGGTCCGATTTCAGCACAACATTTTGGCTGAATTCAGACCTGAAACGGACCAAAAGACGCACAGGACTCCGGTGTAATTTCGCACCGGAGTCACTCTGGAGATGAGTGAACCGGCTCCATAGAGAGCCAGTCACAATCTCCTGCTATGCAAATCAGATGCCTAAATGAGAACGCCGGCTGCCAGGGGAGTGCAGGATCAGGCAAGTAAAAGTTCTCTTTGTGACCTCTAGACCTAAATGAGCATTAAATCCTTCCCCATAGATGCGGACTTGTTTCTATGGAGAGTGATTTGAGATTGGTACTGTTACTCTGATTATCGCTTTACTATGCAACAAGCATGAAAGATGGCAGTTCAGACTTTCCAGACTTCACCTTTCAATCGTGTTTCATGTTTCTAAATGACTAGGTTGAAAAGTCTATTCCCAGCACTTGGCTCAAGTGTGATGTAATTAACACACTAACATTTTGTGCAGTTTTGCATGCGTTTATGTGCCTGAAAAACTCATCTCCTCCTCTAGAAATGCTCTCCTCCCCTTTCCCAGCTTAGGAAACATACCTGAAGCATGTCCCGAATACATGTGCAAAAAACACTTGAACAAAGCTTGGAAAACATGTGAAAAAAAACCTTCAGAATCATTAGCAATGTGCTCTGCTCAGTGAATGTGTGAAAGCAGGATAAAGCATGAAGCCTGATGTCTCTGGCTTGGTTACTTGTGTCATATACTACCATAGTAGTGAGGAGAACAGAGGGTATGTACAGGCATCTCTGGGTACCTGGACTTCATACATTTTGCTAGCTAGATTTTTTTTTTTTTTTTTTTTACCTGGTGCATTTTAAGAATTTTCCACTCAAAAGGAAAAATGAATATGAATCAGTTGTAATGGGTAATACACACCATAGGTCCCATCTTAAAGCCTGCTTGCCATATAAACTGCAGATATATGCTGCAATTGTTATGTCTACATAATATTCTTTAGTCGCTGTGCCATATCTGACAATCTCGCTGATGCACATAAACCTCAGCACAATTACGTTACATATGCTTTTCTGCACACAGAATGAGGACCGCCAACACCTTGTCTAAGCCTTTTGCAAAAAAATAAATAAATGCAGCCATTTTGCAAACAGCAAATTGTTTTACTTATTATTTATTTGTATTTGAGCCTGCAATGCATTGCAACGGCAGTCAGTAGATTATGCATACCTCCCAACTTTCTGAGATGGGAATGAGGGACACCTATCAGCAAAAGTATGTAGGCATAGGACACACCCCTTGTCACGCCCCCTTAAAGGAAAATTGTACAAAAAAAATAACATTGGTTAAACCCACAAGTGCTTTTTTTTACCTCTACTATTTCTTTATATTGGCTTTTGGAATTTACAAATGCAGCAATTTACAAATCAGATGAAAGGTTTAGCACTGGGAAACACTTTTTGATAGATAAAATGTGCATTTTATATACATCTGTATAGATCAGACCAAAATGAGGGACAAATTAGGAGAATGAGGGACAGAGGGACATTGCTCCAAATCAGGGACAGTCCCTAAAAATCAGGGACAGTTGGGAGGTATGGATTATTGGTGCACTGCTTTTGTAGGTGGGGCTTAAGGCACCCTATCAGGACACTGTGAAATGGCACTCGCTAATGCCTTAATCACAGGCAGGAGCTGCGGTCATGTGAAATCAACATTAAAGCAGGTCTCCAGACTTTAGAAGCGAGCAGCAACTTGCACAGTTAAATCATTGTAAGCCATGGCCATACTTACACTGTTAACACTAAGCACTTCAGGCACACTCTTCTGCATTTCTGAGACTGTACTGTAGAGAAGTCAACAATCCTATCACCTCACTCCCAGTGATAATGTCCCACTGTTGCTACTGGTTACAGGTGTAGCGCCTGGTTACTTAAAAAGTACCGGTGCTAGTTAAATTTAGAGGGGATCAGAGTGTTAACTGACTCTGATCCAATTGTTATGTTCAAAACTGGTCTCTTTAAAGATGACACAGGAAAACGTTTTAAACCACATCTTCAAACTCATTCCTGTACAAAGCTCTCTAGTGGCCCATAGAGTGACTGTACCTTAGGCAGGTGGCAAAGTCCATAAAAGCAATCCTTTCAAGGCAAGAGTCCATGATTTGGTAATAAACTCCATAACTGGTAGTTGTAGTCAGAGTCTTCAAGTGGGAAATGTGATAACCCTAACAACCAAGTTGTGCCTTGGCCTAGCTGGTCAGTATGCTTGAAAAGAGGGCATACCCTGAATGTAAGAATGAGAAAAGTACAATGAGTATGTATGAAGGCTGGGGGGAAACGGGTGGATGGGAACCCAGAAAGTGACGACAACACCGCACCTGACAGGGGAGGAGGATTAAGTAGCCCTCTCAAACTCCTCCCACAAACACAGGCTAGCCTCCGGCCAGCCTTACACTTGTAGTCAGAGTCTTCAAGTGGGAAATGCCATAACCCTAACAACCAACGCCCGAGGTGTGTCTTGGCCTAGCTGGTCAGTACGCCTGAAAAGAGGGCAAAAAGACACAAATTTAGGTGAAGAAGGGAAAGTAACAATCCGTCAAGTGGAGTAGCACGTGCCCGGATGGCAACAGTATATGTATCCGGTAAGTATCCGCTATGACAGGATAAACCCACCGACTCATGATTTAGTGATGAGAAGGAACCCCCTATAGAACCTGTGAAGCTATCCAGAACCCAACTAAACGTCCCGTGAAAGATTGGATTGAGCCTGATGCTCGAGACAACCCAGACATGAGAATGAACTGCTTGTGAATGAGAGGATACGTGGGGGAAAGGGAGCAAGGGCTGGCCCGAGGAGCCCCTGCAAAATGATTGCCAAGAAGATCGAAATACTTCAAAACGGACACTAGTGAAGTAGCTCAGTGAAATGCCCCCAACCCCTGGCCTACCCATACTTGGTGTAGGGAAGTGAGAGGGTGAGTGTAAAATGGACAACTGGCAGGAGTTTAAGGTGCTGGATACCTGATGGATATGTTGATGGAGTAGGCGAATAAGGCCAATGCGCTTTGGCAATAAGCAACGTTAAACATGGAGAAACCATGCCAGACACAGAACACTGGTCCCACCTGATTCGATCGGGTCATGCTTCAGCCTGTGACCTGACAACCGAGTCTGAAAGGAGGGCCAGACTCCATCCCGGGGAAATACAGTAAGACTCATGACATGATACAGTCATACCCAAAGTGACTGAAAGCCCCCCTTTTTGGAACAGGCTGAGGATCGGAAAATGATGACTGGACTAACGTCCCTGGGCAGTTCTCCAGGCAACATTCTAGACAAGAGATCAGAGCCAAGAGTGGAACCCAGAATCATGATGACGTTTGCCCAAACCACTTATGGGTCATCAAGGAGACGTGGCTCGCCACACACCCTGAGAGACTATAAATCCCTGGGCGATAACCAGGGCCTCTATGCAACAGGACGACAACTGAAAGAAAATGATCACTGCTACCGACCAAAGGGTAAGCTCCGTGGCGAAATGACATCTGCACCAATTAACTTGCCCTATCAATGGGAGGACTGATGGAAGTGAGTGCAAGCATGGTTGATCTCGGTGTGGATGCCAATACAACCCCTCAAATGTAGCAAGTGCTGAATAGCCACACCTCAGACGAATACCTTGATGAAAAATGTTTCTGTAGGAAAGAGCAGCCAAACGATATCGGGACTTGCCACTAGGCACCCTGGAGGCCCGGCCCCCCAACCTTCAAAAAATTAAGGTAAAGAAACCTGACCAAGCACCCCTGAAATTACTGCCTCCAGTGACTTGAATGGTAATGAAAGCATGACTGTCTGCTAAAGCCAAGATACTTCAAGAAAACCTGACGATATGGTGATGAGGCCTGTGAGCAGGCCTGGAAATACTTCCAGCAGGCGAGGACGGAGATACCAACACCGCCTCTGACAAGGAACATGATTGGCTCAGACATCTTGAAACCAGAAGGCCTGATAGACTGGACCAAGGGGATTCTGACCTAGCCTGCAGGAATGGAAGAAGAGCAGGAGCTGGGGGTACGCTGACACCCTGCCTCTGACCGCGCAAGCTTCAAGCACATCCATCCTGACTTGCAATCGTACTAGGTTGTGGAGAGCATGCTTTCCCACATGAATCAGCATTCAAGAATAATGCCTATAACATGTACCATGCTGGTAGATGAGAGTAGCTGGGATGAAATTGGAAACAAGCCGAAGCATACCGCCATCCCCTGTGCCAAACTCCGTCGAGTGCTGAAGTTCGGACTGACTCCTAATTGACAGGGTGCTACCCTGCACTAAAAAAACCCACATGGTTGAAGGGCTGTGACCCCTGCAGAAATTGTGGACACCACCCTGAGCTTACAGCGTGATCCATGGATGGACAGCCCCCCCCATACAGCCATTGTGACCCCGGGTGAAATAGGTGGACAGCCCCCCCACTATGCTGCCAGCGTGACCCCTGGAGATGCGTGTGGACAGACCCCCCTCCATGCCACCAGCGTGTGACCCCTGCAACAGTCAGGTGAACAAACCCATCTCATGCTGCAAGCGTGGGCCCGGGAGCAGTGGATGGATGCCCCCTGTGATACCAGCGTGAGCCCAGGAGGAGGAGTGGGTGGACGAGTGGGTGGCCCTGCAGATGCTGCTGACGTGAATCCAGAGGAGAAGTGGGTGGATGGCCCCCCATAATGCTCAGGGTGCGCATGGAAGAAAGGACGGGCGGTGCAGAAGGAAGAGCTGGATGAGCTCCGGAGAAAACATGTGGACGGTGGCCCCCCTCCCTGATGCCACCATGGGACCAGAAGGAGATGGATGGCTGGACAAACGGGCGCCCCCCCCCTCTCGGACGCCAACATGCGATCTGGAGATGGATGGCCCCCCTCCAATGATGCCCGGCGTGGGAACAGGGAGGCATGCGGACGTCCCCTCCATGATGCCCCACGTGAGTTCCAGAGAGGACTCCAGCAGCCAACCTGCCGCTTAGCAACGAAACTGGAAGTGACGCAATCACCCTGACGGACGGAAATTACGTCAAACCCAGAATGCAACGACAACACTGCACCCGACAGAAGAGGAGGATTAAGTAGCCCTCTCAAACTCCTCCCACAAACACAGGCTAGCCTCCGGCCAGCCTTACATTTATAAGTATACAAGGGTCTACAGGCTCCAGACCCCACTTGGAACCCCAACTTGGTTCCCCCCTCAAGGGAGGTGATCCACTCCGTCGGAGTAAGAGCTACATGTTGTCAGTCTTTCCCAAGCAGCTCTCTAAGGGCACTCAGTAATATATATATATATATATATATATATATATATATATATATATATATATATATATATATATATATATATATATATATATATATATATATATATATATGTATTTATTATGAACTGCAAAGGACGGTAACCTTGAAGAAAAGAGCAGGAAAAGCATTAGCCCGAGTTTACATATTTGCGAATTGGATGCGTTTTTCCCCACATCTCATTCACATGACAGGAGAGTGTGCCCGGCTCTCAATGGAGCCGGTTCACACAGCTCCAGGGTGGCCACAGTCGGCACTTAAAAAGGGTCCTGGGCATCTTTGGTTTTTCCGATTCAAGTGTGAATTCAGGAAAAGTTAGGATCTGATTCACCTCAATCGGTGAACAATGATGCACTGCTGTGAACCACGGCTGCAGCATATGTGAACGGAGCCTTACCCCTTCCTTCTCAGACACCACCAGCTCAGCAGCTTTTGTGGTGTGGACAATCCGCGCTATCCCCATAAAAACAAAGTGCGCTGTTGCAAACGTGAAAATAAATATCAATAAATGAAGGTGCTGCACCTAACCATAAAAAGTCCAATATAGGGCTTGGAGCATGTGTGAAAAAAATGAAGAAGAGTGCGCAACCAAATTGGGCAATAGAAATTGCATGTAAATGTTCTTATAAAAAAATGGCAGAGCCGACACTGTGCAGGGACCGCCCTGTCTTTTCTCCGCTATCCCCTATGGGGGGGATCGGATGAACACAGACCGTATGTCCGTGTTCATCCGATCCGCAGACGGAAGGAAAAATAGGGTTTTCTTCCGTCTGCAAAAATCAGATCTTTTCATCCGCTGACACCCGCAATCTCATAGGGACCAATGTATGTCCCTTTTTCATCCGCAAATGGATGGATGAAAAAGTGGACATACGGTCCGCACGTGTGAAAGGGGCCTTAGTCAGGTTGAAAAAAAAGACCCAAGGCCATCCAGTTCAACCAATAAAAAAAAATCCCCAGCAGAGCATGATCCATTTTGCTACAGCAGAGAGAAAAAATCCTTCCTGAACCCCCGAGAGGCAATCGGATATTCCCTGAATCAACTTTACCTAATAAGGCCCCTTTCACATGGGTGGATATAATTCAGCTTTTAGCTGCGGATACATCAAGTTATCTATCGCAGCTAAACTCAGACAATGCTTTCCTATGGCCCCATTCACACACTGCATTTAGCAACAGTTTTGTTACATGGGGTTTGGCTGTGACTGTGTCCAGAACCGATTTATTGCAGCTACACATAACTGCAGGTAATTGCAGTGTACTATTTATTCTGCAGATAGCAGTGTAAACAAGGAAAGAAAAACAACAGGAAGCACATCAGAAATGGCAAGAAGGTTCCAACGCGGCTAAACGCACCTAAACGCAGCTGCATGTAACCGCAGCTAATCGCAAGTGTAACGGAATGACCCGGGACAAACAGAGACTTTGTAAGGATGAGGGGTACTCCTGTACCGGCATCACCAAGGAGTCTTATGTCTAGGGTCACCTTATGTCCGATAGGGCCATAGGGTGACTGAGAAATGATATCCTAAATTACAGGACAGGGGACATCACTGATAGTTCATATTGCAGGATCTTGAGATATTGCAAGTTGTTGGTTAATTGTGACCCAACCAGTCAATAGTGACTAATTTCTGTGATTAGCCCTGGCTAGTGACACGCTAATTAAGTCTGCTTCTGAAAGACCTCTCATTGTGTGATGCTGCTTTGTGTGAATTCTATTGATATAAGATGTGTAATGGAACTTGCCAAGCTGTATGCGGAGACAGAATGTCTGTCTAGGGATGTGGATTGAGAAGAGATTATTGTGTGATGGTGTTTTATTTGAGTTCTGTTAATGAAGGAATGTGCAGTGATTAGGTCATGATAATTATAGCCCGGCGCCGAGATGTCTAGAATGTTTAGCAATTAGCCATTTGAAGGTGTATTGAAGCCCCCCAGGGTGTGGGTGGAGAGTTTGATTGTTCATGTGCCTTGAAAACTGTATAAAAGCTGAGAGTGAACCATTAAAGTTGTCTTCATTTTGGAACAAGTACAGAGCTGCGTGTCTGGTCTTGATTCTGGGGAAATGGGATGGATCGGGTCCTGTTGGTTGGAGCGTCGATAAGCTGTCGTGGGGTGATGGAAGGTCGTAAACGGTGGTGACCGTTACAGCAATGTACAACTGCAAGTGAACGCTGTGCCAGGATTCTCTGAATTTCAAAATAACAAAACATGCTTTTAACATTAGCAGAACAGCCGCCTGTGTGAAAGGGGCCATAATGTTAATATCCGTTATAAATTGTACATTTGTGAAAGAATCCAGGCCTTTTTTAATGCAATCTACTGAGCTGGCCAGAACTACCTCTGGAGGGAGTCTATTCCACATTTTTACTGCTCTTACTGTGAAGAGATAAAATCTCTTCTCCTCTAGATGTAAAGAGTGCCCCTTGTCCTCTGTGGTGACCTTAAAGTGAATAACTCAACACCAAGTTCACTATATGGACCCCGTATGTATTTGTACATGTTGATTATATCCCCCTTTAATCTCCTCTTCTCAAGAGAGAATACATTTAGTTCCTCTAATCTTTCCTCATAGCTGAGCTCCTCCATGCCTCTTATCAGTTTGGTTACCCTTCCCTGCACTTTCTCCGGTTCCCCGATATCCTTTTTGAGAACTTGTTTACCAAAACTGAACTGCATATTCCAGATGAGGTCTTACTAGGGATTTGTACAAGGGCAAAATGTTATCTCTCTCTCTGGAGTCCATACCTCTCTTACAAGAAAGAACTTTTCTCGCTTTGGAAACCGCAGCTTGGCATTGCATGCCATTATTAAGCTTATGATCTACCAAAACCCCCAGATCCTTCTCAACTATGGATTCCCCCAGTTGTACTCCCCCTGTATGTATGATGCATGCATATTCTTAGCCCCCAAGTGCATAATTTTTTCATTTATCCACATTAAACCTCATTTGCCACATAGTTGCACAATTAAACAGTGCATTAAACACGGCTTGTAAGTTGGAGACATCCTGTAAGGACATTATTCCACTTGTGGTATTGGTGGTGTTTAGCTCTCGTGGTAAATGCGTTTTCATGTAGTGAGGCGTCACCAAACAGGCATATATCGTTAAGGGCATGGTAGCCCATGTTTATTAAATCAGGAAAAAACAAACAAAAGTCCACTCAGGAATCCCACGCAGGGGTTTAAACAATGTATAGAAATAACAAAAAATACCAGCCCATCTGGCTACTCTTCGACAGCACTGCTGCCATAGGTACTGGTCCCTTAAACCAGCAGCTCCTTCAGACCCCCAGTCTTGGGTGCACACGGCTTTGAAGCCCTTCAACGCACACAGCGTCTGTCCGCACACAGCCACTGCTCCAACTCCACCTTGCTCCACTCTCTGCTCTCACCAGCCCCTCGTTATATGGGCTGTGTGCACCTGGGAACACAACCTGCTGGCTATTCATAAGACCTGGACACAGGGTTGGAGATCCCATCCCACCCAAGTCTCTGCGGGATCTCCAAACTACACAGCCCTATTCAAACTTAGCTTTGAAACAGAGAAAACAGTTTTGGCAGCTTTCTCTGGGTTTTGCTATGCTGTGTAGTTCTGAAGTCCGCTGATATGCAGACTGTGTGCGTTTTTGCTCCCTTTCCATAGTGACAGGGACTCTCACTATTACATATCCCCCCCCTTTTGTTTTGAACCCGAACGGGGGCGGAACACCAGCACATGTCATCAGGATAATCGCACTAACTAATCTTTTCTTTTTTGCTCCCTGTGCCCCCATTAAGATGATTCACCATCTCTATTTGTCCTGTTTACCAATATCATTGAAAGTGAAACCAAAAGAAAATCCTAAATTTTGGGTTGTCCCCAGAAAAGTAATAGAGAGGAAATCTACCAATTCCCTTAAATTGTTCCTTTAAATAGTTCTACTTTAAGCAGTTGGGGACTACTTAGCAACCAACATTTGAGATAATAAATATCTTGGTCAGGAGTTTTTAATGTACAGCACACATAGGCGTGCGCAGGGGTGTGTCAGGTGTGCCTGGGCACATCCTAATCACCCCAAGTGCATTAGCATACTCACTCTGTGTGCCGGCAGGGAGATGGGAAAAATCTCTCTGTCAAGTTCTGCCATTAATAAAGTGCTACCATACCTCTTTCACTGCATTGGCTCTGACAAAAGAATGTATATGTGTGTGTGTGTAATATACATATACACATAAATACACGTGCATGGGTGTTTGAGCTTTGGTGTGCACCCCCTAATGCAATAGGCTGCGCACACCTATGACAGCACAAATTACAGAGAATGGTGGTCAGGTGAATGTAACATAGTGCCTTTTAAATATATGATCAGCGCTGGGGAGAATTCCCTAACCTTTACTATCAAGTGGAAGCATATCCCCAGCATAGGGTGACCACATTTCCAAACTACCATTCAGGGACACCCTCCCTTCCCATAAATCAGCTTGTGCTGTAATGAATCACAGCACAGTGATTGAACAAGATTTATGATTTCTCTAATCACAAGCAGGGGGTGGGGATTGTGCTCCTCCAGGCATTCCCGGCCAGGACAAGTACTGTCAGTGAGTAAATCTGTGATGTGGCGGCCATTTTTGGGAGCATCAGATTGGCTCGGGGAGGTGGCTGTATCAGTTTCATTCTGGGACACTGTATTGTCTTGGAATGAAGGTGCCCGGGGACAGACCTGAAAAATCCGGGACACGTGGTCACCCTACCCCAGCATAATTGTCAGTGGGTTGAAAAAATATCACCCAGCATTGGTGCTAGAGGGATAAACAAACGCCCATCCATGGTGTCAGCGATCCTGTATATAAGTGTCAGTGGGAGATCAGTCACAAATGTGTTCAATAGAACTTACACTCTCCTTCTTTCCTACATGCTCTCTGTCCAGCCACATTCTTTCCTACATGCTCTCTGTCCAGCCACCCCCTCTATTTAATAAAACTGCTGGATTTCTCAACTCCTCCTGATCCACACTCTGCAAGATGATCACACTTGCAAGATTAAGTAAAATGCTGTAATTTATTTTGTCATTTAAAAGCATTTAAGAATTACATAGAGATATGGGGGTGTAACTCTTGAGATGTTTACCTGTTGTAATAATGCTATTAGATACTTAAACAAATGCATTTCACATATTTTAGGAGGTGTGGATGATCTTTGCATATAAACTGTTGAAAACTGCTAGGGGAGAATAAGAGCACAGACTGCATGCCCCATCTTACCTGCAGTCTCTCACTACCACCCCCTCCCTACTTAGCATCAGGGAGCGGTTGCTGAGGAGCAGAAAAGAGCAGGGACACACCATCCTTCCTGGAAGCCTCCCCACTTGAGTACAGACCGGCCTGGCCACATTCTGCCCCTTGAGACAGATGCTGACATCACACCTGAGTTCTTCTGCTACTACTCATTGCTGTTGCCTCCTAGCAGGACATGCCCTGGACACCAGGATCTTATGCCGCGTACACACGATCGGTTCGTCTGATGAAAACGGTCCATCGGGCGAACCAATCGTGTGTGGGCCCCATCAGTTTTTTTCCCCATCGGTGAAAAAACTTAGAACCTGTTTTAAAATTATCTGATGGTTAAAAACCGATAGAAATAAACCATCGTCTGTGGGCAAGTCCATTGGTTAAAAAAACATGCATGCTTAGAATCAAGTCGACGCATGCTCGGAAGCATTGAGCTTCATTTTTCTCAGTACGTCACAGTGTTTTACGTCACCGCGTTCTGACACAAACAGATTTTTAACTGATGGTGTGTAGGCAAGACTGATGAAAGTCAGCTTCATCGGATATCCGATGAAAAAATCCATCAGTCCGTTTTCATCGGATGAACCGATCAAGTGTACGTGGCATTAGTCAAATACCAGAACAGTCCAGTGGGATCCCAGACAGTTGGGCGTTATGAAGTCATAGGGGTTGCCCAGCTCAGTGGCAGATAAAATTGCCTCGCCCTGATTGTTGGGCAACCTTCAACTGTTAATAGCAGAGAATGGGTAATGACTGGTTGCTTGTGTCATGAACTTGTACTTGGTTACTATTAGCAACTACATTCCTCTTCCTTGTTTTGCAGAGTTAACACTTTGTAGTGGTGTTACTTCATACCCCATAGTGCATGTACAAACCCTGGTTCTTTTATATATGCCATATTCAATATGCACCTCTTTGAATAACTTCAGACCAGGCTCATAACAGTTAATGTAACTTTACTGAAGAAATGCGGTATTACAGTTCAATATGAACGTCTTTCCCCTGACTCTAACTATAGAAGTGTGGCTGCCCAGGCATACCTCTTTGGGGCGAGAGTCCACTATGGCATTGTCCATGGCTTGAATGTCTCTGAAAGTCCTATTGTCTTAAGTGGACTGCAAGGTACAGCGATCTTGATACCAGTACCAGAACCAACCAATTCGGCCTGAGAAGGGGGTGATGCAGTTGTAAGGTGATAAACAAGAAAAAAATGCTAGGATCTCAGGGCAGGAAATGTATTTGGCTCATATAGGAAACTGTGACTTTGATCATTTACACTGTGTGGAGAGGTGTTTGGAATCAAGACTAAGAAGCAAGGAAATGGATGCACATTTTTTTTTTTTTTGAGAGAGAGTACATGTGATCAGCACAGGGCCAATCAGCACTGTGCATATATGTACAGAAAGAGGGTTAGGAGCCCTGCAACCTCACAGGACAGCCCAGTGCAGTAAACTGAAAACTCCTCCTGCAAGCTTCTCCAGGAACTGATAGAAATCACAAGACTTCTATGTACTGTTGATGAGAAAAGATATTTAGCTGTTTATATTTTTTTAAAGGATACATTTATTGATGTTTCTCAAAATAAAAACAATGACATCATTCAATTCTCATAAAGAACAAAGTTATATAACAGTAATAAAACATTTGTTCAACTAGAAGTATGGTTTCTCAAGATACATTGGTGTAAGTATTCTACAAGTCTGTGAAAAGAATACTGTTGTCACAATGAGTCCTCCAGTGTAATCAACTTAACATATACAGGACACTCAGAACCTTAGTGTAAAATATAGTCTACATGGGTCTAACCCTGATATTTATTCCAGGATCAACTGTGCTCATGTGAAATTGCTCTGTAGAGCCGTTAACGGCACGTCTCTACACTCTATTTTGCAGTATGTAATTGCCAACATGTATTTATATATCAATGTCACCCGAGACTCAAGTGATCCATTCTGACCATAGCTTCTCAAAATTTTTAGGGCATTCATAGAGCAGGGGTGCCCAACCAGTGTCCCGGAAGAGGAAGAGAGCTTCCTGTTTTTTTATTGCAGAGTAAAAAAAAATGGATGCGAAAGGTTAAGAATACCTGCTCCAGTCTCAAGGTGTGGACCATTTCTATATATTACATTAAACAATGCTTCGTAGGAGTGAACCAGGGCAGCCTGAGTAGCTGTTTATATTTACTAAAATAATTGCATTTCCATGTTCTGTGTACTGTGGAACCAGATATAGTGAATGCAGTGTCCTGGGTTTAGTAACACTAACTTTTGCCTGGAGTTGGGCTTTAACCACTTCTCGCCAATAGGATGTCATATGGAATTGAAGTGGAGATATCTGGATGATCTAGATATCTTTATTTTCAGATGGCGATTTCCTCTCATGTAAAAGCCATTCTAGTGGCTGATTGGCCACTGGATTGCTTTTACAGGGAGCGGCAGGGGACATTCCCCCCCCTCTCGCCACCACCATCGACTCTCCAGGCTTTCCCATGTGATCGAAGAGCCCGGGATCCAATCCGGCGGTGGAGCTGGATTATCACAGTACCTGGGAGTCTAGAAATGTCTATATTGCCCAAATGTTTGATGAAATAAAAAAGATGATCTTAGGCGGAGTACATGGATACCAAACATGACATGCTTTAAGATTATGCACAAACGTGCAGCCGCGACAAACTACATACATTTTTAAAAGCCTTTAAAAGATTTTACACTTTACCTCTTTAGATTTACAGAGGAGGTCTACTGCTAAAATTACTGCCCTCCATCTGACCTTTGCAGTGATACCTCACATGCATGGTGCAATTGCTGTTTACATATGACGCCAGACCGACGCTTGTATTCGCCTTTGTGCGAGAGCAGGGGGGGGGGGGCAGGGGTGCTTTTTTATTTTATTTTTAAACTGTTCCTTTCATTTATTTATTATCATTTTTATTGTTATCTCAGGGAATGTAAATATCTCCTATGATAGCAATAGGTAGGGTCTATTAGACCCTAGATCTCTCCTCTGCCCTCAAATCATCTGACCACACCAAGATCGTGTAATACAATTATTTCCCAATTTCCCAATGGTGCTGTTTATATCCGTCGAAATTGAAGTCATGAAATGCTCGTAGCTTCTGGTTTCTTAGACCATGGAGATGATTGGAGCCATTCTGGTCTCTGATCAGCTCTATAGTCAGCTGGTGGAAACACCGGCTGCATTCTCAGGTTCCCTGTTGGGACAGGAGACCCAGAGAAAACCATGGGAGACGGTGGGAGGGGGGGGGGTCATTTCCTCCCACCCACTGCTTGTAAAAGCAGTCTAGAGGCTATTTAACCGCTAGGATTGCTTTTAAATGAAAGCCGACCGCTGGTGGAAAATAATGATACCAAGATGATACCTAAATCCGCAGGCATCATTCTGGTATAACCACTCAAAGTCCAGCAACATACCACTACGTTGCTGGTCCTTGTTGGGCATATGAAAGAGGGGGGTAGGTAGAACCCGCGCTACGGACCAATTATTTTCAAGTGCTGCAGTGGTGCTAGTATAGAATGTGTACATCATCTGGATGCTCCAGATGATGTCACTAGACGAAACCGGTCGAGCACCCATTCGCAAACACTCCAAGGATATCTGACACAAACGCTTGATTACTTCTTGCCAATTGTGAGTACCTGACTTTTATATAAAATATTTTTTTTTATCAAAACGATACTGTACTATGTGAGTACTCTCTCTCCTCTGAGATATACATCTAAGTGAAGGGGCCCAAACAAGTGGATACGTGCCAGAGAGCGACACAGGGCTAATTCTGTGAAGGCGTCTTACTTAAAAAATTTTAACACAATCTGTGCCTAAAATATATATATATGTGTCGAAGCATGGGGGCAATCCACCCCAAAAGTTAGGAGCAAATCGCTCCTCCACCCCTGCCCCCATGCTTTGGCATACATGCTCTTTTTTTAACTGTGGTGGTGAAATCACCTCCTACAGTGCTGGAGTCATGGCTTCATGTATCGTGGGAGCAAACGCTGTTGCTGTCAAGATAAATAAACCAGCGCTGCAGCTGAATGGCAAACTTGAAAGCAAAAAAATGGTTAACAAATAAAACACAGTAAACAGTAAAGTATAAAAACATTACATACCTGAAAAGCAAAAATAGCAGTGGGTTACAGTGCTCAGGGTGTCTGCACAGACAATCAATTGTAGGACAGGATTTTATATAATTAATGGTGGAATAAGACCAAAACAGCAGTGTATATGATCTAAAAGTTCATAGATTAATAAGTCCGTAGGGAATCAGTCCAAACAAGGTGCCAATTTGGCTATTGTTGGTGGCTATATAGATGCTCAGGGCAGTTTTCCAGAAGTGAAGCCAGCTCAGAATATGCAAAGAAAAAAACAAGAGGAAAAGCACCTGAGTTATCTGTATTTAATATATGCAAACAAAAGTATCCAGCACTTACATCATATAAGGCAATGGTGAAGTCCGGGAAACTGGTGTAGAACTTTAAAGGTGGTCAGTGAAGCCAGGATCGAGGGATGTTGTCATCTAACCAGGTGTCAGCAGCCGCTCGGAGCCGAGGGGAGCCGACTGTATCAGCAGTGATCGGAGGCTGCTGGGCTGGAGTCTCGTGTTCTGGCGTGTGCTGGCATATGACGTCAGCTGGACGGGGCTGAGGAGGACCACGACGCGTTTCAGAGCGTGCGCGAGTCAGGGAACAGACCTGCATGCTCTTTTTTCAAGTGTAGATGGATGAAGTAAGAGGGAAGTATAAGAGCTTGTCATGTGGTACGGCACCAACCAATAAGAATACAGGAAAGCCGGTCAGGGCACAGTAATGTTAGCGTAGAAAATTTTAAAAGAGCAGAACAATCGCGGGGTAATTTAACAATAACCAAATTAAGAACTATCTGAGCAGGTATACACACATATAATGTGTCCATACATGAGCATATATACGAATAAAATGAAAATAAAAATAAATTGTGTAAGGATAATGGGGGCGCTTAGCTTGCATAGGAAATATAAATGAGATAGGGAGAATAATAATGATAGTAAAAGTAAAAATATGAACAAGGATGTACATGTGAGAATAATGTAAATGAAGGAGATTATATATATATATATATATATTAGATATATTAGAAAACAATATTAATGAAGATCAATATTAATAAAATGATTATTGGAGGATGTGAAAAATAAGTGTAGCGCCAGTAAAAGAACCATCTGTATGGCGGAACCACTATAGGGCCGAGTGACAATCACAGACCGTGAGCAATGTTGCTCCTCAAATGGTGGACAACACACACCGTGAGTAAGTGTGGTAAGATAAAGTGCACTAACAACAGCTGTAAGCTATTGTAGCAAGTGAATATAGATTAGCACCGTGAGGAAACAAGTGAATCTAGAAATCTGAAAACAAATAAATGAATAAATGAATAAGGATACTGCCTGTAAGGCCGAACTATTGCGACAGCCAAATGACAAATATAAATCGTGAGCAATGTTGCTTCTCCAATAGTGAGCCACACGCACTGTGAGTGAGTGTAAAAATGTGTTAACCACAAGTTGGCACAGATATACCCTGTGAATAAACAGGTGAATCAAAAACTTGAAAAAATAAATATATATAATGCTTATATAGAACAGCCCTCAAAATTTCCACTCGCCTGCTAGCATTTGGCGAGTGGATTTAAGCTGGGGGCGAGTGATAACATTTCTGCATGACCAACAGTCTAATCTGTGCCTACACGTAGAGCCACGCTGCGATTGGCGGCCGAAGAGGAAAGGTGCGTGCCCAGGAAAAGTAGTCGGGTGAGCCGCACACATGCAGAGCAGTACACATGTGCTCTCCTTACAATTCTCGTTAAGCCATGGGACCTGATAGTATGACCTCTCTGAGCATGGCTTCCCAACCTGACCAATGTAGCTGGAGAGCAGAGAGTAGGAAGGAACAAGTGAGCTGGAGGACTGCGATTATCACCACTCTGGGTGTCCCAGGTAGGCAGTGCAGCACAGCGCTCACCAAGAGTTGCCCTGACAAGAGAGCGGCAGTATGCTGTGCGGTGTCAGTGTGCGCTGTGTTGTGGTGTCAATGGCTATGCAGGTGTGTGAATCTCGGTGCTGGATTGTACTCCCTCCCGCTGTGCTGCAGCTTCTCTCCTCACTGCCCAACAATGAAAGGGGGAAGTGGGGACATGCAAGTGTGGAGTCGCACACAGGGGCTCCTGATTATGAGAGTGGGTAGAATAGGAGAGGGAGAGAGAGAGGAGGATGGATGGGGTTGCAGAGGAGACAGCAAGAGAATGGGGGGAAAAGACCTGGTTCTAGAGAGAAGGCAGAGGAGGAGAAGGGAGTCTTGTACATAAGAAGAGGGAGAGCAATATTTGCAGAAGTAAAAAAGTCCATGTCCCTCTGGTTTGCCCCAGTGCCGTGTCCCTCTGGTTTGCCCCAGTGCCATGTCCCTCTGGTTTGCCCCAGTGCCATGTCCCTCTGGTTTGCCCCAGTGCCATGTCCCTCTGGTTTGCCCCAGTGCCATGTCCCTCTGGTTTGCCCCAGTGCCATGTCCCTCTGGTCTGCCTCAGTGTCCTGTCCCATTTTGTTAAAGTTGTTGTTGGTAATATTTAATTGTGTAACTTGATTCGGCATAAAACATTTAACAGTGTCATTCCAAGAGATAATCTACACGGGGGCGTTTTAAGGGGCATTTTTAGGGGCGGGGCAGTGTATGGGTTAGGTGAGGCAACTGGTGGCGAGTAACACTTGAGGCCTGGCTAGAAGCTCAGGGCTTGAAATTTTGAGCCCTGATATAGAACCTCCTGTGTGGCAGAACTAATAACCAAGTAGGAAAATAAAAATATAAAACACAGATCGTGAACAATGTTGCTTCTCCAGTATTAAACCACACACACTGTGAGTGAGTATAGTAATTAGGATACACTAACAGCAGCTGTAAACTGTTGTAGCAAAGTCCCAATCAAAAATGGAAAAAATAGTCCATACACCGTGAAGATGGTATGAATGTAATTCCCCTTCAGATAAACTTGAACCACGTATCTATTTCAAGATGCAATCCCCAGGAACTTGAAAACAGGTTAAGTTAGATACTCCTACCGGAGTGGACCCGCAACTCACCATACGGTGGGGGGGTCTCAAGGGCTCTTATGGGCCGATTGCCCTCTCTGGTCACCGTCAGGACGTAGTCAGTATCTGATGTATTCAGGATACACTCGTGGCCAGATGATTCACTCCAAACCGTAAGCAAGCACCCTAGTAACAAACCAATCAGTTCCAATTAGGGAAAAAAGGAGAAAAGGAAAAAAGCTCCTCATAGTGTAAAATTGTAAAAATGTAATAAAAACTTCAAAAATCACACTGGTAACAGCAAAAATTCATATCCAAATCCAGAAAAAGCACACATAGAATATAAAACACACAGCAATCCCCCACCTTGGGTATATGGGCGGATTGTATTCCAATAGTGTGCAGTGGAAAAATGGTGAGACCAGCGTACCAGGCCGGTTTAGTCTGATAAAGACTTCAACAGGGGTGTACAACTGGA